>NC_079189.1:168305030-168629557 GCF_029499605.1 Hyla sarda
AAGGATCATTCAGTCCAGTATAGGATTTCCCCAAAACCAACTTAAAGGACATCAACCAATTGTGAGCCACATGAAACTTCTCTAACCCATGTAAGGATTTCTCCCTGGGGATATCTCTGGGATTGTCATTGACACCGCATATTGACTATACAGGTTGTATTGCACATATATGGGTAGATTACTCTGATGTTTTGTCTGTGGAAAACAATTTCAATGTTATTTGTGTTTGCTATGTAACAACTCAAGGGCTATAGGGCGAATTGCAATAACCATACTGTGATTTAGCAGGTGTCCCAGGAGTGGTCTCCTCCATTTTCTAGGCCCCCCCTGTTGTGTGGTTTTAAGAAAATCCCGGTGGCCGGGATTTTCTTCCAAAATATTGTTACTTTACATTCACGAGCAGATCAAGGAAGTGCCGACTCTTACCTTTGATTCCCCCTGTTGTGTGGGGCCGCGTTGGCCTGTTTTAGATGGTTTTAGTGTTTTCTGCTATAGATTGTGTTGTAACCTCAATAAAGTCTAATTATTTTCAGGATATTTATAGTGGGTGTGTGTTTTTTTGCATATCATCTTTTTCTTGTTGTGTATGGTTATCTACGGATATAGCATAGCAGCAACCCCTGCCTTAGAATAGTGTTGCTGAGCCCACTCTGTGTTTGGTAGCACAGGGGGGGGGGGGGGGGTCAGACTGAGGAGGAGGGGGGAAATATATGGCCCAGGGTAATAAGACTGAGGAGAAGGAGGGAAAGATGTGGGACAGGGGATCAGACTGAGGAGGGGGGAAAGATATGGCACAGGGGGATCAGGCTGCAGAGGAGGGGCAGTGATATGGCACAGGGGGGATCAGACTGAGGAGAAGTGGGGAAAGATGTGGCAGAGGGGATCAGACTGAGAAGGAGGGGGGAAAGATGTGGCACAGGGGCATCAGACTGAGGAGGAGGGGAGAAAGATGTGGCACAAGGGGGATCAGACTAAGAAGAAGGGGGGAAAGATGTGGCACAAGGGCATCAGACCGAGGAGGAAGGGGGAAAGATGTGGCACAAGGGGGATCAGACTGAGGAGGAGGGGCAATGATGTGGCACAAGGGGGATCAGACTGAGGAGGAGGGGCAATTATGTGGCACAAGGGGGATCAGACTGAGGAGGTGGGGCAATTATGTGGCACAGGGGGGATCAGACTGAGGAGGAGGGGCAATGATGTGGCACAGAAGGGATCAGACTGAGGAAGAGTGCACCCAGAGACATAGGCCAGATAAGGAAAAAAAAAAAAAAAGCAGGGGAACAGATGGAGGATGGGGGGGGGGGGAGAGATGTGGCACAGGGGGGATCAGACTGAGGAAGAGGGAGGAAAGATGTTACACAGGGGGTATCAGACTGAGGAAGAGGAGAAATGATGGAAGAAATGGGGGAATCAGTGATCCACTGCTAAGGTAGCTGGAGGGCTTACCTCTCCTTCTGTGCTGGTCTCGGCTCTGAGATTGATAGAGCCTGGCAGGACCAGGCTTTATCAATCGAGTGCAAAGCACACAGATCAATGTGTATCTAGGGAAGCACATTGATCTGTATGAGGAATCTAATGATTCCTCCTAAAAGTCCCCTAAGGGGACTAATAAAGTGTAAAAAAAAAAAAGTTGAATCAAAGTAAAAAAAAACACACACATTAACCCCTTCCTTATTAAAAGTTTGAAACTCCCCCCTTTTCCCAAATTCCATATAAAAAATATAAAAACATATTAAAAATTAACATATGTTGTATCACCACATGCATAAATGTCCAAATTATAAAAATGTATTGTAAATTAAACCGCATGGTCAATGGCGAATACGTAAAAAATACTCAAGTCCAAAATTGTGTATTTTTGATCACTTTGTTTACTCTAAAAAATGTTTTAAAAATGTATCAAAAAGTACCAACAAAACAAAAATGGAACCAATAAAAACTTGAGATCATGGCGCAAACAATGAGCCTTCATACCACCCAGTACGCTGAAAAATAAAAAAAGTTATAAGGGTCAGAAGAGGAAATTTTTAAGCTACAAATTTTTGTGCATAAAGTGATAATCTTGTAACAGAAGTAAAACAAAATGAAACCTATATAAGTAGGGAATCATTTTTATCGTATAGACCTACAGAAAAAGATAAGGTATAATTTTTACCAAAGAGTGCGCTGTGTAGAAACAAAAGCCCCCAAAATTTACAAAATGCTGTTTTGTTTTTTTTCAATTTAGCCCCACAAATATTTCTTTTTCTGGTTTTGACGTAGATTTTGTGGTAAAATTATTGATGTAATTACAAAGTAAAATTGGTGGTGCAAAAAAATAAGCTCTCATATGAGTTTGTAGGTGAAAAATTGAAAGTGTTATGATATTTAGAAGGTGAGGAGTAAAAAACGAAAGTGCAAAAATTAAAAAACGGATGGTCCTTAAGGGGTTAAATCTTATAGCAAGAGACCCAGTTCCTGTTAATTGTTTTATGGAAAATACAAAGGAAGAAGTAGCCTCGGCATGGGTGCGTCTGACCACGGGTATATTCTCAAGGGAGGTAGGAACACTGCAGGTGCAAATACCGGTGGTGCTCTGACTTATGTAGAATAAACCAAGTCACAATCCAAAGAAAGAAAGAATCAGTCGGCGACTCACCATTCAGTTGCTTCACGTTTCTTCTTTTATTGAAGGAACATACTCACATATACAAGGGGCAACAAGGGAGGTCACTGAATTCTTTTTTTATTAAAAATAGAAACCTATTGGATATTGAGAACTGACGCGACCGGTCCTCTGGGACTTAATGACCGGGTCGACATGGCCCCTTGTTTTAATATTTTCACCTTTTGTACAATATTTTAATGCTGTTTTTCACTGTTAAGGGTTAATATGGTTTTGGTCCCACCTACCCTTATGTGTCATTGATCACGTAACCTGCTGTGAGAGCCCCACTAACCTGTATTTAGAGAACATGTGATCTCCACTAGCTCAGGCCAGAAGAAGCACGATTACCGTGAGAAACGGATCCCGTCACCTATTGAGCAGTACCCCCCGTCCCTGTTTGTAGCCCTCTCCTCCCATATTGTATATGTGAGTATGTTCCTTCAATAAAAAAAGAAACGTGAAGCAACTGAATGGTGAGTCGCCGACTGATTCTTTCTTTCTTTGAATTGTGACTTGCTTTATGGAAAATATGAACACAATATTGTGTACTCCTTTCTATGGAAACCAGATGTGATTTTTCTTATTTTCTTTGGGGTATGTTCAGACAGCGTAAAATTCTCTGGTGTATTTTATTTTATGCATGCATTTGCACATACAATTGGCTAAAATTACAACCAAAAATGCGTGCATAAAATAAAATACCCAACAAAGTTTACATTGTGTGAACATACCCTAAGGAAAATAAGAAAAATCACATCTGGTTTCCTTAGAAAGGAGTACACAATATAGTGTACATTTTCCATAAAACAATTAGTAGAAACCACTTAGAACTAAATAGTCCATATTAGCTTGTACGCTTACTTTCACATTGGACGAGGAGTTATTGATGGGATTGTTATCCATGTTTTCCACATAAACATATGCCAAAAATGTACACTTTTTGCATATACTGAACCCATACACAAACAAGTTGTGGTGTAATGTTTTTTCTTTGGGCATATACATTTTGATGCCTTAATAGGAGTATGAGTTCTGCACATGAACTAAACCAAAAAGGGAAAAGAACAACACATACATATCTCATCTCATTGGTCTTTGGAACCAGTGATCTTACTTAAAGTCTACATGTAACCTCTTCATAACAAAAGGTATGAATAGTCTTCAGATTCCATAAACTGAAATGGAATCTTTACTCCTTTCCCAATGTGAAATGTGGACCCAACACTTTGCAAAACTCAGGCACTGTTTGAAAGTCAAGTATTTTTCCAATCTTTAAAATGACTCTCTGAATTTATTTTTACATGTTGGATCATATATTCTGACTGAGGGTTTATGGCAAAGTAATGTATTTATCATAGCGAGAGTACCACAATCCTGTCATTGTATAAATGCAGAGTCTAATAGATAAAGCCTGGCTTGGCTTCCAAATGTTTAGTATGTTTTCACTTCACAAGACTGATACAACACAAAGGGGATCTCACATATACTGAGGAGGCATAAATCTCTCATATTTTTTTCTTGCACAAATAGAGTTTAAGTCAAGTATGTCAATGATGCTTGTAATGAGCCTCGGAGGAGTTTGAAGAACATAACTGAAATTCAAACATCTTCAAAAGTGCATTGTAAAAGAGAAGGATTCATCTGTGGATCTGTGAATGTATTTATTTGCCATTTTCCTGATGAATCTCAGATACATTTACTACAGTCTCTGATGGACTCTACAGCTCAGAGGAAAGAATTATTAAGGTTTTGGATACATAATTAACCCCTTAGCGCTCAGGGCATATATGTTCGCCATGCGCCTGCTCCCCTTCTATGATGCACGTGTCATGTAGGGAAGAGATTCAGTGAAGCCCTGAAGTCACCCACATCCTCTGTCCTCTCCTATTGTGTACCTCTGTCCCTTCCTGTTGTTTATTTCTCTATCTTCTCTTGTATTGTTAGAGTTAGTCTCCTCTTGTATTCCTGACCATTTTCCTGACATGTACTGTATACCTCTGTTGTTTATTATTTTGACACCGACAGCCCCTGAACATAGACAGGCACAAAGACGGCTCCTGCCTTTCTATGTGCAGAGGCTGTCGGCGTCAAAATAATAAACAACAGAGGTATACAGTACACGTCAGGAAAATGGTCAGGAATACAAGAGGAGACTAACTCTAACAATACAAGGGAAGATAGACAAATACATTGATGTTGACAAGCCCAGTCTAAACCAAGAGGGCAAATAGACACTGAGTCAGATAGGCAGAGGGAAGTCTAGAGACTCAAAGCCAGTCAAAATCAGAGAGCAGAATATTAATAGGAACGCTAGTTACTAGAGTAAATCTTTTTCACTGGCAAAGGTTTGAGGCCACAGCAGGCCTTATATAACCAGCAACACAGGTGAAGAATTAGCCAGAACACAGCATTGGTCAGCTGTTTACAACCCAAGATTGGCTAGGGCGTAGTCACAGCAACCAAACCAAGCCCTTTGGGTAAAACATGGACGAGTCATTACAGCACGCTCAGGAGCTGAGCGTGCATCATAGTGGGATGTTCCCGGTGGCTAATGTAGGACATCACTGATCAGGGTGATGCCCTGCATTAACACTCTAGTCTAAAATGTAAAAACTAATCCCGGCTGGTCAGTCTGGGCTGTGAAATCGCGGGGTCTCAATCAGCAGAGAGGTCGTTGGGAGGGCCCTTACCTGCCTCCTCAATTGGCCCCCCAATGCTCCAGGAAGCCTCAGCAGCCTGGAGCAATGGAGCAGCAATAACATGGATCAATGAAGCTCTATGGAGTTGCATTAATCAGTGTATGCAATCTAAAGATTGCCAGTAATAGTCCCCTGTGGGAACAAAAAAATAATATGAACATTTTTTTTAGCAAAAAATAAATAAAAAATGCTAAAAAATGTAAATAAAAAAAAAATGCTAAAAAATGTGAATGAACCCTTTCCCTAACAATAGTTGGAATCACGCCCTTTTCCCATAAATAAACAAACAAAAGAAAAAACATGATGTGAACAAAAATAAACATACAGTATGTGGTATCGCCACATATGTAAGTGTCTGAACTATAAAAAATATTAATCCTACTGCACAGTCATTGGTGTATACGTAAAAAATTCTATAATTACATATTTTTGTTATTTAGTATACCATAGAAAAATATATAAAAAGGGATCAAAAAGTCCCATCAAAACAAAAATGGTACTGATATGCAAATGCATGTAGACAGAGTCTCCTTTTCTTGGTGAACTTAAGATACTCTAACAATGTATATCTCTGGTGCTATAGGCCGTTGCCAAACAATATGACCATGGTGAAAACAAAATTTAGTCTACAAGAGCCAAAGCAAAGAAAAATATTCTTTCTCTCACTTGTTGGCCTATTTGTAGCAGGCCCATTTGACCAATAGAGCTTTTTTATTACAATCTACTATATTAAAGGAGTACTACAACTTATCTTTTAGTATAGGATAGAGGATAAGTGTCTAGTCGCGGGAGTCCAACCAGGGCTGCATCAGAAGATGAATGGCAGGCCTGCAGTCTGGGGCCCGGACAAAAACTAAGATTGGGGGGAGGCCGCCTGCTGCGCTAGTTGCTTTTTTTTCTTGCTCTCCATCACATTGTGTAAAGGAGCTGGAGGGAGGTCATTCCTTAAGGCAGCCACTGCAATCCCAGTGGCTTCGTTCAGGCTGTATATGCTATTTTAGCCAGAGCCAAACATGCGGTTTGCTGCGTTGTCCAGATAAAATAGTGTATATGGCCCAAACTGAGTCACTAGGTGACTTTGTTGTGGTAACTGAAAGGAATTGCACCCGATGCACTCCACCACAGTATATGTTGGCATCCCGTTCTTGCCTGTGATGAAGATTCACAATGCAATATGGACCCATCCTTATCCACATTTTTTAATTTCATTCTCCCCATTCTTATGTAATTCCCTTCCTTTCTTTATCTCCTACCTCTTATCTACCTTCCCCATATACCTTTCTATTTGCCAATAATTCTATTCCTTCATAGGCATGATCTTGTAAGTAATATAGATGTAGCAGTAAAGCTAGTTCACTTTGCATCAAGCACCATAGGGTACATTTACATCACACTATTGCTGTCCGTTTAACCCCTTAAGGACACCGCCAATTTTCATTTTTGCATTTTCATTTTTCCACTTCTTCTAAGAGACATAACTTTGTACTTTGTAATGACAACTTTCATTTTACCATAAAATGTACAACACACCGAAAAAAAAATTATTATTTTGGGGGAGAATAAAAAGAAAAACACCATTTTGCAATTTGGGGTGGTTTCGTTTTTACACGGTGCCCTTTACAGTAAAACTGACATTTTTTATTTATTATGGCACTACTTTTATAAACAGGTAAATGTTTATGACAAAATAAAAGTATGTTTAAAATTGTCCTCTGATCCCTAAAACTTTATTTTTTATGCTGTGATCCGTAGTTTTTATCAGTACCACCAAGGTAGGCACATCTGCTGAAAGGGAATCAGTGTCACCAACACTAATCTATTAATACATGCAGGTAGTGCGGGTGAGACTGATACTTACCTATCCCTTATCTGTGGACCGTTCGATCTGTTATCTTACTTATTCCGGCAGCAGGCTTGGTGCACGGCAGGAGCTTGCTGACATCATCGCTACTGCTTCCTCAGTCCTGCTCACAGTGGGGCCATCAGAGTGCTCCTGCTGTCAACCAAGCCTGCAGCCGTATTAAAGAAGGTAACAGGCTAACGGGACCACAGATTAGGGGTAGGTAAGTATACTTATCACCATCAGTATATCATCAGTGTCACCTGCACTACCTGCCTGTACCAACAGGTTAGTGCAGGTGACACCCCTCATATTGCCAAAAACACTCCCCTCACATCGCCAAAGTGGAGCAGCCGGGAGAGGAAAGGGTGTCCCACTGACTTAAGAGATCCTGGGAGGGAGGCTTTTAACGTTTCCATTGTTGAATGTAACTGAATTACATCCTCACCCTGTATTATACTCCAGAGCTGTAATTACTATTCTGCTGGTGGCTGTCACTGTGTACATACATGACATTGCATATGCTGTATTGATCCTGAGTTATATCCTGTATTATACACCAGAGCTGTACTCACTATTCTGCTGGTGAGGTCACTGTGTACATACATTATATTACTTATCCTGTACTGATCCTGAGTTATATCCTGTATTAAACTCCAGAGCTGTACTCACTATTCCTCTGGTGAGGTCACTGTGTACATATATTATATTACTTATCCTTTACTGATCCTGAGTTATATCCTGTATTATACTCCAGAGCTGTAGTCGCTATTCTGCTGGTGGGGTCACTGTGTACATGCATTACATTACTTATCCTGTACTGATCCTGAGTTATATCCTGTATTATACTCCAGAGATGTATTCACTATTCCTCTGGTTAGGTCACTGTGTACATACATTATATAACTTATCCTGTACTGATTCTGAGTTATATCTTGTATTATACTCCAGAGCTGCATTCACTATTCTGTGGGCAAGAATTTCAGCTGTATGGGGCCTAAAAGTTCCTGATGGCGGCCTTGGGTTTGACCACTGGGACCCCGTGAGATCTCCTGCACGGCATCAAAGCTCTCCCCGGGAACAGACCGTGTGCGGGTGTCGACACATTCCATTCCTGGAGCGAGCCCGGGTGCCATGCAGGAGACCCAGTGTTCGGATCCCCCATGATCAGACACTTATCTCCATCCTTTGGATAGGGAATAAGTTGTACGGCGCCACAGTACTCCTTTAATGCCTGTACATGCTACTGCACACTAAGTGTTAACTTACTGGTCTGTTTCTTTGCACAGAAATAAAAATGGAGTCTAGCAGAAGGGAAAGAGGGAAATATGCCTGAATTTAAGTAGAAAAACAGAAGGGGAAATCTGATACGACGAACTCACCTTCTGGAAACTTGTGGGAGCAGATGCCAAGGCATAAAACAACAGTTTTCTGGGTCATGCAAGCTGCATGACAGAGACTTCAGATATGCTTACCATCATTTCCCTGACATCTTCATAGGGCCCTCTGCAGTTTTTATGTCTGAAAACAGCTGTCAGATTAAGACATATACTTTGAAAGAATGTAAAAGTCTGTTGGGGAAAAAAAAAATTATAGTCAAGTTTTGCAGCATTTTCACTGAATTTCCACAACAAAGCAACCTTTATTGCATCTTCTTAGGCAACATACAGACAGACAGCAAACGCCGATGCATTACGAGTCTCAGGGACCCTTAAAGGGGTATTCCGGGCAAAAACATTTTATCCCTTATCCAAAGGATAGGGGATAAGATGTCTGATCGCGGGAGGCCCGCTGCTGGGACCCCCTGCGATCTCCCTGCAGCACCCGCATTCTATGTGGGAGCTGCGTATCCAGTTTCGGAAACCCCCGTGTTTCTGGGACTGGGGACGTGACATCACGTCACGCCCCCTCAATTCATGTCTATGGGAGGGGCCATGATGGCCATAGACATGAATGGAGGGGGCGTGGCGTGACGTCACATCCCCAGTCCCGGAATCCCGAAGGTTTCCGAAAATGGAGACGCAGCTCCCGCATAAAATGCAGGTGCTGCAGGGAGATCGCAGGGGGTCCCAGCGGCAGGCCCCCCACAATCAGACCTCTTATCCCCTATCCTCTGGATAGGGGATACATGTTTTTTCCCTGAATACCCCTTTAAACATGGGATCCATAAGAATCGAAACGCGTTTCCGTTTGCTGTTGTATATTACCTAAGAAACTGCAATAAAGTTCCCATTTTTATGCTGTACGTAGAGAGCTGGATTTCTTTCTTGTTTGAGTGGATCTGCTGGGTTGGAGATGCTGCTGACCATTCTGTGCTCAAAAGTACAAGCGGCAGGAGGTGGGAGCTGACTACTACATTACTTTGGAATTTAAACAAAGCAGATCTCGGTACAAAAGATCTGCCATAGATTCTAGACAAGCAATATGTTTTCTGATGCAGAAACCATACAGAGGTTCACACTGGATTTCAGCCTTTGCAATGCAGTAGGTAAAGTCTGTGGATAAATCTGCACAAACATCTGCAACACACATAGATTTCATTATGGATTTGGTACAATGTGTAAACCCCGAAAGAAAAGGCAGCTTCTTGAAATTCTATTCCCTGGCATCCAATAAGGTTTCTGGCACCAGTTGATTAAAAAAAAAAAAATGTTTTCCACCATAGTACCCCTTTAAGGACTCAGCACATTTTCGTCTTTTCCTCCTCCCCTTCTAAAAATCATAACACGTTCAGGCTTGTTTTTTGCGTCACCAATTGTACTTTGTAAAGACATCACTTATTTTATATCATAATCTGCGGTGAAACAGGTTAAAAAAAAAAGATGCCATTTTGCTCATTCTTAGGGCTTCCGTTTCTACACAGTGCACTTTTTGGTAAAAATGACACATTATCTTTATTCTGCAGGTCCTAATGGATACCTAATTTCTGTAGGGCTAATTTTATTTTACTACTTAAAAAAATGTAACTACATGCACCAAAATTAGTATGTTTAAAATTGTAATATTCTGATCCCTACAACTTTTTGTTTTTCTGCATATGGGGCTATATAAGGGCTAATTTTTTGCGCCATGGTCTGTAGTTTTTATTGGTACCATTTTTGTTGTGATGGGACTTTATTAATATTGTTTATGGTATTTGAAGTGACCAAAAATGCACAATTTTGGTCTTTGGTATATTTTATTAATATGTACGCTATTGATCGTGCGGTTTAGCTAACCTAATACTTTAATAGTTTGGACATTTACACACGCGGCTGTACCACATATGATTATTTTTATTACATAATTTTATTTAACCCCTTAAAGGGGTACTCCGGCGCTTAGACATCTTATCCCCTATCCAAAGGATAGGGGATAAGATGCCTGATCGCGGGGGTCCCGCCGCTGGGGACCCCCGTGATCTTGCACGCCGCATCCCGTTTAAAATCAGTCCCTGGAGCATGTCTGATTACTGTCGATCACGGGGTAGGAGCGTTGTGATGTCAAGGCTCCGCCCCGTGTGATGTCACAGTATACCAACGACTAGCTGTCCCATAATAGAAATATATATATATATATATATAAATAAATATATATATATATATATATATATATATATATATATATATATATAAACAAAAGGATGACCACAGCACTCCAGAGTATCAAAAATAAAAAGTGACTATTATTCCATGAACAGGCAAGTGCGACATTTCGGTGTTCTTACAACACCATTCTCAAGCTAAATGATAGTGATCACATCAAGATATATATAGTGTGAAACATGTTTTGGAGGTGCTGCTCTACACCCAACTTGTTATATATATATATATATATATATATATATATATATATATTTTTTTTTTTTTTTTTTTTTTTATTTATTTTTTTTTTTTATATATGGCATCACAATTCATATATTTTTTTTTCATCTTTTTTCACTTTACTGTCTTCTCACTACTTGATTAATTTCTTCACGTTTATTGTCATACACAACACTCACATATTATGTACACATATACATCACTTATATAGATTTAATTTAATGTGTAATATTAATTCTAACTTATTTTGCCCACACTTTCTCCCACTTTTAATATGGTGCACAAACACATAACAGACATGCGCAGGAGTGTAACTTACACCGAGTGCGAGCGATATCAGTACATCGCTCTACTTGACATGCGCAAGTGAGAGGGATGACGCGTGTGGTCACATGATCGGGTTGCCGATCATGTGATTATTACGTCTAACACAGTGATTGGTTGCGACTCCATCCTCCAGCGCACATTGATGAGGTATGCAGGAAGCGCTATGGCAGCGCACGCCCGCATACCGGATGAAGATAGTAATACTTTGTATACCCCACGTGGGCTCTAACATTTACGATTGGTAAGTGCAGCCGCCATTGTCTCACCACCGAGTCTAATTAATGTTTTTAACAACACCTGCACCTTAATGAGCGTATTTTATCTTTTTTACACTATATATATTGATACTGCACCTTACATTAGTTGTATGATATCATATATATGCACTTTATGTACGCTCTCTTATTGTTAATATTGTATATTTTTGTACACTATATTATTGTTGATTTTTTTCTAATTATCTAAAATTTGTAATTAATTTGTTTGAGATTTTCACATGATATATACTCTGTATTTGGTCACTTGTATTGTTGCTTGAAAAAGGCTGCATGGGCAGCTGAAACGTTGCACACCATTATGATGGAATAAAGCAATTTTTTTTGCACTGGATTTTTGCTGCGGCCATTCTTCATTTTCTTTGGACTATATATATATATATATATATATATATATATATATATATATATATCCAAAAAAGAAGCAGGGGCACTCCCGTTGATTCAGTGCAAAGTGATGTCTTTTATTCACTCCACCGTGAGCTACGTTTCGACAGCCTCTCGCTGTCTTTGTCAAGCAACAAATGGTTATTCACAGTGGGTTTTTATAATCACGCAGGACCGCCCATCAATAAAGCATGATTGACATGTAAACAAAACGAAATCGTGGTGGTGCACAGTGATCAAGCAAAAGAAATATGTTATACAACAATGTATATACAGGCGTGAGCAATAATCCATCCATGTATTGCAGTAAAATCATTGTTATATGGTGTACAGTGCATTAAATGTCTCTCTTTAGCAAAAGTGGGCGGAGGATCCGGTCACTCACCCGGCAGATGGCTTCCTGTGTGAGCGGCGGGCATCACGCGCCTTTCCCCGACTTGCGAGGCGAACTCGTGGGAGAGACGGAAGTGACGAATAACAACAAACCAGCGTGGACGGTCACGTGCGAAGTCTCTGAGGCAACCACTGGCGTCACTCCCTGCGCATGCTCATGCGGCTGTCGGGGAGATCGGACGCCATCTTTAAGAAGGGAAAAGGTTTTGGCAATGATGTGGCAATCTCCTGGTAGGTATTTCTTGCTCGGGGACCGCACAGGGAGTCCCGGGTACCGGAGCGCCCCTGCGTAGTCCTGGGTGGGGTTGTCCCTGGTCAGCCGCCATAGGTAGCTGGGTCGTCCTAGAGCCACCCGTCACTGGAGAAGTGCCAGAATTGTAGCGAAGACGTGAGGTTGAGAGTGGTTAGGGAGACTGTTGTGATGTCCAGTGGAATGCTGATGTTGCGGATGGGAAAGGCGGGTGCCCCCTGTCTGTTGCCGTGTCTGCCAGTAGGAACGAGGGAAATGAGTGAGGGCCCACTTCTGTGAATGCAAAGAGAGAGAGAGAAGGTAGTTAGTACAAAAAATGAGCCATGTGGGGGTGACAGTGAGAAATAATAATGGAAATAAATAAACCAATCCTACACGTTTTAGGGATGACACACAAAAAGATGCTGCAACCTGGATTTGCAAATTTCATTGCAAATATCATGAGTTACAATAAATTCAACATTGAGCCCTGCTGGTTTCAGAGAGTTCAATTCATATATCCACCACAGTTCCTTCCTTTTGAGTTTGGCTGTTCGATTGCCCCCCCCCCCCCCCCCCCCCCGTTTGAGAATGGGGACATGATCAACTAGAGTGAATTTAAGATCTTTCTCAGTATGTTTGTGTTCTGCAAAGTGTTTGGGGACTGGTAAATCAAGCTTACCTTTCCTTATCGTGTATCTATGTTGGGTTATCCTTACCTTCGCTTCCAAGGTGGTTTCCCCAACATAGAGGAGATTGCAAGGGCATTGAAGGACGTAGACCACTTAAGGGGTTGTACTAAGGGGTTGTACAGGTCAAATATTGTTTGATGGCATACTGTTTGCCAGTACTGGGGTGGGTGAAATGTTTGCCTTTTGTCATGTAGGGGCAATTGACACATGTTCTGCAGGGAAAGGAGCCCTGATTGATGCTGGTAAGGTAGCTTTGGCTGCTTTTATGTGCTGTTACGTCAGCTTTGACGAGTTTGTCTTTGATATTCGCAGGGCGTCTGTATGACATAATTGGGTAGTTGTTGAACTCTGGAATGTTGTCAGTTCCATCACGGAGAAGATGCCAGTGTTTCCTAATTATGTTGGATATTTTGTGGGACGTGCCCGAAAAGGTGGATACAAAAGCGAGTCGGTTTTGTGGCTGTTTGTTTTGGGATTTGAGGAGAGTGTCTCTGTCTAGGGACATGGCTTTGCGTTTGCTGTCAGTGACAAGGTGTTTGGGGTAACCTCTTGTGAGAAAATTGGTGACCATGTTGTCAAGCGCATGGTCCGCTTTCTCCTCCGAGCTGATGATCCTTTTTGCCCAGATCATTTGGCTGAGAGGCAGGGAGCGGACCATGCTGCGGGGGTGATGGCTGTCAAATCTTAGCATGGAGTTGCAGTCAGTAGGTTTAGAGTAAATGTCGGTTTCAAGATGGTTGTTGTTGATGATGATGGTGGTGTCCAGAAAATGTATTTGGGATTTGGATGCTGTGAGTGTGAATTGTAGACCGTATGAGGTGGAGTTGAGAAAATGGTGGAATTCGGAGAGTTGGGTTTCGGTGCCGGTCCAAATGAGGAAAATGTCGTCTATGTATATCCACCACCTCAGAACGTGGTCAAAGTGGGGAGACACATAGACGTACTCTTCCTCAAGGCATGTGACATATAGATTAGTGTAGGTGGGCGCGACGTTATTGCCCATCGCGGTCCCAACCAATTGCACGTAGAAGGTGTCGTTGAATGTGAAATAATTTTTCGTCAAAACAATTTGTAAAAGGGAAAGGATGAAGTTGGTTTGCTCATTGGTGAAGTCAGAGTGTATGAATGTTTTGACTGCCTGTACACCCCCCTCGTGCGTGATGGAGGTGTACAGGCTAGTGACGTCAAGTGTGACCAGTGTGGAATCTGTGGGGATGTAAAGATTTTTGATTTTGTTGAGAAAATAACCTGTGTCCTGAATGTATGACTGTGCACGGTAGACATAGGAACAGAGAATTTTGGCAACACGTTGTTAGGATTAGAAGACGTACCGTCTGGGTGCGGGTTAGAATCCATGTTGAGATGGAAACCGGGATTTTGCAGGGTGCAGGCTTGGTAGACCAGTTGTAGAAGGAGAGGAAAGCAGCACTCCGAAAGATAAGGTGCGTGGGTGCCTCCTGTTGTAAACCTTGGTAAGAGGTCCAATAAGTGTATATCCAAAAAAGAAGCAGGGGCACTCCCGTTGATTCAGTGCAAAGTGATGTCTTTTATTCACTCCACCGTGAGCTACGTTTCAACAGCCTCTCGCTGTCTTTGTCAAGCAACAAATGGTTATTCACAGTGGGTTTTTATAGTCACGCAGGACCGCCCATCAATAAAGCATGATTGACATGTAAACAAAACGAAATCGTGGTGGTGCACAGTGATCAAGCAAAAGAAATATGTTATACAACAATGTATATACAGGCGTGAGCCATAATCCATCCATGTATTGCAGTAAAATCATTGTTATATGGTGTACAGTGCATTAAATGTCTCTCTTTAGCAAAAGTGGTCGGAGGATCCGGTCACTCACCCGGCAGATGGCTTCCTGTGCGAGCGGCGGGCATCACGCGCCTTTCCCCGACTTGCGAGGCGAACTCGTGGGAGAGCCAGAAGTGACGAATAACAACAAACCAGCGTGGACGGTCACGTGCGAAGTCTCTGAGGCAACCACTGGCGTCACTCCCTGCGCATGCTCATGCGGCTGTCGGGGAGATCGGACGCCATCTTTAAGAAGGGAAAAGGTTTTGGCAATGATGCGGCAATCTCCTGGTAGGTATTTCTTGCTCGGGGACCGCACAGGGAGTCCCGGGTACCGGAGCGCCCCTGCGTAGTCCTGGGTGGGGTTGTCCCTGGTCAGTCGCCATAGGTAGCCGGCCTGGGTCGTCCTAGAGCCACCCGTCACTGGAGAAGTGCCAGAATTGGAGCGAAGACGTGAGGTTGAGAGTGGTTAGGGAGACTGTTGTGATGTCCAGTGGAATGCTGATGTTGCGGATGGGAAAGGCGGGTGCCCCCTGTCTGTTGCCGTGTCTGCCAGTAGGAACGAGGGAAATGAGTGAGAGACCGTGGGCCCACTTCTGTGAATGCATATATATGTGTGTGTGTGTGTATGTGGGTGTGTGCATGTTTGTGTGTGTACCACGCAGTGTAGTATACTGTTGTGAAATCACTGTATATTAACCCTCTACTGTGACATCAATATGTATATTGACCCTGTACAGTAATTTCAATGCACATTAAACCCACATTGTGACTTATAGTATAGGGATAATGGGGTAGATTTATCAAAACCTGTGCAGAGGAAAATTTGCCCAGTTGCCCATAGCAACCATTCAGATCACTTCTTTCATTTTGCATAGGTCTGGGTAAAAATGAGAGAAGCAATCTAATTGGTTGCTATGGGCAACTGGGCAGCTTTTCCTCTGCACAGGTTTTGATAAATCTCCCCCAATATGCACACTGACATCACAGTACAGGGTTATTATGCACAGTAATGTCACAGTACAAGGATAATAAATAGTGATGTCAAAGTACAGGGATGTCACAGTACAGGGATAATACACACAGCGATGCCACAGCACAGGGACAACACACACAGTGATTTCACAATATAGGTATAATGCACACAGTGATGTCACAGTACAGGGACAATACACACACAGTGATGTCACAGTACTAAGGATACTATACTGTTTGTTTATCGTTTATTTTTATTATCGCTTGCATATATTGTATTTGTGAGGGCCTCCTCTTCAAGTTTTGCCCAAGGCCTCAGTAAGTCTACAGCCGCCTCTGAGTATGCCCAACTTTGGGTATACTTGTACTGTTTATTCCCTCTGGCTCATGTGGAACCTTCTCTGACAGATTTGAACTAATACTTTCTCTCTGCACTACCGGATCTTACTTACGTGTTCTGCTGATGGAGAAATTGCCTATATGAAAAAGGTCAATGAAAACAAAAATGGTAATAATAAAACTAAAAATCATGGGGAAAAAATAAGACCTCAAACAGCCCCATATACAGAAAAAAATGCTATAAGGGTCAGAATAGGACAATTTTTTACATAATTATGTTGTCTAAATAGTGGTGAACAAGGGGAATTCATCTAATTCTGACTATTATGTATCAGCCCTTATTTATTAACAACAATAATGTGGGGTCTGGAGAAAAATGAAGTGTCACTAACCAATAAAATATAACCTTCTTCGGCTGTTGCTAGGATCATTATCAGTTTGCTAAACCTATTTCCATTGCAGGTGCTTTCAAAAGACCTTTAACCCCTTAAGGACTCAGGGTTTTTCCGTTTTTGCACTTTCGTTTTTTCCTCCTTACCTTTTAAAAATCATAACCCTTTCAATTTCCACCTAAAAATCCATATTATGGCTTATTTTTTGCGTCACCAATTCTACTTTGCAGTGACATCAGTCATTTTACCCAAAAATCCACGACGAAACGGAAAAAAAATCATTGTGCGACAAAATCGAAGAAAAAACTCAATTTTGTAACTTTTGGGGGCTTCCGTTTCTACGCAGTGCATATTTCGGTAAAAATTACACCTTATCATTATTCTGTAAGTGACATACGGTTAAAATGATACCATACTTATATAGGTTTGATTTTGTCGTACTTCTGGAAAAAATCCATAGGGACCTATAACACTGCACACACTGATCTCCTATGCTGATCACTGGCGTGTATTAACACACCTGTGATCAGCGTTATCGGCGCTTGACTGCTCCTGCCTGGATCTCAGGCACGGAGCAGTCATTCGTCAATCGGACACCGAGGAGGCAGGTAAGGGCCCTCCCGGTGTCCTGCAAGCTGTTCGGGATGCCGCGATTTCACCGCGGCGGTCCCGAACAGCCCGACTGACTAGCCGGGATACTTTCGCTTTAGAAGCGGCGGTCAGCTTTGACCGCCGCTTCTAAAGGGTTAATACCGCACATCGCCGCGATCGGCGATGTGTGGTATTAGCCGCGGGTCCCGGCCGTTGATGAGCGCTGGGACCGCCTCGATGTGATGCGGGGTCGCAGCGCGACCCCGCTTCATATCGCGGGAGCCGGCGCAGGACGTAAATATACGCCCTGCGTCGTTAAAGGGTTAAAGGTTACATCCGTTTTAAACGTTTTATATATCAACTGGCTCCAGAAAGTTAAACAGATTTGTAAATTACTTCTATTAAAAAATATTAATCCTTTCAGTACTTATGAGCTGCTGAAGTTGAGTTGTTCTTTCTGGAGCCAGTTAATATATAAAAAAAAAAAAGTTTTTTTTTCCCTGGAATACCCCTTTAAGCATTAACATATTCCTACAATAACGCAATGTTTGTGCCATTTGACCTACAAGCTTTTAAGTCTAATCATTTCCAGGCCATCTAATAATTATTCAGTATATTTTCACACTGGTGTGCTTTCTTTAATATAAAGTACCAATATAATGAACCAAATTCAATCCAGATGAAAGGTTGCAACTTGATATCCCAATCTTGAATCATGGCTTCAAGCATTAGGGCAAACATTCCTCACCATTTTCAGCCTGTGTGTGGGACAGAGACCTGAATTCCACTAGGTAGAAGACGGCTATGACAGCACAAGGAAATAATCTACTATGACAGGAAAGTCAAGGTTCATTGTTGTTTGGATGAATGCGTCTCCCCTAGACATTCTCTCATTAAAAATGAGCATTATAATTAGTATTGTGTCTTTATCATAGTAGAACGGATTTGGAACAAAGTAGACCTTACAAGATGCATTGAAAAGTCTTGACATACTTCATAGGATAGGAACCTGAATGCTGAGCTTTTCCCTAGGCAGAGATAATATGCCTTATTTGTTTTGTTTTTTCAATTTTGTCAATTTTCGTTCTGTTAAAAGAGATGGGAGATTACATTCATTGAAACAATACAAGACGCAAGACATGATTTCATGTTCAAGGCCAAAAACTAACCAAATCCATCCTTGAATTTGCTTTTAGTTAATAATATTAATTTCAGTTGGTAAAATGCCAACATATTTCTACAAAGCAATAGATAAATGAATGTAGCCACTAGTGTATTAGCATTAAAGAAATATGCCAGTAAGAATTAGGTTAAATTCACGCATCGGAAAATTTACTGGTGTGTTTTATTGTACACACGCATTTTTCTCTGTAATTGGCAAAAACACAATTATGGACGAAAATGCACACATAAAATAAAATATGTTGGCAAATTTTCTGGCATGTAAACTTAGCTTGAAAGAGATTATCCAGTTACAAGGTGATTTTAGTATGTACCTGCCAGACAGTGAACTGGATATTTCCTGTTGGAGTTTTCTCTTTTGCTACAAATCCCATAATTCCACTTTCCTCCCTCCCACACAACAGCCACCCCACATTGAACAACAAACAAGCTGAATTCCATGCAAAAACCAAGTGCTTTCTAATCAGGGTGCTCCCAGCTGTTGCAAATTCCCCGTGCTTACTCCCATTGAAGCAAAACAGGCTCCCTGTCATCACCTGACTAGTGAGGACATGTCTTGGCCGCATTGCATCCTGGGAATACCTGAGACATGAGTCATTTCGTATGTAGTTAAAAATGAACATCCAGAGCACAGATCACATAAGAATGCGAGACCAACCATCAGAGACAGGTACAGACACTATATTATAAACTACACTAACTTTACATCCCCTGTAGCATAGTCAAATAAGAAAAATTCCTGGAATACCCCTTTAAAAAAATATAAAATAATGGGCATGACCTAGGTGAAGTGTGGTCTATGCCTACTTTGTAACTTTGATGTGCCTTCTTGAAGGCTCAGGCCCCTTTGATACTGTGACACTTTGAGCTCAGGTTCATACCTTGCAGTTTTTATGTAAATGAAGGCGAGGATACACAAAAGAAAAGTAAAAGTCTTTCCTTCCATAACCCCTTGATTTAAATAAAAGGTGCCTCAAAAACAGCATCAACATGGAATAACTATTCTCAAATATGTAATTTGCTGTTTGGTAAAATATTGGGACACCTGTGTATGGTGTCAAAAAGTCTAAAAAAAAGCAATTTACTAATGTAATGTTATTAGCAATAGTACACAGATCTTCCATATCAGCTGTGCTGTCTGGCTTGTAGCTTTGACATCACGTCACACTCTCTGAATGAGGGGCTCCTATCCCTCCTCCCCTCTCCTTTTCTGTCAGCTCAGGACCAGACCAGTGATGTGAAGGGGGAGCTGGTATTACTGCTCATTAGATTTATGACTCATTAGATAAGGCCACGGGGAGCCTTTCTTAGTAACAGTAGTTTCCGTCAAAAAGGCTGACAGATGACTTATCTAATTAGTCATAAATCTAATGAACAGTAGTACCAGCTCTCTCTTTCTCATCACTGGTCTCAATTCGAGCAGACAAAATGGGAAGAGCGACAGGAGCTCTGCATTCAGAGACTGTTACGTGATGTCACAGCATAGGAAAAGAGCACAGTTGATATGGTAGATCTGTGCACTAAGGCTAATAAGAGCATATTTGTAAGTTGCTTTATTATACTCTTTGACAGTATTCCCAAGTTGTTTCTTTCACTGGACAACTCCTTTAACCCCTTCCCGCTATTGGACGTATGCATACGTCCAGGCGAATTACACGTTCGCGCAAATGGACGTATGCATACGTCCAAGCGATCTCCTGCTCTGCCGCGGGCAGCGCAGGAGATCGCGGGTGGGACTCAGCTGTCAATCACAGCCGGAGTCCCACCGCAGCTGCCGGGGCCGCGATCGCGCCGGTCCCGGCAGCATTAACCCCATAGATGCCGTGATCAGTTCTGATCACGGCATCTATGGTGTTTGCAGGGGGAGCGCTCTCCCCCTGCCCATCAACGGCGGCGCCGCGATAAAATAAGGGGGATCGGGGGTGTCCAAGACACCCTCGATCCCCCTTGAAGAGATAGGAGTGAGGTGGCAGGGTTTCCACCCCTCCTATCCCTGCTATTGATCGGCGGAGCGGCCGACCAATAGCAGACTGGGGACGGGGGGGTTAAAGTTCGGTTCCCCGCGCTATGCCCGCCCATCGGTGTCCGGGCACAGCGGGGGGAACCGTGTAGAAGTTGCGACGGCGGCAGCGGCGGTCACTTACCCGGCGGAGGCTGTGATCACGGCGGCGGTGGAGGTGAGTATGACGCCGCGTGTCCGGGAGTCTGTTGCCTAGAAACATCTGCAGGGCGACAGTTTAGAGAGTGGTCTCTAAACTGTGGCCCTCCAGATGTTGCAAAACTACAACTCCCAGCATGCCTTGACAGCTGTTTGCTGTGTTGGCATGCTGGGAGTTGTAGTTTTGCAACATCTGGAGGGCCACAGTTTAGAGACCACTGTCAGTGATCTCCAGCCTGAACCCCTCTAAATCTTGCAAAACTACAACTCCCAGCATTCAGGAACAGTAAATGGCTGTCTCGGCATGCTGGGAGTTGTACTTGCGTGCCTCCAGCTGTTGCATAACTACATCTCCCAGCATTCCCTTTGGCAATCAGTACATGCTGAGAATTGTAGTTCTGCAACAGCTGGAGGCACACTGGTTGGGAAATACCGAGTTAGGTAATAGGTTCTATTACCTAACTCAGTATTTTCCAACCAGTGTGCCTCCAGCTGTTGCAAAACTACAACTCCCAGCATGCACGTTCTGTCAGTGCATGCTGGGAGTTGTAGTTTTGCCCCCCCCCCCCCCCCATGTGAATGTACAGGTTACATTCACACTGGCGGCAGATTACAGTGAATTCCCTGCTTCAAGTTTGAGCTGCAGCAGCCGCAGCTCAAACTCCTAGCGGGAGACTCAGTGTAATCCGCCGTCAGTGTGAATGTAACCTAAAAACACTACACTAACATAAAATAAAGAGTAAAACACTACATATACACACGTACACTGCCCCCCCCACCACCACCCCTTCCCCCCCAATAAAAAGGAAAAACGAATCCTACAGCAGTGTTTCCAAAACGGAGCCTCCAGCTGTTGCAAAACAAAAACTCCCAGCATTTCCGGACAGCCATTGACTGTCCAAGCATGCTGGGAGTTTAGCAACAGCTGGAGGCACCCTGTTTGAAAATCACTGGTGTAGAATACCCCTATGTCCACCCCTATGCAAATCCCTAATTTAGGCCTCAAATGCGCATGGCGCTCTCACTTTGGAGCCCTGTCGTATTTCAAGGCAACAGTTTAGGGCCACATATGGGGTATCGCCGTACTCGGGAGAAATTGCCTAACAATTTTTTTTTTTTCTCCTTTTACCCCTTATGAAAAGGTAAAGTTGGGGTCTACACCAGCATGTTAGTGTAAAAAAAAAACATTTTTTTTGTACACTAACATACTGGTGTTGCCCCATATTTTAAAATTTCACAAGCGGTAAAAGAAAAAAAGCCTCCAAAATTTGTAACGCAATTTCTCCTGACGACGGAGATACCCCATATGTGGGCGCAAAGTGTTCTGGGGACGCACAACAAGGCTCAGAAGGGAGAGTGCACCATGTAAATTTGAGGTTTAAATTGGTGATTTGCACAGGGGTGGCTGATTTTACAGCGGTTCTGACATAAATGCAAAACAATAAATACCCACATGTGACCCCATTTTGGAAACTACACCCCTCACGGAATGTAACAAGGGGTACAGTGAGCATTTACACCTCACAGGTGTCTGACAGATCTTTGAAACAGGGGTCTGTGAAAATGAAAAATAAAATTTTTAATTTGCACAGCCCACTGTTCCAAAGATCCGTCAAATGCCAGTGGGGTGTAAATTCTCCCTGCACCCCTTATTACCTTCCATGAGGGGTGTAGTTTTAAAAATGGGGTCACATGTGGGGGGGTCCACTGTTCTGGCACCACGGGGGGGCTTTGGAAATGCACATGGCCAAATTCTCTCTCCAAAAGCTCAATGATGCTCCTTCTCTTCTGAGCATTGTAGTTCGCCCCCAGTGCACTTCACGTCCACTTATTGGGTATTTCCATACTCAGAAGAGATGGGGTTACAAATTTTGGGGGGTATTTTCTGCTATTATCCCTTGTAAAAATGTAAAATTTGGGGGAAAACATGCATTTTAGTGTAAAAAAAAAATTTTACATTTTTTTTACATATGCAAAAGTCGTGAAACACCTGTGGAGTATTAAGGTTCACTTTACCCCTTGTTACGTTCCCCAAGGGGTCTAGTTTCCAGAATGGTATGCCATGTGGGGTTTTTTTTCTGTCCTGGCACCATAGGTGCTTCCTAAATGCGGCATGCCCCCAGAGCAAAATTTGCTTCCAAAAAGCCAAATGTGACTCCTTCTCTTCTGAGACCTGTAGTGCGCCAGCAGAGCACTTTTCATCCCCATATTGGGTGTCTTCTGAATCGGGAGAAATTGGGCTTCAAATGGTTGGGGGTATTTTCTGCTATTACCTTTTTTAAAAATGTAAAATTTTTGCTAAACCAAGCATTTTTGGTAAAAAATTTTATTTTTTTTTTACATATGCAAAAGTCGCGAAACACCTGTGGGGTATAAAGGTTCACTTTATCCCTTGTTACGTTCCTCAAGGAGTCTAGTTTCCAAAATGGTATGCCATGTCGTTTTTTTTTGCTGTCCTGGCACTATAGGGGCTTCCTACATGCGACATGCCCCCCAAGCAAAATTTGCTCTCAAAAAGCCAAATATGACTCCTTCTCTTCTGAGCATTGTAGTTCGCCCGTAATGCACTTCAGGTCAACTTATGGGGTACCTCCATACTCAGAAGAGATGGGGTTACAAATTTTGGGGGGGATTTTCTGCTATTAACCCTTGCAAAAATGTGAAATTTGGGGGGAAACACACATTTTAGTGAAATTTTTTTTTTTTTTTTACATATGCAAAAGTCATGAAACACCTGTGGGCTATTAAAGGGGTAGTCCAGTGGTGAAAAACTTATCCCCTATCCTAAGGATAGGGGATAAGTTTGAGATCGCGGGGGGTCCGACCGCTGGGGCCCCCTGCGATCTCTCTGTACGGGGCCCCGGCTCTCCGCCGAGATAGCGGGTGTCGACCCCCGCACGAGGCGGCGGCCGACACGCCCCCTCAATACATCTCTCTGGCAGAGCCGGAGATTGCCGAAGGCAGCGCTTCGGCTCTGCCATAGAGTTGTATTGAGGGGGCGTGTCGGCCGCCGCCTCGTGCGGAGGTTGACACGCCCCCTTCCAGCGGGCTGTCGGGGCTCCGTACAGGAGATCGCGGGGGGCCCCAGGGGTCGGACCCCCCGCGATCTGCAACTTATCCCCTATCCTTAGGATAGGGGATAAGTTGCTCACCACTGAATCACCACTGGACTACTCCTTTAAGGCTCACTTAATTCCTTGTTACGTTCCTCAAGGGGTCTAGTTTCCAAAATGGTATGCCATGTTTTTTTTATTTGCTGTTTCGGCATCATAGGGGCTTCCTAAATGCAACATGCCCCCAAAAAACCATTTCAGAAAAACGTACTCTCCAAAATCCCCTTGTCGCTCCTTCGCTTCTGAGCCCTCTACTGCGCCCGCCGAACAATTTACATAGACATATGAGGTATTTGCTTACTCGAGAGAAATTGGGCTACAAATTCAAGTATAAATTTTATCCTTTTACCCCCTGTAAAAATTCAAAAATTGGGTCTACAAGAACATGCAAGTGTAAAAAATGAAGATTTTGAATTTTCTCCTTCACTTTGCTGCTTTTCCTGTGAAACACCTAAAGAGTTAAAAGACTTACTGAATGTCATTTTGAATACTTTGGGGGGTGCAGTTTTTGTAATGGGGTCATTTATGGGTTATTTCTAATATGAAGACCCTTCAAATCCACTTCAAACCTGAACTGGTCCATGAAAAATAGCGAGTTTGAAAATTTTGTTAAAAATTGTAAAATTGCTGCTGAACTTTGAAGCCCTCTGGTGTCTTCCAAAAGTAAAAACTTGTCAATTTTATGATGAAAATATAAAGTAGACATATTGTATATGTGAATCCAAAAAAAAAAAAAATATTTTGAATATCCATTTTCCTTACAAACAGAGAGCTTCAAAGTTAGAAAAATGCAAAATTTTCAATTTTTTCATCAAATTTTGGGATTTTTCACCAAGAAAGGATGCAAGTTACCACAAAAAGTTACCACTATGTTAAAGTAGAATATGTCACGAAAAAACAATCTCGGAATCAGATTGATAAGTAAAAGCATTCCAGAGTTATTAATGTTTAAAGTGACAGTGGTCAGATGTGCAAAAAAGGGCTGCGTCCTAGAGGTGAAAATGGGCTGTGTCCTTAAGGGGTTAAGGAAACTATTACTAAGGTTTATGTGAAATACACATGATTAGAAAATTAGAGGGGGAACATATATAGTGTGAATTTCATTGATTGTTAAAAATCTGTCTGCTGCTTGCTTTGACATACACAGCAGTTCTTCCATAGGATATTTTCTCGGGTCAGTAGACTGTGGATGAGGTGACTATTGACAAGCCAACTAACACACTTAACAACTTTTGAAGCAGCCAACAGTATGTGTACCATGGAAAGAGCCCCTGAGGGTTTCATTCTGTTTGATTTACATGTATATTGAGTAAGAAACTGCTGCATAAGAATGCACTCTCTATAGATAATGTGATGTTACCAGTCATAAAAGTGAAGAAATGTACTTGAGCTAAGAGAAGGTACCTCCTGTCTTCGTTGAAGTGGGGAGTGCCTGAAAAGGGTTGAAATTATTATCTTTTGTTATGTCCCCCCCCCCAAGGTGCCTATATATAATGTGATTATTGTTTTTTCAACTTAGATAACTTTATTGCTATACAAGACCTGTCAGGTTGTAGTCCCCCCCCCCCCCCCAATTAGGTTGGCAGTATAGTTCCCCCACATTAGGTTGTAGTTCCCCCACATTAGGTTGGCAGTATAGTTGTGAGTATAGTTGTGATGCCCGTGGTGTAGCACGCTGCAGAAAATAATTTCCATTATAATAATCAAATATACCAATTGTCACAGAATGGGAAAGTGCTAAAGAAGTTTTTACCATTTAAAACTACAGTTCCCAGTATGACCTAAGTAGTGGTAAGGTTATTATATCATTATACAAGATTGTAGATGTGCACCATGTCTGTTTTTCTACCCGAATTCACACTGTGTTTTCTATCCCCTCCTTTTTTTTGTTTGAACATGTGCTGCACTCTTCCCCACCCCCTCAGCCCAACCCTATATAAGTAGTAGTTAGCTACACATGGGCCATTTCTTTCCTAGCAGCCTCCCAGTCTGACTGGGAGAGCATGGTAAGTGAGCTATTACACCTTGCTCACACTGGTGTGGTGCTGTGCGGCTTCCGTTGCTGCCGTGGCGTCGTGTCTGCGGGGAGGTGCGGCCCATAGACTGGTTTGAGTGGCATTGGGGCCGCTCTGCCAGTGGGTCGTTCCCCCCTGTGGGCACTGGTGTCGCGGCGGTGGTGGTCGTCGCCCGGTGCTGCGCCATTTTATGCTAGGGACGTTAGGGACTTTTTGATCAAAAATGTATACTAACAACCTGTTAGTCTTTGATATTATGCTGAGAAGCAATCAGATCATTATACAAGATTGTAGATGTGCACCATGTCTGTTTTTCTACCCGAATTCACACTGTGTTTTCTATCCCCTCCTTTTTTTTGTTTGAACATGTGCTGCACTCTTCCCCACCACCTCAGCCCAATCCGGTCGTTCCCCCCTGTGGGCACTGGTGTCGCGGCGGTGCTGCGCCATTTTATGCTAGGGACGTTAGGGACCCACTCTAAATAGGTGGCCTTGACGTGGCGAGTGGGCTTGTATTTTTTGATCAAAAATGTATACTAACAACCTGTTAGTCTTTGATATTATGCTGAGAAGCAATCAGATCATTATACAAGATTGTAGATGTGCACCATGTCTGTTTTTCTACCCGAATTCACACTGTGTTTTCTATCCCCTCCTTTTTTTTGTTTGAACATGTGCTGCACTCTTCCCCACCACCTCAGCCCAATCCTATATGAGTAGTAGTTAGCTACACATGGGCCATTTCTTTCCTAGCAGCCTTCCAGTCTGACTGGGAGAGCATGGTAAGTGGGCTATTACACCTTGTTCACACTGGTGTGGTGCTGTGCGGCGTCCGTTGCTACCGTGGCGCCGTGTCTGCGGGGAGGTGCGGCCCCTAGACTGGTTTGAGTGGCATTGGGGCCGCTCTGCCAGTGGGTCGTTCCCCCCTGTGGGCACTGGTGTCGCGGCGGTGGTGGTCGCCGCCCGGTGCTGCGCCAATTTATGCTAGGGATGTTAGGGACCCACTCTAAATACGTGGCCTTGACGTGGCGAGTGGGCTTGTACTTTTTGATCAAAAATGTATACTAACAACCTGTTAGTCTTTGATATTATGCTGAGAAGCAATCAGATCATTATACAAGATTGTAGATGTGCATCATGTCTGTTTGTCTACCCGAATTCACACTGTGTTTTCTATCCCCTCCTTTTTTTGTTTGAACATGTGCTGCGCTCTTCCCCACCCCCTCAGCCCAACCCTATATAAGTAGTAGTTAGCTACACATGGGCCATTTCTTTCCAAGCAGCCTCCCAGTCTGACTGGGAGAGCATGGTAAGTGAGCTATTACACCTTGTTCACACTGGTGTGGTGCTGTGCCGCGTCCGTTGCTGCCGTGGCGCCGTGTCTGCGGGGAGGTGCGGCCCATAGACTGGTTTGAGTGGCATTGGGGCCGCTCTGCCAGTGGGTCGTTCCCCCCTGTGGGCACTGGTGTCGCGGCGGTGCTGTGCCATTTTATGCTAGAGACGTTAGGGACCCACTCTAAATAGATGGTCTTGACGTGGCGAGTGGGCTTGTATTTTTTGATCAAAAATGTATACTAACAAACTGTTAGTCTTTGATATTATGCTGAGAAGCAATCAGATCATTATACAAGATTGTAGATTTGCACCATATCTGTTTTTCTACCCAATTCACACTGTGTTTTCTATCCCCTCCTTTTTTTTGTTTGAACATGTGCTGCACTCTTCCCCACCACCTCAGCCCAATCCTATATAAGTAGTAGTTAGCTACACATGGGCCATTTCTTTCCTAGCAGCCTCCCAGTCTGACTGGGAGAGCATGGTAAGTGGGCTATTACACCTTGTTCACACTGGTGTGGTGCAGTGCGGCGTCCGTTGCTGCCGTGGCGCCGTGTCTGCGGGGAGGTGCGGCCCCTAGACTGGTTTGAGTGGCATTGGGGCCGCTCTGCCAGTGGGTCGTTCCCCCCTGTGGGCACTAGTGTCGCGGCGGTGGTGGTCGCCGTCCGGTGCTGCGCCATTTTATGCTAGGGATGTTAGGGACCCACTCTAAATAGGTGGCCTTGACGTGGCGGGTGGGCTTGTACTTTTTGATCAAAAATGTATACTAACAACCTGTTAGTCTTTGATATTATGCTGAGAAGCAATCAGATCATTATACAAGATTGTAGATGTGCACCATGTCTGTTTTTCTACCCGAATTCACACTGTGTTTTCTATCCCCTCCTTTTTTTTGTTTGAACATGTGCTGCACTCTTCCCCACCTCCTCAGCCCAACCCTATATAAGTAGTAGTTAGCTACACATGGGCCATTTCTTTCCTAGCAGCCTCCCAGTCTGACTGGGAGAGCATGGTAAGTGGGCTATTACACCTTGTTCACACTGGTGTGGTGCTGTGCGGCGTCCGTTGCTGCCGTGACGCCGTGTCTGCGGGGAGGTGCGGCCCATAGACTGGTTTGAGTGGCATTGGGGCCGCTCTGCCAGTGGGTCGTTCCCCCCTGTGGGCACTGGTGTCACGGCGGTGGTGGTCGCTGCCCGGTGCTGCGCCAATTTATGCTAGGGATGTTAGGGACCCACTCTAAATAGGTGGCCTTGACGTGGCGAGTGGGCTTGTATTTTTTGATCAAAAATGTATACTAACAACCTGTTAGTCTTTGATATTATGCTGAGAAGCAATCAGATCATTATACAAGATTGTAGATGTGCACCATGTCTGTTTTTCTACCCGAATTCACAGTGGTAAGGTTATGCTGGGAGTTTTCGTTTCACCCATGAAAACTGCAAAACTTACAAGTGACTACTGCTCTGATGGGACATAGTGAGGAGAATACACAATGATATCAGTAACCACAGGTGACAGCTTCGATGGTACATACCGCTGTAACTTTGTCAGCTAAATCTTCTCTCTGCAGAAAATGACACCCAGATGGCTCCTTAATTTGTCAGTGGATTCTGATTCTCTATATGAAAACAATAATTATTATAATACTGCTAAACACCGTATCCTCTGAATACCCCACATTGCACCCCCTGAATATAATACTACCCCACACTGCGCTCTCTGAATATAATAATACCACACACTGTACCCTCTAAATATAACACTACCACACACTGCACCCTCTGAATATAATACTACAACACACTGCGCTCTCTGAATATAATACTACCACACACTGCGCTCTCTGAATATAATACTACCACACACTGCGCTCTCTGAATATAACCTTGCCGTGCAGTGCACTCTCTGAATACAATACTGTAATATATTGTGGCCCATAAAAATCGTACCAACCCTGAAATTCCTTTATAATATACACCATACCTCTAAAATGCAAAACACTCTGTGCCTTCACATTTAGTAATAATGCCCCATCCTGTGCCCCCACATATACTAATTATGGCCCCTCCTGCGCCCCCCAAATATTAATAATGTCTGTCCTGTTCCCCCCACATAATAAAAATGCCCTCTGTCCTGTGCACCTAACATATAATGCCACCTATGCTGTGCCATTCACATATAATGCCCTCTGTCCTGTGCCCCTCACATACAATGCCCACTGTGCTGTGCTCCTTACATATAATTCCCCCTGTGCTGTGCCGCTTACATATAATGCCCCCTGTGCTGTGCCCCTTACATATAATGTTCCCCTGTGCTGTGCCCCTTACATATAATGCCCCCCGTGCTGTGCCCCTTACATATAATGCTCCCCGTGCTGTGCTTCTTACATATAATGCCCCCCGTGCTGTGCCCCTTACATATAATGCCCCCTGTGCTGTGCCCCTTACATATAATGCCCCCTGTGCTGTGCCCCTTACATATAATGCCCCTGTGCTGTACCACTTACATATAATGCCCCCTGTGCTGTGCCCCTTACATAATGCCCCTTACATATAATCCCCCTGTGCTGTGCCCCTTACATATAATGACCCTGTGCATTGTCCCTTACATATAATGACCCTGTGCTGTGCCCCTTACATATAATGCCCATGTGCTGTGTCCCTCATATAATGCTCTCATCATGTGCCCCTCACATATACTGCCCCCTGTCCTGTGCCCCTAATATATAATGCCCCCAGTGACATGCCCCTCACATATAATGCCCACTGTCCTGTGCCCCTAACATATAATGCCCCCAGTGACGTGCCCCTCACATATAATGCCTCCTGTCCTTCCCCACAGGGGGCATCATATGTGAGGGACACATGACAGGAGCATTATACCTGAAGGGCACATAATGATGATGGGGACATTATATGTGAGGGGCACAGCACAGTGGGCATTATATGTGAAGAGCACATGACAGGGGACCCCCTGTCATGTGCTCTTCACATATAATGCCCCCCTGTCATGGGCACCTCACATTAAATGTATCCTTTTTTGCACCCCCTAAGTTTTTAAATTGCCCCCTGACCCCAGTGCCATATAATTGTGGCAAACAGTTTACAAAAAATACATACACTTCTGTTTCGTTCCCCCGCTGAGCAGCTCTCTTCTTCCGTGCACAGACTGTGCAGACAGGTGAGTGCCGAGGCGCGGTGATGGGATCTTCAGGCGCCGGCGCGATAATGTGACGTCATCGTGCCGGCCTGCCGTTGATCGCCGATCACGTCCCAGCGGCGAGAAGGGTAAACTAATGAGTGAATGGTGGAGCGGGACTCCACCATGTTAGAAATCAGGGGGCAGAAATCTCGGGGGGGGGGGGGGGGGGGGCAATTGCCCTGTTGCCCCCCCCCCCCTTTGATCCGCCACTGACATGGACTTTGCTTTGCATCTTCAGCTTCCTTAAAACTTCCACATAGCTGGAATTAGACTTTGAATCAGGGAAAGACTCGGAGAGGAAGAATTGAGAGGCATAATGGGAAAAAGAGGACTTTTCTAGAAACTGTAACTAAACAGGGCACAGCTATTATATTCAACGTATTAACTGTGTCACTATTTATTACTACATAATTCATTACATCTGAGAAATAAGCATACTGTTAGAATGGCATTTCCTGAAATGTATCTTTATATCTCCTGTTTACCACAATGGAATGAATATTCAGCAGCAACAAACCAACAGACATGTTTTATACATCATGACTAAATTGGAAATAATGAGGCTTTCCAAAACCATACCCCTTACAGTAACATAGCTCTTTACATGTTTTTTTTCCCCTCTTTAGTCTAGTATGTTTTCCCATTTTGAAACCAATAGCAAGTGTATGAATTTTGGAATAGGTCTATTATATGTATGTTCATCCAACTTTTTACACATTAACAAATTTACAAATTGCAGATATGACTAGTGTTGAGCGGCATAGGCCATATTCGAATTCGCGAATATTCGCGAATATATGAACGAATATTCGTCATATATTCGCGTATATTCGCATATTCGTTATATTCGTTTTATTTTCGCATATGCGAATATTCGCGTATGCGAAAATTAACATATGTGAAAATTAGCATATACAAAATAAGCATACACGAAAATTTGCATATGCGAAAATTAGCCAGTCTCCCACAGTAGTATTACAGCCTTCTTTACACCACACAAGCTGGAAGCAGAGAGGGGTGATCACTGTGATGTGTACTGTGAAGAAAAAAAAACAAAAAAAAAACGAATATTCGTAATTACGAATATATAGCACTATATTCGCGAAATTCGCGAATTCGCGAATATGCGATATTCGCGAATAATATTCGAATTGCGAATATTCGCGAGCAACACTAGATATGACACAAAAAAAATTGCGGAGTGGGGCGGCTGGTTAGTTTATTATTGGGAAAGCAACACTTTTTTTCTAAGCTTGTGAGACACAATTTTGGCACATTGCCTATGCGCAAAAATTGTGTCTCACATGCAACAGAAAATTAGAATAATGTTCAAAGACCCTACAAATTGCATTTGGAATTGGGAAAAGGGGGTCTATCTTCAGTTAGGTTTACAAAACCATTAGATTTAAAATTTTAATCCAGCAGAAAAAAAATAAAAAATTCACATAGGAATCCTTGTTGGAAATTATGTAATAATATATTATATTTTCAATATTTTTTTTCATTATTTCTCCTGTTTGTTCAAACTTTTTTTTATTTTTTATTTTAATTTAGTTTAATGGATTTTTTGTTTTAACAATTTCCAGTTTTCAGCTTCCAAGTGGTATATTTTATTTATTTATTTTTAACTACTGACATAGCCATATAATTGTTTTTTGTTGGGACCCATACTTTTTATTGTCATCATTTTGAGGCTTATGTATCTTATTTTATTTTGTGGTAGAATAATTTTTAAAATGTAATTTTGTTATATTTTTTTTTCTTCTTTATGCAATTTATGCAATTCATCTTTCAATAAAATAGCATTATAGCTTTTCAAGTCTCACAGGGGAACATTTACAGCTATCATCAGATTACTGTTATAGTACATTACAACTATTGTAGTGCAATGTATTGTGCCTGTCAGCATAAGGCCATGTTTACATTCTGCATGGAAATTCTGCTGATTTCCACTGATTCGGTGGTCCTAGCGACCGCTGGATCATTCAAATGTGCAGACTGTCTGTTTATGTTTTCCGGGCGGATATTCCGCATGGAATCAGCTCTGTGAACATGGCCTTATACTGACAGATTGTGTACCTGGCCTTGCTGCAGGTACTTACTTACCCATGGCAGGTCTTGGGACCTTACATCAATCTATATAAGCAATTAAATGATTGCTTACAAAGGGCCTTAGAGGTGCTTAAAAAGTATATAAACAAAAAAAAATGTATTTAAAAATATAAATACCCCCTGATAAAGTTCTAATTATCCTCTTTTTCCCCCCCAAATATGACAATCACTATCACTGTCAGAAACAATAGTCAATAGATCAGAGATGTCTGATTGCAGGGGTCCCGCCACTGGGGACCCCCAAGATCTCCCTGCTGCACCTGGCGTTCGTTTAGAGTATTGGACTGCATCACGAGAAAATTGAATTTTTTGTTCTGCCCAACTGCACCTCTGAAGTCCTCCTCGGTCTGCCATGGCTCCAGCGTCATTCTCCCACCCTTGACTGGACCACCGGGGAGATCAAGAATTGGGGTCCTGCTTGTCACAAACGATGCCTCACATCTGCTCCTCATAGCCCCCTTCCTGGCGAGTTATGATTTTTTAAAGTTAAGGAGGAAAAATTGAAAATGAAAAAACGGAAAAAGCCCGGGTCCTTAAGGGGTTAAAGGGCCAGTGCACCAGTGATTGGTGCCTGGCCCAATCAGTCTAATTAGCCTCCACCTGCTCCCTGTCTATTTAACCTCACTTCCCCTTCACTTCCTTGCCGGATCTGCTATTGCTATTGACTACGAACCTTGCCGCCTGCCCCGACCTTTTGCTACGTCTGACCTTGCCTCTGCCTAGTCCTTCTGTCCCACGCCTTCTCAGCAGTCAGCGAGGTTGAGCCGTTGCCGGTGGATACGACCTGGTTGCTACCGCCGCAGCAAGACCATCACGCTTTGCGGCGGGCTCTGGTGAATACCAGTAGCAACCTAGAACCGGTCCACCGACACGGTCCACGCCAATCCCTCGCTGACACAGAGGATCCACATCCAGCTAGCCGAATCATAAGAGTGTCTTTTACTATGGTATACTGACCTAGTTCCTGCTATTTCTCTGAGTTGCTGACCTGGCCTGTCTGACTTCCCTCTATACTCTGTGCATTGAAGAGTGTAGGGATCATTGCCTATATGGGGGGCCACCATTGAGGGTGGATTGTCTAAGTAAATAAGGACAGTAGTGTAGGGTGAGTTCAGGTCTGCACTGCTCCCTACGTTTCATAACAAATACATTTATGAAATAGCAGGTACAAAAAATATTGATACATTCATGATCTAAATCACATTTTTGCTTTCAATGGTATTGTATCAAAGTGTCATCAAGGCCTTATATTCAGAGACAACTGAACATCATGGGACGACATTTAAGTGTTCACTAATTCTGCTATAGTGAATCTCTAACTGGACATGACAGGAGAAAGGCCATGCTATTTTTAGATTATTTCACATATAAACAGAGGGGTCATCATGTATCAACATTTCTTTATATCTTACTGTTGTATGTAAAGATATCAGACGTAAGAACTTCTTTGCTCTCAGCTGGATTTTGCCTTGCAACATATGATTCATTAATATTCTTTAGACAGAGTCCAGAATTGTATGGGAAGAATGGGATTAGATAACCCCCAATGGATTTCAGTCAACATGAATGTTTATATGACTTGGGTTGTGATAAAGAGGGTATATAAATCTACATACAGTACAGTACACAAAAAATAACATTAACATATACAGTTGTTACATACATTATTAGGGAATGTATGCAAGTGTCATATACCCCAAGGCTTATACTTTGGAAGAATATGACTAGTAAGTAAGGAAAATCACACACACACATATCACTATCAAAAAGTAACAAGAATTAGGTGGCAACTCACCCATAGAAGAATGGAACTAGAGAAGATGCTATGAATGATAATACAAATAGATTAATAAATTACAGCAGAGGGCAAAAAAGAGAATACAGGAAGGACATCACTCTCTATCTTCCCCTAAAATGAACTGACAAGAAAATTAAGCTAACTGCCCATGTAATATCCCTAAATTAGATGAGCTGGCAATAGGAACAAGCAGAAGCTCTAAGGCCCAGAAAAACTGAGGCAAAACCCTAAAAATTGCCAACACTGCCAGGCCTAGGAAACTGTATAGTCTGCAGAGAATTATTTTTTAAGAAGAACTCCAGTGAAATGTTTTTAAGGTTTTTAAGCCATTTTTTTTAACCATTATGACGAGCTGCCAGAATAAAAATAATAAACTTACCTTTCGCTGATCCCCTTATCATTATTTCTCCTAGTAATAATAATATTTATTTTAATAGTGGAAACTTACTGGGGGGAATTTATCATTGAGTTTTTCATGGCTTCTGGTTTTATGTGCATGTTTTGCATCTTATTTTAAGTTCTACACCCCAGGCACTTTTTGAAAAGTAGTGTTAGTAAACTAATTTGTAGATGAAGGTATGCAGTGATAGCAAATATACTATCTGGTTTTTTTTTCAGTCACCTAAAAAAACACTCAAATGCCAATTTTAACATGAAAAAGTACACCACATACCCTGCATGTCTAGAAATGTACTCTACAAAGATTTTCCACCTATATTTAAAATAACATGAAATATTTTATAATATAACTATTTTGAACCAAGTCTACATTAGCTTGTAAACAAAAAGTTTCTGAATCTAAACAAAGCTACCTTCTTTTGACAGTTATGTCTTAAGTGGCATTCTAACTAGCAATAGTAGGAGTTGCACTCGCTTCAGAGACATCAGGACCTGTCTACTATCAGCAGCAGAAATCTCATGGATAATGGCGATCATACTGAATCCCGCCATTCACACTACAGATGGCATGATCAATACTAATCACAGCATCTATACCAGTTGAGGTCCTTGCATTCACTCATCGGACCACCCATATCACGATTATGGGCGTCCGATCACTAGTTTGAGTGTATAATAGTTTTAGCATCGGTGGAAGGCTAGGATTCCACCAAGGTTTTTTCCAAGGTTTCATAGTATGCCATATTAATTTGATACTGTCTCTGCCTCTGACCTTTCTCATCAAGGGCAACTACATATGTGGTGGGTTCTAGGCACTGCAGAATGGGGAAGGGACCCTCCCAGGCAGCCTGCAACTTATTCTGCCTGATGGGGTTCAGAACCATTACCTTCTGTCCCACTTCATAGACCCGGTCCCTTGCATTGTGATCATACCAGTACTTCTGCCTGGACTGTGCTGCTGTGAGGTTGTCCTGTCCCAGCCCAGTCAATGTCTGCATCCTGTCCCTGAATCTCAGAACATACTCCACCACAGAAGTCTCAGAGGCAGGTAGCCCCCCTTCCCATTCTTCCCTAACTAAATCTCAGGGTCCCCGCACTTCGTGACCATATAATAACTCAAAGGGCGAGAAACCTGTAGGCTCTTGGGGTACCTCCCTGTAAGCAAATAACAGATGGGGTAAATACTTTTCCCAGTCTCTGCCCTCCGATTCTACAAATGTTTTTAGCATTTGTTTCAAGGTGCCATTGTTACCGGACACTCTGTCCAACCATTGTAGAGGGTTGTGATCAGTTATGACAGTAAATTCCATGCCATACAGGTATGGCTGTAATTTTTGCAAAGCCCAGACCACAGCTAGACATTCCTTCTCTATGTCCGTATAGGCCACTCCCAAATGTCCTGCCAGGGGGGTCTCATGGGCCAACCTCAGCAGCTCTTTCCTGTACTGCCTAGGAACCACTAACTGCCTTTCTCTCTCCTGGGCCCTAGCATGCCTTTGGAAAGGAACTCCCAGTACAAGATATCATTTTCCCAATATACCCGATGCCCATCTGTGTCAACACCTGTATGTTCAGCACGTTGTCTCACCCCTTCAAGGGAAGGGTCACTGCGCAGAGCTTCCCGGAAATGCTCATTTCCCTCCCCCCATCTTGTGGCATCAGGGAGCACATTTCCCCCAGGTGAACTAGCATCTCCACCTTCCTCTGCTGGGGCTTGCAAGTCACACAGCTTGCCCCTTGCATCACCATCCTCCCTTCCTTTTAAAGCTGCAGCCCTGGCATGCTGCTGACGCGTTACCACTGCCACCATTGATATGCCTCCCTGGGGTTTACCTTCCTCCCCCTCAGTTCCAGACAAAACAATGTTACAGGCATCATACACATGGCTATCACTCCTTCCCTCCTCCTCCTTAGGCTCACAGGATTGGGACATATCACTCACTGCTGGTTCCTCATCCTTACATGTCACAAGGGGCACACCAACCCCTCCCCCTAGCCCATCTCCACTAGGTTTTGGCATTGGCAATGCATTGTCACCACATTTTACAATACACCCCATTTCACTTTTGGAAAACATTACTGGTTCATTCACAGGTAAACAATTATCAATCCCCTGCACTCCCTCCCAGTTACCACGGTGTCTCCCAAAGTCTTGCACAGTACCTCAGAATGAACAGGGCTCTCTCCTAGCCCATCCGGTGTGCAGGTAGTGTCCTCTGGAGCATAATGACAGAGCATCCGACCCAAATCATTCCCCAGCAGAACATTAACAGGGATGTCCTCAGAGACCCCCACCTCCCGCAAACCTTTGCCTGCACCCCAATCCAGGTACACACGGGCCATGGGCACAGCAGACCGCACACCTCCAATTCCTTTTAAAGCCATGGTTCTTCCAGGGATGATGTCCTCTGTATCCACCACTTCTGGCCGCACCAAGGTAAATGAGGCTCCAGAATCTCGCAAACCCACTATAACCCGGTCACCCACAGTTACACTCTGCAGGTTATCCACCCTTTTCTCCACCGCTCCGGACACCAGAAGAACGGCTGTGTGTCCTCCAGCTACTGGTGGAGAATTATTTTTGCTGGGGCAAGTGGCACTCAGGTGCCCAATATTATTGCATCTGTAACATCGGCGGGTGTCCCCCTGACCCAATGTGGCTCCTGTTGCTTTTGGTGCTGATGGCAAGAATTTTCCGGCTGGCTTGCTGCTGCTGGTGGTGCTCTGTGGGTGTGTGGCTCCCCTCCAGGTACTTGCTCCGGCTTGTGCAGATCCACGCTTTGCTGTTGGTGCCCGGTTGTTGGCAAAGTCATCTCCAAGTTCTGCTGCTTCTGTTGCTGTCTTGGGCTTGCGGTCCAAAATCCACTCTCTGGCTTCAAAGCTCCGTGTTTGGAGAAACTGATCCAGGACCATCAAGTCCTCCAGGGCCTCATAGGTAGTGACTTGTAGGCCCCCAGTCCATTGCCTGAGTCCTTAGCTGACCTGCATGTTCAGTGCAGCTTTCTGTGGCGCTTTGTTGCAAAGTCCTAAATCTTTTCCCAAAAGCCTCTGGAGTCAGATTAAAACTTTTTAGCAGGGAAGATTTTATTGCCTCATAGTCATGGTCACTTTCAGAGGGAAGCGAAGCAAACACATCCAGAGCTTTCCCTCGCAACCGTGGGGTTAGATATCGTCCCAACTGTTCCTTAGGTAGATGGAACTGCCAGCAAACCTTTTCAAATCCCCTCAGGCACACATCCAGATCACCATCCTTCTCCAACATGGGGAAATGTTCCAAGCGGAGTTGGTGGTCTCCTTGATCCTACACATCACTCCGTGTGGATAAAGAATCCCCTCTCAGCCTCAGAACCTCCAGTTCATGCCTTCGCTGGGCCTCTCTTTCTGCCGCCTCTCTCTCTGTGGCTCGTGCCTGGGCCTCTCTCTCTGCGGCTCGTGCCTCTCTCTCTGCAGCTCGTATCTGTGCCTCTCTCTCTGCAGTTTGGTACTGGAGAAACAGTTGGAGTTTCATATTGGCATCCACATTCCGAAGGTGTTGTAAGGCAGTCCGCATATAAGAGTCCAAGGCCTTATGTGGAGTACTGTCCTGATGGGGAGTAATGTTGTATTCCCCAGGAGATATCAGTCCTTGGATGGCAGTTCCAGCTGTAGGACTTTGTCTCATGTCACTCAGCTCTTCTGCACGGGCATCATACTCCACAAGATCAGCAATAAGTTGTTCCTTGTTCTTTCCTGCAGTAGGGATTTCCTTTTCTTGGCACATTAGCTCCAGTGCAGGCTTGGACTGCTTGCGATATGCCTCCATATTTCCGAGATGAGACAGAGGAGGTAAAACAGGCGATGGGGAGCACAGAACTGTCTTGCACTCTTTTTGTATGTCTTTTAAACCAGCACTGAGCTCTGTCTTTGGAATTTACACACAAGAAGATGAATGCAATTTATTTTTTAGTGCTAAGATTTCCTTACAGGCAAAATCCAGCAAGCACTAAAAATCTCTAAATATATCCCGACGCTGCCACCAGTTGTCACGATCACACCCTATCGGTCCAGCCAAGACGCTAGAGAGAGTGTGATGGTGATAGGGTTAAAGCTGCCAGACTTCTGGGCAGCCACTACTAGTCCCAGCAAGTCACCAAATTAACCCTTAGATAAACGTGTTTTATCAGAGCCTCCTTCAGAAAGGCAAGCTCATATATTTAGAGATCAATGACCAGAGCTGATTAATTAAACATTTAATCTGATAAAAGGTATCCCAGTGCTGACTATATAAAAATACAGAAACAAATGACATACAGGTACAAAAATATATAAAAGAGTTTGGCAAGACAAGTTCAGTAAGCAAAAAGGAAGTTCTTACAGCACGATGATATAGCAGTCCTTCTGTGAGAGTGCTGTTCTTAGGATGGTCTTGTCAGCTTGTGGCCCAGCTTTTAACAACCAACTTTTAGTCTAGCATTGTTTAAATATCATATCTGCATTCTTTGGAGGGAAACTCCATTCCCCCCTCCCTTCTGATCCCACCAGGTGGGGCATCTCTCTTCCTTACCCCTTATCTGTTTGATTATATGATGGGACCAGAGTTCATGACTTCAAAAGAGCCTTTGACTTCAAAGGAGATGTAAACAAACAGCCAGACCCCAATAAAATGCAATACACAAAACACAGTCTGAACGACCTCTCACCCATGTCTTGGATAAGACATTACACAGTTACAATTATAATACACATATAGGATTTTAAGAATCAGGCCTTGGGCCTGACATGTCCTGACCCAGAATCTCTCGGCACAGATGCATTACTTCAACTTTGACCATCAGAGACTCTTTATGCATTTCCACCATTTGCATTAATTCCGAGAATTCTCCTACTATATTACAGAATTCAACGATTGACCTGATAACCCCTCTTTTGCCGACCCAATATTGGTTCCCTCAGATTCTGGGAATGTCTATAGATTTTTCTTGAATCATACCAATTCATCAATCCATCCTATTAGATCTGTCAGGGAATCCACATCCTCTGATTTTGTCAGACCAATTTTCTCTAGTAGCCTGGTTCATCTCAGGTCATCAGAACCTGATTTCGATCTTTCACAATCAGCTAGAAATTTTCTCTCGGACACGTGGGCTCCAAGTACCAGATCAGTTTACGGATAAGCCTGGAAAATTTGGTGTAATTGGTGCATGCATTGGGATTTGGATCCCATACATGCATCTATAACTAAAGTCATCAATTTCCTTTCAGATTCTTTTGATTTTGGTAAAGCTATCATACTATTAATGTATATTGTTAAGCCATCTCTCTTTACAATGCATCAGTGCATGCTTTACTGTTAGGAAAACACCCTTTAATATGCAAATTATTGAAAGGTATGAAATATAGAAGACAGATATCAATCTACTTGGGATGTCACATTATTCTTAAATTTGATCAATTCATGGGGAGATAATGATTCCAAATGATTAAAATTATTATCTTATAAACGTAAAATGTTATCATGTGCCATTTCTTTTAAGAGTCTCAAACGTTAGAGCTTTAGATATTTGTCACAGACAATTTTCCCCTTGGAGTTATATTTTTCCATAATTAAACGAACTAAGATTAACCTTCGCAGTTTTTAGTGTCAAAAGATATATTTATTGAAATCAAGGAAACGGTACAGAGAAGTACATTTCAGTCACAGTTTAACAGTATATATAGTACTTACAGCTAGTTTTGAACCTAATGCAGTCTCACCGTAGACAACAACCGGCAATAGTGCCAACCAACTGGGGTGAGGATCAGTGGATCCGGAGAGGGACGGCAGGGAGGTAGGGATGGGGAGGGCAAGGAGGGTGGGTGGTGAAGAAAAAGCGTAGGGGAAGTATCATTGGGGATAAGTAATCCGTGTCATGAAATGTTTCTGACCTATTAATACAGTGCATCACAAAGATAGGGGCAAGGGGCATGGGGAGAAGTCCGGGGCATGGGGAGAAGACAGCCATGGTTCCCAAACCTTATCAAAGTTATCTCTGGTATCAGCTCTAATTGCATTAAGTTTTTCAGATAGCAATATTTGATTCACTCTAGAGACGACCATTGAGCTAGATAAAACATTTAGACACCACATGGATCCTGGCCGCCAGCAGAATAAATTGAGTCAACTTAAATGAAGCAAAAGACATGTCCTGCGGCCTACGTCCCAATAAGCAAACATCAGGTGAGGGGGACAGTCTGATGTGCAACACCGAGGAAATTAGGCCTGTTATGTCCGACCAAAATCTCGCCACCTGAGGGCAGGTCCACCATATATGGAGCATGGAACCTGCCTCATGGCAGCCCCTAAAGCATTCTGAGGACACCTCAGGGTATATGATGTGCAAGCGAGCTGGCACATAATAAGTCCTGTGTAGGACCTTCAGGGAGGTTTCAACAAGAGAAACCTGCCAACTCCCTTTACTAATTTGGGTACAACAATCGTGCCACGTAGATAAGGGCATAGTGACTCCCAGATCCTCTTCCCATTGAGTCATGAAGGGTAGCTTAGTGTCTGGAGGAGGCTGGTTAAGTGAAGCGTAGATGTGAGATAGGGAGCCAGGTCGAGAGGGTGAGTAGATGGCGAGTGCCTCAAAAGAGGTAGGGGAAATCCCCGAAGAGGAGAAAGGGAGAGACAGAAGGAAGGAAAAGATCTGATTAAGTCTATATAATTCAGAAGGTGGAGGAGTATATCTAGCGATAAACATTTCTTTGGTCATAAGGTGGGTACGAAGGAGAAAGTCATGTATGCGAGTAAGTTTGTTGAGTACCCACCAGTGAAATGGACCTGTTTGGAGGCCTGGTGTAAAAAGGGGATTATGAAAAATAGGTAAGGCTGGGGATAGAGGAGATTGAAGAGGAATCTTGAAGCGAACCGATCTCCACAAGAGCAGTGAGTAGCGAGAGAGGAGAGCAGAGGGGGGGATCAAAGTAAAGATAGGACTGGATGACCACATAAGAGAGCACAAAGTATGGGGGGAGAGGAGAGCATTTTCCAGAGTAAGCCGAGGTGCACCCGAACCTGCATTACATAACAATAATTGAGCAAGATGAGCCGCTCTATAATACTTGATGAGGTTAGGGACAGATAGTCCCCCAACACTCTTATGGTAGTACATAATAACTCTGGGGATACGGGGGTGGAGGCCTCGCCAAATGAAACAAAATATATCAGCCTGGAGTGTCCGGAGATCCGGTAAGCGGATAGGAATAGGTAGGGTTCGGAATAAGTATAAAAGTCTAGGTAGCAGTACCATCTTGACAGAGTGGAGCCTGCCCAACCAGGAAATATGAGGGAGATTCCATTTAGCCATGTCGGCCCTCAGGGACCTAAAGAGAGGGGGGTAGTTAAGTTTATAAAGAGAAGCAATGTTAGAGGGAAGAGAAACCCCAAGATAGGGAAGGTAAGAAGTGGTAGGGTGGAGATCGAAGTTAAGACCAATGAGATCCTGTGTCGACCCGGGGGTGTTACAGAACAATACCTCCGACTTGTTCTTGTTAATTACTAGTCCGGAGACCTCTGAGAAGGTATCCAGGACCGCAAATAAATTTGGAATGGAAACCAGGGGATTCGTAAGGATCAATAACAGATCGTCCGCAAATAAATTAACCTTATATATCGATCCAGCTATATCTACTCCCGAGATGTCAGGATTTCTTCTTAGGGCAGTCGCCAGTGGTTCCATGGCCAAAGCGAATAAGGCAGGTGATAGCGGACACCCCTGGCGAGTACCCCGCTCAATAGCAATGGGACTCCGGGAAGAAGAGGGAAGTTTAAGATAAGCCTGAGGTGAAGAGTATAATGTATGTAGAGCAGCTATAAACGGGCCCGAGAATCCCATTCTTTCCAGAACCTTAAACATATAGGACCATGAAACGGAGTCAAAGGCCTTCTCAATATCAAGCCCCAACAAAGTCAGGGGGACCAGAGTCGAAGAAGACCAGTGAATCACATCAAGGACCTTACGGATATTATCTGGGGCTTGTCGTTATGAATCAGGTCGGGGAGGAATTTATTCAGTCTGCGGGCTAATATGGAGGTGAACAACTTAGTGTCCAAATTAATTAGGGAGATAGGGCCTTCGCAGTTTTTAACCCAGCTTTTCCTCATCAAGAAAATATATATGTTCATTGCTTGAAGTTTTATGAACTAAAAACAGAAACTCTTAGGAGTCGCTCGACTTCTCAATGACTTATCTCCTTTTGCAGACCTCAGTTACCGGTATCTTCTCCAAGTCATGTCTTTACTAGATATCAGTACTTCCGTTTTTGGGGCCAGTTCAACTAGAAGTGCCATGTCCACTAAAGTTAAACAAACAGGAGGCTCTTTGGCAGATAAATTGAAAGCTGCTTATTGGTTATCAGAATCCACATTCAAAACGTCTTATTTTAGACCCACACATTCATATGTCTTTATTTTAACTTTAAATTGGAGATTTTCCTACCCTTGGTGACTGAAAATATAGATTTTATTAAACCAACCCTATCTATTTACTATTTTTGTTTGTTTCTTTCAGCCTAAACAAATTACAACTCTGGGTTTCCGGTTATTCCTTCTTATATAATGGATCACTCATCCTTAAGTTGACCTGCAATTGGTTCCAGTTCCGTTCATTCTGTTTTTAACACGAGAACTTCAACTTTATATTATTCTAATCTACCACTTCATCAAAGAAAGAGGAGGGGCTTCACCTGAGGGGTCCTTATAGTCGCCTGGACTGTACCATTACTGATTAAATCTTGGACTTAATGTACTGCTTCAACTTTTTCTTATTAACTGTTTATTAACGCTTTGTTTGCTACTATCAATTCAATAAAGAAAGAATTTAGCATAATGCCTGTCTCCTGTCTTTAATAAAATCTATATTTTCCATCACCAATTCTCCAATTTTGTACCCTGTGGCAGTTTTTTCACTGCCTTCAGGGTACCACTCCATGGGTCGGAAGCAAAGCGCCCGGTCCATAGAGTGTAAGGAGATGGGGAGTGATGTATAGCATCATTGCTTCCCTCCTCTGGCCCTATAGTATACAGCGGTGCATAGTGTACCCGTGTATACTATACTGACAGAACTTACTGGCCCTATAGCCCTTTTGGGCATGCTGGGAGTTGTAATTTTGCAACAGCTGGAGACTCCCTGTCTGGGAAGACACTGCCAGAGGACATTGGCTGCAAAAACGCCAAAGTTAAAACCCCCATGGCTTTTTTTCTTGGCATTTTTTCACTCCCATAGACTTAAATGGGAGAAAAACGCCAAGATTTTCCAGAAAAAACGGCAAAGTTTCAACAAGAGGTCGTTTTTCAAAAGCTGCCAGGGAGCCCAAAATAGCTGGAAAAATGCCAAAAGGATTAAAAAAAACGCCAAACTGAAAAACGGCAAGTGGATATGGCATTTTACAGTTCCCTATTGACTTGTACCTAACATCTGGTCGGTTGACTTTTTTCACAGAAAAAACACTGTGCAGCATGGGTGTTTTTTGGGCTGTTTTTGCATGTAAAACATCAGTGGAATTCCAGGCGAATAAAGATTTCTGCATTTTACTCTGGGATCAGCTGATTGTTTTCTTTTGCCTGGATTATTTAATTGGAGCAGAGACAAGGTCTGTTCCAGGCCGTATGGAAAAGCAGGTTACATGGGTGACCTGGATATATCTTCCTTGTGTGAATATACAAAGAACTAAAAGATTTTTCTGTAGAAGTAATGCTTTTTTATAATGGGTCATATTAAACGTACTGAGCTGTATATCTTAGCGCTTGCTGTGTACTATCATTTTTTGTGTGTTTGCATTTGTTTTGCAGCCATGGCAGCATGGACCATGGACCTTACCTTTTTGTGGTTGCTACAACATATAAAAAGCACAAAACAATTTATCTGTTTGAAAATTAAATGATAGTGTTTGCCCTGATGGTATATAAAGTGAGAGGCAGCTCTGGACTTTGTGTGGTCTTAGGCGAAACTTGAACAGGAGGCCCCGCATAATTTTCTGCAGACCTCCCATGGTGATCCGATCCGACATCTCTGTATATATATTAAAGGGGTTATCCAGGTTTTATTTTCAGAACTATACCCATATCTAGTACATAAAAAAATAAACCTGTGCTTACCTCCAGTGTTCCTGCAGTGTCTCAGGTGTCCTATTTCGGTCCCAGGCTGTGATCCTCTTCCTGAAAGAAAGTATGATGCCTGGGCCAGGAGTGATGCCAGGACCCAGCGTGTCACACTGCCATTAGGCCAATCACTGGCCGAGGTAGTACATTGCTGCGGCTAGTGATTGGCCTAGTAGAAGTATGACACTCTGGGCCCCGGTGTCACTTCAGGCCCAAGCGTCACACTTCGTCTCAGGAAGAGGATTGCACTCGGGGAACGGAGCAGGACATCAGTGGCCATGTAGGAGTGCTGTAGGTGAGTTCAGTGACCTCCCGACCTATGATGGGCCCGACATAGGATAATTTCAACATACGATGGCCTCTCAGAGTTGAAGGCCTCTTAGAGTTGAAGGCAGCATGTTGAAGGCAGCATCAAAATACAATGCTTTTGTATGTTGGGGCCATCTCATAAACGGCTATCCGGCAGCGCAGACTGCTTCAGCTGCCGCCGGATAGCCATTTAAGGTGCCCCATGTGCTGCGGTGATGATCACTCACCTTTCTCCGGCGCTCCGGACTGTCCTCTTCAGAATCCCCTGCATGGCTGTCACTCTCCTTCTTCGTCATTGAGTCTCCGCGCACGCCGTTCCGTCATCAAATAAGAGCGGCATGCGCAGCGACGTGATGACGGCGATGAAGAGCGACGATCCCGGGCAGCAGTGACAGTCTGGAGCGGCGTGGACACCCCGGGGATGCGGCGACAGCGATTGAGGGCAACATCCAGAGCTGCAGTGACGGTCCGGAGCGGCGGGGACAGGTCAGTATAACTTCCTATACTTATCATTGCATGGATCCCACAACATACGATGGTTTCAACTAACGATGGCTCATTTGGAACAAATTACCATCGTATGTTGAGAGATCACTCTACAGGTTTCTTTTTTTATATACTAGGTATGGGCATAGTCCTGAAAATAAAACCCTCCAGCTGGATAGCACGTTCAACCGTGTACTGTGACATCACTGTGCATATTAACCCTGTACTGAGATTCCATTGTACGTATATATTAACCCTGTATTGTGATGTCACTGTGCATATTAACCCTGTACTGTGAGTCACAGTACAGGGTTAATATGCACAGCACCACAGTATATGGTTAATATACACAGTGACATCACAGTACATTTAATATACACTAACAGTAATGTCACAATACAGGGGGAAGCAGTGTTGCAAAGTACAGGGTTAAACAGTGTTGTCACAGTACAGCGTCAGTGTGGCACTGCACATAGAAGTAGGGAGGGTATATAGTATGATGGGTATTATGGGTGGCATGGGCAGGCCCAGCCAAGATAGATAGATAGATCAGTGGGGACTACCAGGAGGCCTACAGCTGTTGCAAAACTACAACTCCCAGTATGCCCATACAGCCGAAGCCGAAGGCTCTCTCCCAGGCATGCTGGGAGTTGTAGTTTTGCAGCAGATGGAGGCACCCTGGTTGGAAAACACAGATAGATAGATATGAGATAGATAGATAGATAGATAGATAGATAGATAAAACAGTAAAGCGGAGAAGCACAACCAAACGAGTATAGCAGATAGCGGGTGCCAGCAGATAAATGTCCCAGGTCACGGGTCAAAATGAGATATCCACACCACAAAAAGAGCTCTGCATCACTCCAAAAATAAGTGAAACTTGAGTGAAGTTTATTGGCCTGACATCATAGCCTAGAGTGCTGCAGAACTCATTTTTTTTTTTGTGTAGATAGATAGATATGAGCTAGATAGATATGAGATAGATAGATATGAAATAGATAGGTAGATAGATGTCTCAGACCTTACACACCTGGTAACTGACTGCTCAGAGGCACATTCATAGTGTAGGGTCCATCCCAATGAGGTCAGCTTATCGCGGTGGGATGGTACACACAATTTGGCCAATTGGTAAGCGAAGCATTGGGAAACATAGAATGACAGATAATCTATCACATATCTATCTCTATCTATCTCATATCCCTCTATCCATCTCATATCCCTCTATCTATCTCATATCCCTCTATCTATCTCATATCTATCTATCTCATAGCTATCTATCTATCTATCTATCTCATATCCATCTCACATCCATCTATCTATCTATCTATCTATCTATCTATCTATCAGGTGTATATAAGGTGTCTGGGATGTTTCAGATCCTGCAATGCCTGCTGAACTGATCACACAGAGGCATATTCATAGTGTAGGGTCCGTCCCAAATGAGGTCACCTTACCGCGGTGGGACGGTCCAAGCTATTTGGCCGCCAAATTGCAAGCTATGTACCTCACTATTTCATAACTTCATAATTTTATATTTCCATTTATTACACCATAGCTGTATAGCTTTTCATGTTGTATCTATATACTCATGTTTTATCTATATCTTTGTGCTAGCAGTGTGCTGCTGTATTCTTCTGTTGCTATCTATCTATCTATCTATCTCATAACCAAACCTATCTCTCTCTCATATCTCTCTCTCATATCTATCTATCTATTTATCTCATATCTCTCTCCCTCTCTCTCCCCCCCCCTCTCTCTCTCTCTATCTCTCTCATATCTATATATCTACAAAAACAGGAGAATACAGCAGCACATTGCTAGCACAAAGATACAGATAAAACATGAAATGCTATATTGCTACAATGAAAAATTGAGGTGCTTTGCTCACCATTTGGCCAAATAGTTTTGATCATTCCACCGCGATAAGCTGACCTCATTGGGACGGACCCTACACTGTGAATGTGAAACATCCAGCACCTTATAAGAGGGGTGGGGTGCAGGAACCAACATGGAGGCAGCCACTCCACCATATGTGTAACACAAAAAAGGATAAGTTGGCCAGCACTTACTGATACCAAACTATTGCATGGACCCGGCATACAGGTGCATGCTGCTATCCTAAATATACACAAACAGGAGAATACAGCAGCACAACAGGGTCTCATTTTGGTCGGTGGTATTGTAATCTGGGCAAGACCTAGAAAAGACCCCCTTGGCCTTGATGCTGCCATAACTGACAATGCAATAACTGCTGAATTACCTCAACAGGACTACTAACTGCATAACAGATGATCTACCCCCACCGGTTCAGTTCTTCTTATCTTCTCCGCAGGCAGGCCTCAGGAGAATGAAGCAGGAACTGTTCAGAGCAGGGAGGCACAAACTCCTCCGCGCTCTACACCCCCCCCCCCCCGCTCCTGGCACGCTTGACCTGCACAGAGGTGGGGGATGGGGGGGGTTTCGAGGTCACTGAGGATGCACCTGAAATAGGCAGCAGGCAGCCACAGACGTGATAGTGCTGAGGGCCGACGCTCCTTCTTTCTCCCCTGTGCTCCAGGGGGATGGGAGATAGGTGATGTGTCTGCGCGAGGCACTCTGAGCAGCCCCAGGAGCCACTTCTCTTAAAGTGGCAGAGAGGCTAAGAGGTGGCCACGGCTCTTCCATTAGACCACTTAGGGCTTGATCTGTGGTCAGGGGCCAGAGTGAGGCCCCCATCAGCGCGAGGTCTTAGGCCTAATGGAAGAGCCGCATCTGTATTAAGTAATGCTTGAAGATTTCCCCCTAAAATGTTGATATTGCCATAGAGTATTAAATCAAGAGTGTGATAATATTTATGATTCTTTTAGAATGTTGTTTTTTTTTCATTTTGTGTGATGGCGATTTTTTGTAAATAGGGACAAAACAGGAAGTGAGGATATATATTTAAATTAGCTTCCTGGAAACAGAGGATACATGTGTCAGTTAGTGACTGAACATTCTGACAATATTACATATGCACAAAAAATTTATTTGTCCCAAAATAAGTAACTTGCAATGTCTTGCTGCAGTAACGTCTGCTCTTCTCGTATACACACATAATAGGGGGAATTTATCATTGTGGGTGAGACGTTTGTGTACATCTTTATTTTTTGTGGTGCTAATATGTTTGCGTACCAAAGTTATTAAATGGTCTCAGGGCATTTGTTACATTTTTGTGCAGGTATACATTTTCTAAAATTTCACTTCATTACACCATTTTCTAAGTGCACAATTTTTATCAACTTTTTATCCCACATGAAACACACATGAAAATCTAAGACTTGTCTGGATATATTTGTGACTTTTTGGATATGTTTGCGCAAACAATTGTGACAATTGTAATGAATCCCTGACAACTGCATAAAGCTAACCATGCAACACAACATTCAAGTTATTTTCTTGAATGAGTCTAAATGCATTGTGCAGAAATTTGTGATTTTTTGACCCATTGCTCAAAAAGTTGCAACCTTTTACCACCAAAAAAAAGCAGTGTAAAACCAGTGATAAATCTCCCCAGTATACTTTCCAAATCTAGCCCTTTTCTTACCTTCCTTGTATTCCATTTATATAGTATATGTAAAACAAAAGAAGACTCACCCTGCCAGGTTGTGCAAATTCCCACACAACAAGGATCTGCGTTTGTAGTATAGTGAATGTCACGATGCCGGCTGGCAGGTAGTGGATCCTCTGTGCCAGAGAGGGATTGGCGTGGACCGTGCTAGTGGACCGGTTCTAAGCCACTACTGGTTTTCACCAGAGCCCGCCGCAAAGCGGGATGGTCTTGCTGCGGCGGTAGTGACCAGGTCGTATCCACTAGCAACGGCTCACCTCTCTGGCTGCTGAAGATAGGCGCGGTACAAGGGAGTAGGCAAAAGCAAGGTCGGACGTAGCAGAAGGTCGGGGCAGGCAGCAAGGATCGTAGTCAGGGGCAACGGCAGAAGGTCTGGAAACACAGGCAAGGAACACACAAGGAACGCTTTCACTGGCACTAAGGCAACAAGATCCGGCAAGGGAGTGCAGGGGAAGTGAGGTGATATAGGGAAGTGCACAGGTGAACACACTGATTGGAACCACTGCGCCAATCAGCGGCGCAGTGGCCCTTTAAATCGCAGAGACCCGGCGCGCGCGCGCCCTAGGGAGCGGGGCCGCGCGCGCCGGGACAGAACAGACGGAGAGCGAGTCAGGTAGGGGAGCCGGGGTGCGCATCGCGAGCGGGCGCTACCCGCATCGCGAATCGCATCCCGGCTGGCAGCGGAATCGCAGCGCCCCGGGTCAGAGGACGTGACCGGAGCGCTGCCGCGGGGAGAGTGAAGCGAGCGCTCCGGGGAGGAGCGGGGACCCGGAGCGCTCGGCGTAACAGTACCCCCCCCTTGGGTCTCCCCCTCTTCTTAGAGCCTGAGAACCTGAGGAGCAGACTTTTGTCTAGGATGTTGTCCTCAGGTTCCCAGGATCTCTCTTCAGGACCACAACCCTCCCAGTCCACTAAAAAAAAATTTTTCCCTCTGACCTTTTTGGCAGCTAAAATTTCTTTGACCGAGAAGATGTCCGAGGAGCCGGAAACAGGAGTGGGAGGAACAGATTTGGGAGAAAAACGGTTGAGGATGAGTGGTTTGAGAAGAGAGACGTGAAAGGCATTAGGGATACGAAGAGAGGGAGGAAGAAGAAGTTTATAAGAGACAGGATTAATTTGACACAAAATTTTGAAAGGACCAAGATAGCGTGGTCCCAACTTGTAGCTAGGGACACGGAAGCGGACATATTTAGCGGAGAGCCATACCTTGTCTCCAGGGGAAAAAACGGGGGGAGCTCTTCTTTTCTTATCCGCGAACTTCTTCATGCGTGATGAAGCCTGTAAGAGAGAATTTTGGGTCTCTCTCCATATGATGGAAAGGTCACGAGAAATTTCATCCACAGCGGGCAGACTAGAGGGCAAGGGAGTAGGGAGGGGGGGAAGAGGGTGACGGCCGTACACCACGAAAAATGGGGATTTGGAGGAAGACTCAGAGACCCTGAAGTTATACGAGAATTCGGCCCATGGGAGGAGATCTGCCCAGTCATCCTGGCGGGAGGAAACAAAATGTCGCAAATAATCACCCAAGATCTGGTTAATCCTTTCTACTTGTCCATTGGACTGGGGATGATATGCAGAAGAAACATTTAATTTAATCTTGAGTTGTTTACAGAGAGCCCTCCAGAATTTAGACACGAATTGGACGCCTCTATCCGAGACAATCTGCGTAGGCAACCCGTGAAGACGAAAAATGTGTACAAAAAATTGTTTAGCCAACTGAGGCGCAGAAGGAAGACCAGGAAGAGGGATGAAATGTGCCATTTTGGAGAATCGATCAACGACCACCCAAATAACAGTGTTGCCACGGGAAGGGGGTAAATCAGTAATAAAATCCATACCAATCAGAGACCAAGGCTGTTCGGGGACAGGCAGAGGATGAAGAAAACCAGCGGGCTTCTGGCGAGGAGTCTTATCCCGGGCACAGATAGTGCAGGCTCGCACAAAGTCCACAACATCCGTCTCCAGAGTCGGCCACCAATAGAAGCGGGAGATGAGTTGCACAGATTTCTTGATACCCGCATGACCTGCGAGATGGGAGGAGTGACCCCATTTGAGGATTCCGAGGCGTTGGCGAGGAGAAACAAAGGTCTTTCCTGGAGGAGTCTGCCTGATGGAGGCAGGAGAAGTGGAGATCAGGCAGTCAGGTGGAATGATGTGTTGCGGAGAGAGTTCAACTTCTGAGGCATCCGAGGAACGAGAGAGAGCATCGGCCCTAATGTTCTTATCGGCAGGACGAAAGTGAATCTCAAAATTAAATCGGGCAAAGAACAGAGACCACCGGGCCTGGCGAGGATTCAGCCGTTGGGCAGACTGGAGGTAGGAGAGGTTCTTGTGGTCGGTGTAGATAATAACAGGAGAACTTGATCCCTCCAGCAGATGCCTCCATTCCTCAAGTGCTAATTTAATGGCTAGAAGCTCTCGATCCCCGATGGAGTAGTTCCTCTCCGCTGGAGAGAAGGTCCTAGAGAAAAAACCACAAGTGACAGCATGCCCGGAAGAATTTTTTTGTAGAAGAACAGCTCCAGCTCCCACTGAGGAGGCATCAACCTCCAATAGGAAGGGTTTGGAAGGGTCAGGTCTGGAGAGGACGGGAGCCGAAGAAAAGGCAGACTTGAGTCGTTTAAAGGCGTCTTCTGCTTGAGGGGGCCAGGACTTGGGATCAGCATTTTTTTTGGTTAAAGCCACGATAGGAGCCACAATGGTAGAAAAATGTGGAATAAATTGCCTGTAATAATTGGCGAACCCCAAAAAGCGTTGGATAGCACGGAGTCCGGAGGGGCGTGGCCAATCTAAGACGGCAGAGAGTTTGTCTGGATCCATCTGTAGTCCCTGGCCAGAGACCAAATATCCTAGAAAAGGAAGAGATTGGCATTCAAACAGACATTTCTCAATTTTGGCATAGAGTTGGTTGTCACGAAGTCTCTGAAGAACCATACGGACATGCTGGCGGTGTTCTTCTAGATTGGCAGAAAAAATTAGGATATCGTCCAGATATACAACAACACAGGAGTATAACAGATCACGAAAAATTTCATTGACAAAGTCTTGGAAGACGGCAGGGGCGTTGCACAGTCCAAAGGGCATGACCAGATACTCAAAGTGTCCATCTCTGGTGTTAAATGCCGTTTTCCACTCGTCCCCCTCTCTGATGCGGATGAGGTTATAGGCGCCTCTTAAGTCCAATTTAGTGAAGATGTGGGCACCTTGGAGGCGATCAAAGAGTTCAGAGATGAGGGGTAAGGGGTAGCGGTTCTTAACCGTGATTTTATTAAGACCGCGGTAGTCAATGCATGGACGTAGGGAGCCATCTTTTTTGGACACAAAGAAAAATCCGGCTCCGGCAGGAGAGGAGGATTTACGGATAAAGCCCTTTTTTAGATTCTCCTGGACGTATTCGGACATGGCAAGAGTCTCTGGGGCAGAGAGAGGATAAATTCTGCCCCGGGGTGGAGTAGTGCCCGGGAGGAGGTCGATAGGGCAATCATAAGGCCTGTGAGGAGGTAGAGTCTCAGCTTGTTTTTTGCAGAAAACATCCGCGAAGTCCATATAGGCCTTAGGGAGACCGGTTACTGGAGGAACCACAGAGTTACGGCAAGGGTTACTGGGAACCGGTTTTAGACAGTTCTTGGAACAAGAGGACCCCCAACTCTTGATCTCCCCAGTGGACCAATCCAGGGTAGGGGAATGAAGTTGAAGCCAGGGAAGTCCAAGGAGAATTTCCGAGGTGCAATTGGGGAGGACCAAAAGTTCAATCCTCTCATGATGAGATCCGATGCTCATAAGAAGGGGCTCCGTGCGGAAACGTATGGTACAGTCCAATCTTTCATTATTTACACAATTGATGTAGAGGGGTCTGGCGAGACTGGTCACCGGGATGTTGAACCTGTTGACGAGAGAGGCCAAAATAAAATTTCCTGCAGATCCAGAGTCCAAGAAGGCCACTGTAGAGAAGGAGAAGGCAGAGGCAGACATCCGCACAGGCACAGTAAGACGTGGAGAAGCAGAGTAGACATCAAGGACTGTCTCATCTTTGTGCGGAGTCGGCGTACGTCTTTCCAGGCGGGGAGGACGGATAGGACAATCTCTCAGGAAGTGTTCGGTACTAGCACAGTACAGGCAGAGGTTCTCCATACGGCGTCGTGTCCTCTCTTGAGGTGTCAGGCGAGACCGGTCGACCTGCATAGCCTCCACGGCGGGAGGCACAGGAACAGATTGCAGGGGACCAGAGGAGAGAGGAGCCGAGGAGAAGAAACGCCTCGTGCGAACAGAGTCCATATCTTGGCGGAGTTCCTGACGCCTTTCGGAAAAACGCATGTCAATGCGAGTGGCTAGGTGAATAAGTTCATGTAGATTAGCAGGAATTTCTCGTGCGGCCAGAACATCTTTAATGTTGCTGGATAGGCCTTTTTTGAAGGTCGCGCAGAGGGCCTCATTATTCCAGGACAATTCTGAAGCAAGAGTACGGAATTGTACGGCATACTCGCCAACGGAAGAATTACCCTGGACCAGGTTCAACAGGGCAGTCTCAGCAGAAGAGGCTCGGGCAGGTTCCTCAAAGACACTTCGGATTTCCGAGAAGAAGGAGTGTACAGAGGCAGTGACGGGGTCATTGCGGTCCCAGAGCGGTGTGGCCCATGACAGGGCTTTTCCGGACAGAAGGCTGACTACGAAAGCCACCTTAGACCTTTCAGTGGGAAACAGGTCCGACATCATCTCCAGATGCAGGGAACATTGGGAAAGAAAGCCACGGCAAAACTTAGAGTCCCCATCAAATTTATCCGGCAAGGATAAGCGTATCCCAGGAGCGGCCACTCGCTGCGGAGGAGGTGCAGGAGCTGGCGGAGGAGATGACTGCTGAAGCTGTGGTAGTAACTGTTGTAGCATAACGGTCAGTTGAGACAGCTGTTGGCCTTGTTGCGCTATCTGTTGTGACTGCTGGGCGACCACCGTGGTGAGGTCAGCGACAACTGGCAGAGGAACTTCAGCGGGATCCATGGCCGGATCTACTGTCACGATGCCGGCTGGCAGGTAGTGGATCCTCTGTGCCAGAGAGGGATTGGCGTGGACCGTGCTAGTGGACCGGTTCTAAGCCACTACTGGTTTTCACCAGAGCCCGCCGCAAAGCGGGATGGTCTTGCTGCGGCGGTAGTGACCAGGTCGTATCCACTAGCAACGGCTCACCTCTCTGGCTGCTGAAGATAGGCGCGGTACAAGGGAGTAGGCAAAAGCAAGGTCGGACGTAGCAGAAGGTCGGGGCAGGCAGCAAGGATCGTAGTCAGGGGCAACGGCAGAAGGTCTGGAAACACAGGCAAGGAACACACAAGGAACGCTTTCACTGGCACTAAGGCAACAAGATCCGGCAAGGGAGTGCAGGGGAAGTGAGGTGATATAGGGAAGTGCACAGGTGAACACACTGATTGGAACCACTGCGCCAATCAGCGGCGCAGTGGCCCTTTAAATCGCAGAGACCCGGCGCGCGCGCGCCCTAGGGAGCGGGGCCGCGCGCGCCGGGACAGAACAGACGGAGAGCGAGTCAGGTAGGGGAGCCGGGGTGCGCATCGCGAGCGGGCGCTACCCGCATCGCGAATCGCATCCCGGCTGGCAGCGGAATCGCAGCGCCCCGGGTCAGAGGACGTGACCGGAGCGCTGCCGCGGGGAGAGTGAAGCGAGCGCTCCGGGGAGGAGCGGGGACCCGGAGCGCTCGGCGTAACAGTGAACTGGGTCTGCAGCCTTCCTGGAATCGACAGAAATGCAGTATGGAATCGACAGTATGCCTGATGAAACCGCGCAAGCGCGGTGAAACGCGTCGCATTGGATTAAAGCTGTTTGATATCTACCTGACTTCACTGGTCCCCTTCTTGGTCAGCGCCTGTATTCCTGCACCCCTGAAGCTTTCGCCTCTGCATTTATATAGTATAGTCCTTTTTATAATACATTACTTTTTTTTTGTTTGGCCTTTTTATTTCCGTGAAGGCTAAATTCCATCTTGTTGACTCATGTACAGTCTATGCCCCTAGCAATGCCAAATGATCTGGCCTCATCATTGGTTAAGTTACAGTCCTTGCTCCAAGACCAAAATCTCATATATCCTTTGTTATATTGTATATTATTCTTGGAAATAACAATGCATAAGTGGGCTTATCTGATAAGTACAAGTTTTTCAAGAAAATCCCCTGAACTTTTTATTTGGCACATTTCAAGTGATTGATAGGTTGGGGTCTGAGGAAGGATTTGCTCTGAGGGAGCTTGCAATACATTTGTACTACCAGTTAACGTCAGAAATTCAGAAGCCAATATCTTGTTGGCAAACAGATGTTTGATAAGATTAAGTTCTCTCTGTCCTACTTGATCTTGGTTGAAACAGCCCGGAGCTTGTGTAACAAAATACATATTTATGGCAGCAATACTCATATTTTATTTACATTGTATTCAGGAAGCAGTTTTGAGATCCAGAAGAGGGAAGCTTTTTTAAGCAGTACATTGGAGTGTTGGGATTAACATGTCTCTAAAGTAAGAGGAAGAATTTCTTTAAAAAAATATATCTATATATTACTTTTATTTTCTCTTATATTTCCTCCACATGCCGGAAAGGCAATTGAAAACTGCATTATCTACACGTGTCGATATTTTAAGGATTTTTTTTTTTTTGGCATGGAAGCATTACAATCCTCACTTTCCCAAATGCTAGTGACTTCGCCTTCTGTTTCATATTACACAGCTTGGGGTTTCAAAATATTGTCTTGTAGTAGCTTTTTCTGATTGTTGACCTTCAATAAAACTTTCTTCAGTATATAGGTCCTGCTGTGACAAAGCTGTGTGAGTGCTCACTGATCTCTCGCAGTGTAGAATATTCTCCATTGCCTTTTTTCTCAATCAAATCCAGCTCAACCTACAAATTTACCAAGTGTTATTTCATTCTAAAATTGTACCATCAATTTTAAAAAGAATTTCCAACCAATGTTTAAAAAGGTTGGATACTACTACATAGGAAATTAGAATTTGATGATTTTGTCACGGTTTCCATTACGGTACTTTAATTTGACATTGAAGTCAACTAGGCTGTTATGTACATTTAAAAAAAGTATACGTTGCAATCCTTTTTCTTTTTTGTTTTTCATAAATAATGTAAGTAAATTGGAAACCGAGTCTGCTGTATGGCATACAGTAGCATCTGTGAATGTATATATTATTTTCATTTTCAATTGTATAAAACGTATACATGAAATTTAAACAAAAACACAGTGTAAACCTGTTTACTTTTTCTAACTGTTTAATTTCAACTGCTGAAATATTGATATTCAAAATGACAACTTACTATTACTTATATACTGTACTTACTATTATCACATTTTACAAAAATCACCACCACCAAAACTAACTCTTATTCTGCAAAAATTACAGCTATCACAGTTCAGAAAAATATATATTTGTAAAATAAAAAACACAATTACCGTACTTTATATAATGCATTGCCCATATGATCACTGTGGGAACCCTGCTGAGACTGTCTCCATCTTAACAACTGTCAAGCATTACTGTTGTCTAGACTGAGTCTATTTCTGTTTGATGACTGTGTGAACCCATCACTCACATTTGGGACATTTGTTCCCATAATGTGATTATTTACAATGCAAACAGCATCCATGTTGATCATGATGCAGTTTGGCTAGAGCATCTCACATATCTTCAAACCAGATTACATCTGTTTGGGAGAAAAGAAGTGTGGGTGGTATAGAATCAAAGGGGTTTTCTGATGAAACTTTTTTTCAACTAGTGCTCTACACTCTAGCTGGGAATTCAGACAACTTTATCTTTTTCCCACTACACTTTCTTCGCTATGCTCCACCACTACACCCACAGGAGCCTTCCACATAGTGGGAAGGAGATAGAGTTGGTGGGATTCCAACCAAGAGTATACAGCAGGAACAGGCAGTCTGTTATACAGGATGTACAAGAGAACAGAACAGACAGTTTGCATCATAAGCAGAAGTAGAGCATGAACACCACAGAAAGGAAATAAAATAACTTTTTAAAGAATATATGACAATATATTACACAGGTAAATATAAATATATATATATATATATATATATATATATATATATATATATATATATACACACACACACACAGGTGATATAACTGTGGTGATGCCTGATTTACTGACCATCATAAAATCACCTGTGAAAGACTAACAAAATCCAGAAAACATGACCTGTTGGGGGGTCTTGAGGAACGTGCTTGAGAAACACTGGTCTACAGGCGTATGGGCCCCCTGATGCTACAATCAAAGGTAGAGGGGAGGACCGGATTGGTGGCACAGCAGGTGAGGGAGATTTATCAGAACCTTTGTAGAGGAAGATGCCCATAGCAACCAATCACGTTGCCTTTTTATTTTTAAAAAGGCCTGTGAAAAATAATTAAAAAAAAATAATCTGATTGCAACTGCACCACTCTTCCTCTTTGCAGGTTTTGTTCAATCCCCCCCAATGAGTTTAAAAGAGGTGAGAATATTTAATAAATTTTTAATCACAAAAAGGGTCTGTTAAAAAAAAATAATAATTTGAGCTTTTAAGTGTTTTTGTTGTTTAAAAGTAAACAAAACAAATATATATATTTTGTATTGCTGTGATCATATAGACTTAAATAAAGTAATGCCTTTTATACTATCTATGCCATTAAATGACACCTCATTCCCCATCAAATATGCCCTCACATGGTTAGGTTGACAGAAAAATAAAAAGTTACGACTCTCGGAGGGAGGAAATCAAAGAGCTAAAATAATCCTTGCCCTGAAGGCCAAATCTCAGAGGCACCAAGGGGTTAACTGCTTAATAACATTAGCTTATACAGTTTTGTTGCAGATAGTATTTTTTGACATGGGAATGGTTAGATCAGATGATAAGATACACTGGCCATTGCATAGCAAATACATTCCTATAAAAGGACTCAAACAGAAAATACCACACTTAAACATAGCTAGCAGGCTTATTGGCAGCCAGATTTTGCTTGAACAAATCTGCATTGTTGTTTCAATTGGAACCACATGCTTACTGCTGAATATTTGACATACTGTTGTGCAGCTTCATTGGTAGATATACAGATTAGTAAAACACAATTTTCAAAAACACTTTATTTTGTTCCTATTCTTATGCCATTATTGACTTACAGTGTATATAGTCTTCCTGCAAAAAATATCTTTCTTGACTGAAATGTATTCTTTAATGGTCTATTCACACGTACAGTACTCTGCGCAGATTTGATATGCAGGATTTTCTGCTGCAGATTTCAATGTCAACTGAACACAGCTAGAAATCCTGCGCATCAATTCTGCGCAGAATACTGTACGTGTTAATAGACCCTAAAGAATGCTGTCCAGCTTTGGAATGCTTTAAGAAGTTTTTTCAACAAAGAGGACCTTTTATTTTCGGTGGGTGAGTGCGATCATGCTTTTTTCTACTTAGACTGTATTCACAATTATTCTGGATCTTGATTCGCACCCCCAGGCGGTCACCTACCTGCACTTCCCTGTGCTGTTCCACCTTGCACCTTCTCATTTTTTGTTAGCCCCTTTCAGTACAGCAATTGTGCCTGCCCAGCTTCTCTCATCCTAGTATTGATTACTCTGTTTTTCATATGGTTCAGTGCACATTGCTCTCAGAGGTAGGAATTTCAGGATGGAGGATTTGATGGAAGCAAGCAATAGCAGGGATATGGACACAACAGTTTTAAGCACCGGTAGAAGAATTTAAGAATTGTTTGATCAATGCAATATAAAAGAAGATCTGCAACTTATCAGTACAAAAACATTGGAATATAAAATCCAACAGCTAGCGGAGAAGGAAGTCCGCCTCTTTTGGACGGTCAAATCCTTGTATTGCCTCAGCGGATCAGTCAACGGATGATGACTGCATCTCTCTACATTAGCTTTGTAAGGTTTTAGGAAGTTTTTTCAATAAAGTGTGATCATGTTTTCTCTACTTAGACTGTAGACCCTAAATGAGTTTTCCAGGATCTAAAAAATTGATGGTCTCATTGCAGCATTGCCCATTCACTTAACCCCTTAAGGACGCAGGACGTAAATGTACGTCCTGGTGGGGTGGTACTTAACGCACCAGGATGTACATTTACGTCCTGTGCATAACCGCGGGCATCGGAGCGATGCCCGTGTCATGCGCGGCTGATCCCGGCTGCTGATCGCAGCCAGGGACCCACCGGCAATGGCCGACGCCCGCGATCTCGCGGGCGTCCGCCATTAACCCCTCAGGTGCCGGGATCAATACAGATCCCGGCATCTGCGGCAGTGCGCGATTTGAATGAATGATCGGATCGCCCGCAGCTCTGCTGCGGGGATCCGATCATTCAGAACGCCGCATGGAGGTCCCCTCACCTTCCTCCTTCCGGCTCCCGCCGTCTCCTGCTCTGGTCTGAGATCGAGAAGACCAGAGCAGAAGATCGCCGATAACACTGATCTGTTCTATGTCTTATACATAGAACAGATCAGTATTAGCAATCATGGTATTGCTATGAATAGTCCCCTATGGGGACTATTCAAGTGTAAAAAAAAAAAAAAAAAATGTAAAAGTAAAAAAAAAGTGAAAAATCCCCTCCCCCAATAAAAAAGTAAAACGTCCGTTTTTTTCCTATTTTACCCCCAAAAAGCGTAAAAAATAAATTTTATAGACATATTTGGTATCGCCGCATGCATAAATGTCAGAACTATTAAAACAAAATGTTAATGATCCCGTACGGTGAACGGCGTGAACGAAAAAAAAAAAAGTCCAAAATTGCTACTTTTTTAATACATTTTATTTTAAAAAAAAATTATAAAAAATGTATTAAAAGTTTTTTATATGCAAATGTAGTATCAAAAAAAAAGTAAAGATCATGGCGCAAAAAATGAGCCCCCATACCGCCGCTTATACTGAAAAATAAAAAAGTTAGAGGCCATCAAAATAAAGGGATTATAAACGTACTAATTTGGTTAAAAAGTTTGTGATTTTTTTTAAGCACAACAATAATAGAAAAGTATGTAATAATGGGTATCATTTTAGTCGTATTGACACAGAGAATAAATAACACATGTCATTTTTACCATAAATTGTACGGCGTGAAAACGAAACCTTCTAAAATTTGCAAAATTGCATTTTTCTTTTTAATTTCCCCACAAAAATAGTGTTTTTTGGTTGCGCCATACATTTTATGATATAATGAGTTATGTCATTACAAAGGACAACTGGTCGCGCAAAAAACAAGCCCTCATACTTGTCTGTGGATGAAAATTTAAAAGAGTTATGATTTTTAGAAGGCGAGGAGGAAAAAATGAAAACGTAAAAATTAAATTGAGTCCTGAAGGCCAAAATGGGCTGAGTCCTTAAGGGGTTAAAGTAAAATAAGCCATCAATATTGAGATGTTTTAAAATCCCTTTAGATTAGGTTGTCACGTGCTATATTTTGCTGCATATTGAAGTCAACAGGTACCAAAATCAGTTGCAGACAATACGCAGCAAAATACAACATGTGTGACCCTACCCTTAAAGTGAATGTATCACCCATATAATTTTTTTTATCAAATCCAGATTCTGATACATATTTTTTTAATAGGCGTTCTTTTTTTTTATTGTAGATTGTGTTCTATTTTCTGTACATGATTAATGAGGTCGCCCATTTTTCCAGAATTGCTGTCAATAACAGACATGCTCTACAGCAGCTACATGGGAACTTGTTCATTGACCTCTATGGGAAAATTGTATTCACACTCTGTGAGCCATGCAGAAGTCACTTTGGAAGAAGAGGGACTAGGTGATCTGTAACCATCACCATGGGCATACCTTTAGCAGTAGCAGCCATAAATATTGCCATTGGGCCCGGAGGGTAAGTGGTACAACATTATATATTTATGTAAGTAATATCTTATGTGGGTGCATTGATATATGGGGCTAATATCTATACCTTTAATTGCTACTTATGTTATTATTTTAGTTTCCTGGCTTTAGATGGTGGGGGCCCATCTCATTTTGACAGGGGGCCATATGAATTGTAGTTGTGCCCTTGACAATCACTTTTTGACCGAACAAAGTAAGATCTACTGTTCCACTTTGATAACTTGAAAATGCCTTGACAGCTATGTCTCAAATGTAATATAATAACATAGTAGCGGTGGATACACAACCCTATTGAATTTGGCTGAAATCAGTCAATCAGATGGGGATTATTACTATTTATATTCTAGATAATACATTTTGAGTGTGTGCCAGTGCGCGTGACATTTTTCTTCAGGAACAAACCTATTGGTGCCACTACCTTTGCACGTCACATTTCTGTGTGTGTGTGCAGCATCTCTCATTGAGAACAAACATATTGTAAAATGGACATTGCTATTCCATCTTATGAAGGATGGACATTCAACAATGCCTCGAAAGCAAAAGCAATCACATGAAAATATAGTTAAAAAATGTGTGGCAAGACGAGCTAAAAGAGTCTGAAGAAATGGCATGCAGAACCAATGAGAAAACAAAATGCCCTGAAAAAAACTTGTAAAAGCAGTGTTGGAAAAATACAAAACGCTGAATGGCAAATAGAGTGAGGTCTCCTGTTCGCTTAACTACTAGTTATGGTGGATGTTGAGTTAGAGTGGTTATCCAGTAATAGAAAAATAGCTAATTTATTTCAAAACCACTCCCTGTCTGTCTCCAGGTTGGGTGTGGTTCTGCAGCTCAATCCTATTGAAGTGAAAGAAGCCAAGTTGTAATACCACACACAACCTGGAGACAGACGTGGAGCTGTTTTTGAAAGAAATCAGCTCTTTTTTTTTAATTCCTGGATACCACCTTTAAGGTGGTCACACGCTTTCAAAAGCTGATGGTTGAACATTCATTTGTTCAATATCTATTTAAATATTTCCATATGAAAGAATGCTTGGATCAGCTGATCGTTCATGTATCCTAAATGGAGAAAGAGGTAGGCTTCTGACGGACTCCTCCTCTGGCTGCCAATCTCTCTGAAAACAAAGGGATTTGCTGTTGAATTTCAATGACTGCCCCCATACATATTGGACAGTTGGCTGGTCCTGCTGAAATTTTTAGGTTTGGTTGATGTTATTGTGTATTGGGACCTTTACTTTTAATTACATTGCTGCCTATTTTAATGCTCTGTGGCTTCATAAGTAAACATGGCAAGATTCCAGTTTCTTTTCTTTTTTTTTTTTTTAAATATGATTTGCAACACAGAAACAAAAAAGTAAAGCAAATCTTAAAAGTTATGTTCAACCCTTTACTATCACAGTGATTTATTATGACTGTGTATTTGTTTCCTCACTGTCTAAGAGCAATAATGTTTCTATGTTTCTGTTAACAGAGCTATATAAAGGCCTGAACCCCTTGGGGACGAAGCCCATTTTGACCTTAAAGGGGTACTCCAGTGGGAAAAAAATGTCCACGGTAGAATATGTCACGAAAAAACAATCTCTACATCAAATTCAGGAGTAAAAGCATCCCAGAGTTATTAGCACTTAAAGTGACAGTGGTCAGATGTGCAAAAAATGGTCTGGTCCTTAACCCCTTAAGGACTCAGGGTTTTTCCGTTTTTGCACTTTCGTTTTTTCCTCCTTACCTTTTAAAAATCATAACCCTTTCAATTTTCCACCTAAAAATCCATATTATGGCTTATTTTTTGCATCACCAATTCTACTTTGCAGTGACATTAGTCATTTTACCCAAAAATGCACGGCGAAACGGAAAAAAAAATCATTGTGCGACAAAATAAAAAAAAAAACCCATTTTGTAACTTTTGGGGGCTTCCGTTTCTACGCAGTGCATATTTCGGTAAAAATTACACCTTATCATTATTCTGTAGGTCCATACGGTTAAAATGATACCCTACTTATATAGGTTTGATTTTGTCGCACTTCTGGAAAAAATCATAACTACATGCAGGAAAATTTATACGTTTAAAAATGTCATTTTCTGACCCCTATAACTTTTTTTATTTTTCCACGTACAGGGCGGTATGAGGACTAATTTGTTGCGCCGTGATCTGAAGTTTTTATCGGTATGATTTTTGTTTTGATCGGACTTTTTGATCACTTTTTATTCATTTTTTTAATGGTATAAAAAGTGACCAAAATACTCTTTTTTGGACTTTTGAATTTTTTTGCGCGTACGCCATTGACCGTGCGGTTTAATTAATGATATATTTTAATAGTTCGGACATTTACGCACGCGGCGATACCACATATGTTTATTTATTTATTTATTTTACACTGTTTTATTTTTTTTATGGGAAAAGGGGGGTGATTCAAACTTTTATTAGGGAAGGGGTTAAATGACCTTTATTAACACTTTTTTTTTTACATTTTTTTTGCAGTGTTATAGGTCCCATAGGGACCTATAACACTGCACACACTGATCTCCTATGCTGATCACTGGCGTGTATTAACACGCCTGTGATCAGCATTATCGGCGCTTGACTGCTCCTGCCTGGATCTCAGGCACGGAGCAGTCATTCGTCGATCGGACACCGAGGAGGCAGGTAAGGGCCCTCCCGGTGTCCGGTCAGCTGTTCGGGATGCCGCGATTTCACCGCGGCGGTCCCGAACAGCCCGACTGAGCAGCCGGGTCACTTTCAGTTTCACTTTAGAAGCGGCGGTCAGCTTTGACCGCCGCTTCTAATGGGTTAATACCGCACATCGCCGCGATCGGCGATGTGTGGTATTAGTTCGCAGGTCCCGGCCGTTGATGAGCGCCGGGACTGAAGCGATATGATGCAGGATCGTGGCGTGATCCCGCTTCATATCGCGGGAGCCGGCGCAGGACGTAAATATACGTCCTGCGTCGTTAAAGGGGTTCTCCCGTGGAAATTTTTTTTTTTTCTAAATAAACTGGTTACAGAAAGTTAAATAGATTTGTAAATCACTTCTATTAAAAAATCTTAATACTTCCAGTACTTTTTAGGGGCTGTTTACTAAAGAGAAATCCAAAAAAGAAATGCATTTCCTCTGATGTCATGACCACAGTGCTCTCTGCTGACCTCTGTTGTCCATTTTAGGAACTGTCCAGAGCAGCATATGTTTGCTATAGGGATTTTCTCCTGCTCTGGACAGTTCCTCAAATGGACAGCAGAGGTCAGCAGAGAGTACTGTGGTGCAGAGGAAATGCATTTCATTTTTGGATTTGCCTTTAGCATGCAGCCCCTTAAAAGTACTGTAAGGATTTAATATTTTTTATAGAAGTGAACTTTTTGGCACCAGTTGATTTAAAAAAAAATAAAAAATTTCCGCGGGAGAACCCCTTTAAGAACCAGACCATTTTTTGCACATCTGACCACTGTCACTTTAAGTGCTAATAACTCTGGGATGCTTTTACTCCTTAATTTGATTTAGAGATTGTTTTTTCGTGACATATTCTACTTTTATGTTAGTGGTAAATTTTTGTCGATACTTGCATCATTTCTTGGTGAAAATTTCCAAAATTTCATGAAAAATTTAAAAATATATTTTTCTAACTTTGAAGCTCTCTGCTTGTAAGGAAAATGGACATTCCAAATAAATTATATATTGATTCAGATAGACAATATGTCTACTTTACATCTGCATCATAAAGTTGACATGTTTTTACTTTTTGAAGACATTAGAGGGCTTCAAAATTCTGCAGCAATTTTCCAATTTTTCACGAAAATTTCTGAATCAGGATTATTTTTAGGACTAGTTCAGGTTTTAAGTGACTTTGAAGGTCTTTATTTTTGAAATTCCCCATAATGGACCCCATTAGGAAAACTGCACCCCTCAAAGTATTCAAAATTACATTCACAAAGTTTGTTAAGCCTTTAGGTGTTTTACAGCAATAGCAGCAAGGTGGGGGAGAAAATTCAAAATCTTAATTTTTTACACTAACATGTACTTGTGGATCCATTTTTTTTTCATTTTCACAAGGGGTAAAAGGAGAAAAAGCCACCAAAATGGGTAACCTAATTTCTTTTGAGTAAGGAAATTTTCACAAAAGTTTGACGTGAAAATTAAAAATTAAATCTTTTCACCAAAATGCTGGTGTTACTTCAAATTTTTTATTTTCACATGGGGTAATAGGAAAAAAAAGCCCCCCAAAATGTGTAACCTCTTTTCTCTCGAGTAAGGAAATACCTCATATGCAAAAAAAAATGGCACACTATTTGGGAAACTACACCCCTCAAGGTATGTAACAAGGGGTATAATGAGCCTTGACAGCCCACAATTGATTGACAAATTGGATGTGAAAATGAAAAATTAGATTTTTTTTCACTAAAATGCTGGTGTTACCCCACATTTTTCATTTTCACAAGGGGTAATAGGAGAAAATGCTCCCCAAAATTAGTAACCCCATTGTACCCCATATGTGGATTTAAAGTACTCTGTGGGTACACTACAGGGCTCAGAAGAGAAGGAGCGCCATTGGGCTTTTGGAGAGAGAATTTGGTTGGAATAGAAGTCGGGGGCCATGTGCGTTCGCAATGCCCCGTGCTACCAGAACGGTGGACTCCTCCACATTTGACCTTATTTCAGAAATGACACCCCTCACAGAATGTAACAAGGGGTGCAGTGAGCATTTAAACCCCATTGGCCTTTGACAGATCTTGGTAACAATGGACTGTGCAAATGAAAAATAAAATTTTTCATTTTCATGGACCACTGTTCAAAAAATCTGTCAGGCACCTGTGGGGTGTAAATGCTCACTGCACCCCTAATAACATTCCGTGAGGGATGTAGTTTCAAAAATGGGGTCACATGTGGGGGGCGGGGGTCCACTGTTCTGGCACCATGGAGGCTTTGTAAATGCAAATGGCCTTCAATTCCAGCCAAATTCTCTCTCCAAAAACCAAATTTTGCTTCTTCACTTCTGAGCCCTTTAGGTCGCTCGCAGAGCACTTTACATCCTTTACATCCATATATGGGATATTTCCATTTCCACACTGGGAGAAAAGGGGTTACAAATTGTGGGGGGCTTTTTTTCCTATTTCCCCTTTTGAATAAGAAAAAATTTGGGTAACACCAGCATTTTAGTAAAATTAAAAATAACATTTTTAATTTTCACGTCCAACTTTAAGTAAAATTCATCAAACCCCTGTGGAGTGCTAAGGCTCACTATGCCCGTTGTTACTTTCCGTGAGGGGTGTAGTTTCCAAAATGGGGTCACATGTGGGTGTTTTTTTTTTTTTTTTGCATTTATGTCAGAACCACTGTAACAGCCACCCCTGTGCAAATCACCAATTTAGGCCTCAAATGTACATGGTGCGCTCTCACTCCTGAGCCCCCTGTCCCCTGCCACCAAAAATAGCCTACGGCAGTGTTTCCCAAACAGGGTGCCTCCAGCTGTTGCAAAACTCCCAGCATGCTTGGACAGTCAGTGGCTGTCTGGCAATACTGGGAGCTTGAGGCACTGTTTTGGAAACAGTGCCGTTCGAGAAGTTTTTAATTTTTATTGGAGAGTGGTAAGTGTAAGGGTGGGTATATGAAGTGTTTTACCCTTTATTTTGTGTTAGTGTAGTGTAGTGTAGTGTTTTTAGGGTACATTCACAAGGGTAGGAGTTCACAGCGAGTTTCCCGCTGGGAGCTTGAGCTGTAGTGGAAAATTTGCCGCAGCTCAAACTTAAAGTGGGGAACTCGCTGTAAACCCCCACCCGTGTGACTGTATCCTAGGGGCAAACCTCCAGCTGTTGCAAAACTACAACTCCCAGCATGCACTGACAGACTGTGAATGCTGGGAATTGTAGTTATGCAACAGCAGGAGGCACACCGGTTTGGAAACACTGAGTTATGTAACAGACTACCTCAGTGTTTCCACACCAGTGTACTTCCAGCTGTTGCAATATTACAACTCCCAGCATGCATAGTCTGTCAGTGTATGCTGGGAGTTGTAGTTTTGCAACAGCTGGAAGCACACGGGTTGGCAAGACAGACAGTGTTTCCGAACCGGTGTGCCTCCAGTTATTGCAATACTACAACTCCCAAAATGCCTGGACTGTCTGGGCATGCTGAAAGTTGTAGCATGCCCACAGTGGTTTCCAAACTGTGGCCCTCCAGATGTTGCAAAATACAACTCCCAGCATGCTCAGACAGCCAAAGGCTTTCTGGGCATGCTGGGAGTTGTAGTTTTGAAACTCCTAGAAGCAGCAGTGAAGATCACTCTACAGCGATCTTCACTGCTGCCTCTGACTCCGCCGCCAATGCTGCCTCCACTAGCCTGCCGCCAGTCCCTGGTTCCCCTGCCACACTGGCCCCCACAGCTGTTGCCGCCATCTTCCCCCACTCTGCCCAGACTTCCAGGGGCGGGCAGAGTGGCGGGCAGAGTGGGGGATCTGAACTCTCACCCCCTGCCCCTGCCCTGCGATTGGCTGGTCAGTCCTGACCGGCAAATCGCAGGGAATAGGAGGAGGTGGCACCCCTGCTACCTCGCTCCTATCCTTTAGGATGATCAGGGCTGTCTCTACCGCGTTCACTCTGTTCCACTTCACTGCTTGACAAAGCCCTTAGCGAAGTGCGTTGGAGGTACGGAGTGGAGCTGTGGAGTCCTGCCTTGTTTATACTATCTATCATTAGTCTCACTGCTGCTATTCCTTTGCACTGGCACTTTGCTTTTTCACATATGTTGCACTGTTTGTAGTTATTTGCACATAGCACTTTATTGATTAGTTGTCTCTAGTGTGATTTTAGCACATATGCTAGGCAATTGTTAGCCTAAGTTTATTTTTCCCTTTCCCTTTATTAATTTATTGCACTTTACTTCACTTCCCTCATGCAGCAGTGATCTTATGCAGCGTATATAGACCTCTTTGGTTATATGTATTTTACTGGGCAATTTCTTGGACTCCCCTCCTGCTTTATCCATTTATACACACATATATACATATATATATATATATATATATATATATATATATATTTATATTATTTTATCAAATTTTTATTCTGTATTTGTGTGTAATATATTGATGTAATGATGATTTAGTGGAACAGCGTGAACGCAGTATATATAAAAGATATATATTTTTTCACATGAATGTTACTCATTTATTCTATTTATGATCTCATTTGGGGTTATTTGCGTGCGCATGTAGACCCACATTTATCTTTGTTTCTAGATTGCTTATTGTGTCTAAAAAGGGACAAAAAAAGGAGCAAGCAGGGTTTTTTTGCGCCTTTTTTTTTGCAACTTTTTTGTTTACACATTTCTGCTGATTTTGAGTTGCATCCACTGATTTTGGCAATACACATGATATGGAAGGGTTTTATCAACTGTGCCTTTTTGTGAAAAGGAGCAAAAAAGGCGTAAAGCCACTGAAAAGTCTCTAAAATTACACCAGCACAGACATGGTGTAGCTTTTTGGTGTATGTGAAGTCAGGAATTTCAGAAAATGTGACCTGCACAAAAAATATCAAATGCTCTTTAACCATTTAATAAATTTGGTGCTCCTACACATTATCAGCACACACAAAAAAAATTTAAAACATTCTTCACTTACACTACAATGATAAATGTGGGCTGTAGTGCGTACATAGGTGTAAATAGTTGGTTTTCTTAACCGCCCCTTTTTCTTTATCTTTATTTTTCTATTGAGTCGGTTATGGGAAGGGTTATTTCAGTCACCCACAAACAAGCAAGATTTCTGGCTCTCACAGACCTGTAACTTCTTTAAGAGTCTCCTCTGTCCTCCACTCTTACCTGTATTAATGTTTTTTGATTATCAGTATAAAAGACACCTATCCACAACCTCAGTCACACTCCAAACTCCACTATGGCCAAGACCAAAGAACTGTCGAAGGACACCAGAAACAAAATTTGTAGACCTATACCAGGCTGGGAAGACTGAATCTGCAATAGGCAAGCAGATTGGTGTGAAGGAATCAACTGTGGGAGCAATTATTAGAAAATGGAAGACATACAAGACCACTGATAATCTACCTCGATCTGGGGATCCACGCAAGATCTCAGCCAATGGTGTCAAAATGATCACAAGAATGGTGTGCAAAAATCCCAGAACCACACGTGGGACCTAGTGAATGACCTGCAGAGAGCTGGGACCAAAGTAACAAAGGTTACCATCAGTAAGACACTTCGCCACCAGGGACTCAAAGCATGCAGTGCCAGACGTGTCCCCCTACTTAAGCCAGTACATGTTGGGCCCATCTGAAGTTTGCTCGAGAGCATTTGGATGATTCAGAAGAATATTGGTAAAATGTCATATGGTCAGATGAAACCAAAGTAGAACTTTTTGGTAAAAAATACAATTGTCGTGTTTGGAGGAGAAAGAATGCTCAGTTGCATCCAAAGAACCATACCTACTATGAAGCTCAGGGGTGACAACCATGCTTTTGTGCTTTTTCTCTGCAAAGGGACCCGGACGACTGATCCATGTAAAGGAAAGAATGAATGGGACCATGTATTGTGAAATTTTGAGTGAAAACCTCCTTTCATCAGCAAGGGCATTGAAGATGAAATGTGGCTGGGTCTTTCAGCATGACAATAATCCCAAACACACTGCCCGGGCAACAAAGGAGTGGCTTCGTAAGAAGCATTTCAAGGTCCTGGAATGGCCTAACCAGTCTCCAGATCTCAAGCCCAAAGAAATCCTTTGGAGGAAGTTGAAAGTCCATGTTGCCTAGCAACAGCCCCAAAATATCACTGCTCTAGAGGAGATCTGCATGAAGGAATGTGCCAAAATACCAGCAACAGTGTGTGGAAAAACTTGTGAAGACTTACAGAAAACATTTGACCTCTGTCATTGCCAACAAAGGGTATATAACAAAGCATTGAGATGAACTTTTGTTATTGACCAAATACTTATTTTCTACCATAATTTGCAAATAAATTCTTTAAAAATCAGACAATGTGATTTTATGGATTTTTTTTCTCATTATGTCTCTCATAGTTGAGGTATACCTATGATGAAAATGACAGGCCTCTCATGTTTTTAAGTGGGAGACCTTGCACAATTGGTGGCTGACTAAATACTTTTTTGCCCCACTGTATATGACATTCCTTTCTACCGGACTGTGAGAAAATGTTGAGGCAAATATAACTCACTGATTGCTTTCAGTCACATTTTTTTTCTAAGAAAAGGTGACCAAACATATATATATATATATATATATATATAATTATTATTATTATAATTTTTTATTTATTTATATATTTTTTTGGGGAGGGGGGGGGGATGGGGAAACATAGTATCATATTTTAATAGTTTGGCCATTATTAGACATAATAATTATTATATTTTTGTTGTAGTCTTGTTGAGAAAGGGAAAAGGGAGTGTTTAATATTTTTCGCTGCTTAACGACCAGCAATGTGTATATATATATATATATATATATGTGTGTTGCAGCCATGCATGAGATTTTTGAAGCAAACACAGGAGACAGCAGATACTGACTGTTATCAGCAGCTGGTGCTCACCACTAATACTGGACATCAGCGATCACGTTTAATATTTTATGTTTTTTAGTTTAATATTTTTAAGTAGAATTCATTTACAGATGTGTATAACTTTCTGACACCAGTTGATTTAAAAATAAATGAATGAATTAATTAATTTCTACATATTACACCTTTACGGCTATTAGTAGGCCCCGGACTACCATAACGATCCAAAGGCCACCTGCAAATTCACCATATGGCAGGAAGGGTGGAAGGGATTAGGTGATGGAGGAGGGTTCTATTGCCATGATCAGAGTTATCTCTTGCTGATTGCATTTATCCCTATATAGCTAAAATACTATTGGTGGCTTTGGAGCACTCATCAGACCCCGTGTGATAGCAGGGGTCCGATGAGTTAAGATGGTGGCTACAGGCAGACTGTATGAGCTGAGAGCTAATGTCATCTTTCAATTTAAAGCAATCAAAAGATTGCTTAAAATTGTACTCTGTGGGGACTTAATAAGCGTAAATAAAATAATTAAAATAAATGTTTTTTTTTAAATATAAAAAAGGCCCTCCCCTGATAAAATAAAATAAAGAGAACATGTAAATTTTACCTTAATGTACACTGCATGAAAAGTCAAAAACCTCCAAAAAGTTGGAAAATTGCAGGTTTTTATTTTAGTTTCACCATTCATTTTATGGTAAAATAAAAGATGTAATTACAAAAAACAATTGGTTTCACAAGAAAAACAAGCCCTCATATGGTTAATATGGATATTTATTATAACCCCTTAAGGACCAAACCTTAAATTACCATAAAGGGGTGCTCCCATGGAAAACTTTTTTTAATTTTTTTTTTTTATCAACTGGTGCCAGAAAGTTACCGTAAACAGATTATTAAAAAATCTTAATCTTTACTGCACTTTTTTGGGTCTGTATACTACATAAATGCAACAAATGATTGTTTACGAGCAAAGGGTAAAGGGGGGAGCTTGGGATAATCTGATAAAATATACTTTACTTTACTAGGTAAATTTGCTTAAAGAGGTACTCCAGTAGAATTATTTTTTTTTTTTTAAATCAACTGGCTCTGGAAGTTACACAGATTTATAAATAATGTCTATTAAAAAATCTTTATCTTTCCAATACTTATCAGCTGCTGTATGCTCCAGACGAAGTTGAGTTGTTCTTTTCAGTCTGACCACAGTGCTCTCTGCGGACACCTCTTTCCATATCAGGAACTGTCCAGAGCAGGAGAGGATTTCTTACTACTCTGGACAGTTCCTGACACAGACAGAGGTGTCAGCAGAGAGCACTGTGGTCAGACAGAATAGAACAAATCAACTTCATCTGTAGTATTCAGCAGCTTATAAGTTCTGGAAGGGTTAAGATTTTTTAATAAAAGTAATTTACAAATCTGTTTAACTTTCTGGAACCAGTTGATATGATATATTTTTTTCCCACTGGAGTAACTCTTTATGGTAATCAATATTGTAAGTTAATAGAGACAATTTGGCAAGACAGGGGTGTGGTACTTTTCATGTGGTCCAGATGCTGTGAAAAGACATAAAAAGTATACATGTAAAAAAGAACAGATTTATTAAGACTGATATGTGCAGATTGCTGCAGTAAGATCCAACTGATATACCAAGAGTGCAAAAATTTTTTAATAAAATCTACCACAGCTATGGGTTGGCAATTTCTGGTGTAAGCTCTAAGCTCTAACCCCTTGTAGAGAAAAAAAATATTAAAATTTAATAAAAAATATATTGAAACTTATAGCGGATTTAAACTTTGGATATTCATCAAGTGGTGACAGTTACAGATAAAGGGGAGATTTATCAAAACCTGTGTACAAAAACAACCATTCCTTCCCCTATCAAAATGTGTTATTTAGTGTTGCTCGCGAATATTTGCAATGCGAATTTTATTTGCAAATATCGCATATTCGCGAATTCACGAATATTCGCAAATATAGCACTATATATTCGTAATGACGAATATTCGTTTTTTTTTTCCACAGTACACATCACAGTGATCATCCCTCTCTGCTTCCAGCTTGTTTGGTGTAAAGAAGGCTCTAATACTACTGTGTGAGACTGGCGTACGAATTTTCGCATTCGCAAATTTGTGCATATGCTAATTTTCGCATATGCGAAAATAAAACGTGAATATTACGAATATGTGAATTTAGCGAATATATGACGAATATTCGTCCATATATTCGCGAAATATCGCAAATTCGAATATGGCCTATGCCGCTCAACACTAGTGTTATTATCTCAAAAAGTAAAAAGATAAAAAGTACATGTAATTGATATCATTCCAATCATAATAATCAGTATTATAAAATTAATGGATTAAAGTTAAAAATGATGGCTAGATGTAAGGAAGAGGTAGAGAGAGGATCACACTTCTGGCTCACAGGCCATGTATTCTTTACTTGAGTTGAGTAAACAGAGTAGTGTGTAAAATATTGGCAACGGCAATAAATAGGAAGGAGGAAGCACTTCCACTGAGCTTAGAGGGACAGCAAGCAAACTTAAATGTTATAAGTTATAGTAGTGAGCAACACACACCATGCTGCTCAACAGGAATAAACCACATTCTATGGCAGGGTCTGAAAGTACCAGGGAATGAGAATGTCTAAAACAAAACAGCATGGAGAGACTGGAAAGCAGGTACAACAAAAACGCAAGCAATTTTATTCTTGTTGCAGAATGTCAGATATCCCTAAAATCAGAATGCAATATTTTTTAACGCCCCCCCCCCTCAACAAATGAATAAAAGTTAAACAAATCTTAGGTAGTAAAATATTAAAAACTATATACATGGGGTAAATGTATAAATGTACTTCCCTTCCTTGCAGCTCATAGCACTCAGTGTGAACTCTGCTACACTGTTTCTGGTGATGGGGGGTTCATATGGCACATGACCGCACAGCCAATCACTGACTAAGCCGGGACACCTCTGTGGCTAGTGATTGACTAAGCAACAATGTGATCTGTTGACCCCCAGCAGTAGGCAGCTCAGATCTGCGGAGACTGGGCACCATGATAACATAGGTTGTATGGGAGTGATGGCTATAAGTACAATTTTTTTTTTGTTTAACCAAGCAGCCTGGGCATATTTAATCCCTTAAGGACTCAGGTTTTTCCACCCACAGACCCATATGAGGGCTTGTCTTTTGCACTACTAATTTTACTTAGTAATGAAATCAATCATTTTACCACAAAATCTGCGGCAAAAGACCCAAAAAATTTATTTGTGGGACAAAATTGAAAAAAATAAAATAAAAAAAGCACACCCTTTTTACATTTTTGGCTGTTTAAGTTACTACGCAGTGCACTTTTTGGTAATAATTACACCTTATCTTTTTTTCAGTAGGTCCATATGATTAAAATACTCAATTTATATAGGTTTGACTTTGTTTTACTTCTGTAAAAAATTTACAACTTTCTGCCTGAAAATTAGTAATTTTAAATTTGTCCTCTTCTGACCCCTATAACATTTTATTTTTCTGAATACAGGGATGAGTGAGGGCTCATTTTTTGCACCATGGTCTCCATTTTTTATTGGTACCATTGTTTTGATGGCCCTTTTTGATAGCTTTTTATACATTTTTAGGGTATATAAAGTGACCAAAAATATGCAATTCTGGACTTTGGTATTTTTCTTTACATTTATGCATGCCGCAATACCACATATGTTTATAAAAAATTTTTAAAATAATTTTGTTTTATTGGAATAGAAAACATATCAATGCAGCAATACGAGTAGAACGACCAAATAAAAACTGAAGTAGAAGAGAAACACAATCGTTGTCAAGATGGTCATACATAGAGTAATAGCATAGGAGACACGAAGCATAATCGGACAATGACTGAGAAAGAGTGGACATGGTACATCACAGTATCTGAAAGGACTCTTTAAGAAACCTAGATGAAAGGGCTACACAAAGTGATGCAGTCAGTCCAAAGTATAATAACAGATGTCTCCAAAGTGACAATGGTAGATATTCTGTCTCTGGTGCATCCGTACATAGAGCTGAATAATATAATTAACAGTAGTAACCGGATAATAATAATCGTATATCCCATGAATATACACACAGATCATAACTCGAAAAGAAACACTGTAAACAGACATATACATCACATAGGACACCAGCAGCCACCGTCCAGGACCCGCCCCCCCCCCCACCCCAAATAATCCTATAGTTGAAGGAACGTCATCCGGTGCAACCAGGAGAATCATATATTTTTCCGAAATAATGAGACTTGTATCGCATTAAGGCGCCTTCAGCGCACCCAAGGAGCCAGCAAGAGATGACATGACATACCATTGGGTGGAGGCAAAGGGGCGTACAATAGATGCAATCTCTGAGGCAGTGTAATATTTAGTTAAAAATATTTTCCATTTCAGGAAGAGTTTTTTTGCGCTATATTCTTTATGGTGTAACGCCTCCTTCCTCTCCAGAGTAAATAAATGTTTCAGCGCTTCTAATAAATGAGGTATTGTAGGTAGAGAGGGGGAAAGCCATTCTCGCAATAAGTGGAGTTTGGCAAGACAAATAGTAGCATGTGCAATAGAAGATAAATGTACATATGTAAGGTCAGAGTTCGATCCCACTACCGTAATGTGGAATAAAGCCTCATAAAGGCCCAAATTAAAATTAGTAGGGGATGGAAGCAGCGGTTTCAAGAATTGGGAGACAGTGTTCCAATAACCTTGTGTCTGTGGACACGTCCATATACAATGGTATAGATTCGCAAGAAAAAGTTTGCACTTCGGAGATTACTCAATGAAGGTGGGATAGTGAAGGCATAAATGGCGGAATGTATGAGTTTAAGTTGGGTCTTTCTCCAATTCTCATTTACAATGTGTTTTTTTAAATCTGACCAACCCGCTAGGATATGCTCTGTGGCTGCTGAGTCGTGCAAGAGACCCACCCCTTTCGCAGGAGGAGGGATATACCATTTGCGTAATTTAAAGTATAATGTTGAAATGGATCTATCGGACGTGCAGGTAAGAATAGACTCAAACTCCGTGGGAGTGGCCTCCTTACTAAGGTCTCTACGTCTAGACCTACAAAAAGAGCCTATCTCGATATAGTGTAGAAAATGTGTGGGAGGGATATTATAGACCTCTGAAAGCTCCTGGAACGTATACCACCTCTTTTCTGCTTTGTGAATAAGGTCACCTATCGTATGAATGCCATGTTGGCGCCATATATGAAATAATGGGCTATCATGACCTGCAGGGAAATCAGGCGTATACCAGAGGGGAAGGTGTTTGGAGCACGAGAAAGGCAGTCCAAGGCGTTTCCTGAGAGCATTCCACGCAGCTATTGTATCTTTGAACAGCAGAGAATGCTTGACGGTTGGCAGCAGAGTGCCATGGCATCGAAGAGTGCAGCAGAGCAAAAGGGTGCCATGGGGCAGCAAAAGCTTGTTCAAGGGGCAGGTTAGAATAACATGAGGAATGATGATGCCAATCCATAATGTGGCGTAATAAACACGCTAGGTTATAACATCTTATATCAGGGAAGTTCACCCCCCCGGCTGAAGAAAATAACATCAGCTTCCGCAAGGCAATTCTAGGTTGTTTTCCAGCCCATAAGAAAAGTATGGCATGAGAGTCGCTAGTCTATCAGCCATAATGGTAGATAGTATTTTAGAATCAACATTTATGAGAGATATGGGCCTATATGAGCCAGGGTCTAAAGGATCTTTATGTGGTTTAGGGATAAGTCTAACATAAGACATCGAGGCCGATTCCCAAATAGTGTTGAGCGGCATAGGCCATATTCGAATTCGCGAATATTCGCGAATATATGGACGAATATTCGTCATATATGCGCGAATATTCGCATTTTATTTTCGCATACGCAAATATTCGCGTATGCGAAAATTAACATATGCGAAAATTTGCATATATGAAAACCTGTGCAAGCAAAAAATCGCATATGCGAACATTAGCATATGCAAATTTTCGCATATGCGAAAATTCGCACACCAGTCTCACACAGTAGTATTAGAGCCTTCTTTACACCACACAAGCTGGAAGCAGAGAGGGATGATCACTGTGATGTGTACTGTGAAAAAAATAAAAATAAAAAATATTCGTCATTACGAATATATAGTGCTATATTCACGAATATTCGTGAATTCGCGAATATGCAATATTCGCGAATGAAATTTGTATTGCGAATATTCGCGAGCAACACTATTCCCAAATAATCTGTCCCTGTAGAACTTGATTATAGAGATTAGAGAGTACCTCTGGCACCTGGTCCTGGAGGAGTTTGTAGAATTCTCCAGTTAGTCCATCAGGAGTTTTTAAGGCCTTTTATAGCCTGAAGAACTATTTTCGAAGATATAGGGGCATTAAGGGACTCCAGTTGCTCCTCATCTACCTTCGGTAAGCACACTTTACTAAGGATGGTGTCTATAGGTGACCTATCAGAATAGAATTCTGCATAATAGCTACCCATATAGTCCGAAATATGTTTAGGGTTAGTAAGAAGGGCACCACTCGAGGTTTTGAGCGACAATATAGAAGCTGGAGGATGTTGGCCCTTGGCTAAAGAGGCCAATAATCTTTCTGATTTATTCCCATATCTGTGTAGGAGAGCCTGGAAATTTGCATGATAGTATTTTTCTCTCTCTGCTAGCCAGCCATCAAATTCGTCCTTAGCTTTAATCCAGTGCTGCTTATTTTGTGAGGAAGCATCTAACAGGAAAGCCGTATATGCCTTTTGCAGAGAATCACTAGCTGCCGCATATTTAAGAGCAAGAGCTCTCTTTTTTCCTGCGATATATATGATATGATATGACCTCTCAGCACCGCCTTTGCCGTGTCCCAAAATAAAGATGTGTCATGTAAATGGTCTCCATTGTGTGTCATATATTACAACCACCACCCCTGTAGCAACTCAGCAAAAGAGTCATCTTTATAGAGGGCGGCTGGAAATCGCCATAGTATATGAGTGCCGTGTGGGTGTCTATCCGCTAAATGGAGCGTAACAGGTGCGTGATCCGAAATAACCATATCTTCTATTTGCACATCAAGAATCTGCGATCCCAGGAAGGAGTGTATCAGCATATAGTCAATACGGGACCAGGTGGACTGTGCATGAGAATAGAAAGAGAATTGTCTCTCTGCTGGGTTGTGTATCCTCCATGGATCAACCAAAGAGGAGTGGTCCATGAAGGGTTGCAGAACCTGGTCCCGCTTTGACTCTGCTCTGTCAGTTGTAAGTGACCTATCCTCCAAAAAATTCAGGACAGAGTTAAAATCACCGCCCCAATCTTTGCAGGGACAGGGTCCGCCAATACTGTCAACTCTAGGGATAAAAAAAGGGTTCATTTACTTCGTTGGGACCATATACATTATATAAACTGTACGTGCCATTCGGGGAGCTCAGTAAAAGAGCGTGTAGACTGCCTTCCGTGTCTGTTTACAATTGAAGAACGGAGTGCTGTAAGTGTTTACTGATTAATGTAATAACCCTCGCCCTACGGTCAACAGATGGGAACCTAAAACAGTACCCACCCATAACTTTTTCATGCGAGAGAAGTCGGTCTCTGGCAGATGCGTTTCCTGCAATAGAGCGATTTCCGCTTTTAGCTTATGGAGGTGTCTAAGCACCATCATACACTTCTGAGGGGAGCGTAGCCCTTTAACATTCCAGGAGACTATCCGCATAAAATATAGTACAACAGATGTGCATACCTGGTCAGTCGTAGGGGGCGGTAGGTAGAGGGTTAGATCCAGGACGACAGCCACCGACATGTAAGGGAACACACAACACGTAACATATAATAAGAGAAAAAAAAGCATATTAACATCAGAGAACAGTGTGACAGTATGCAACCTGTGAAAAAAAAACCTAAATAAAGCAAAAATAGAAAAGGGCGTGTCTCAAAACGCCACCAAGAGCACATGACTTCGCTTTTTTCGGGGAGAGTACAGGCTCCCGCCCGTGCAACATGTACGTTTGCTTGTATAAACAAAAAGAAGGAACAGGCTAGTGAATGCCCATTACGGTAGTATCAGCTGGCCCTGCCATCAGAGCCTGAGAACCAGAGGTTATGGGTAGTAACGGGGGAGGTAGGGGGGGGGGGGAGGAAGGGAGAAAGGGGAGAAAGGTAGGGGTCAGTGTAGAGGGGGGAGAAAAAGGTGGCGGGGGGGGGGGGGAGTTTAGCTTAAGCAGTACATGTGGGGTATCTTACTCGCTATGTCACATTTAACATGCGAACACCTCAAGAGGAAAACATAACATCTCAACACCTCTGTAGCAAAACAGTAATAACCACAGAAGTCCAGTCAACATAGATGATGACCCTCAGCAGAGATCACATGAGGTGAGCTGTGTGGGGCTAGGTCATGTGTAAGAGATATGCGTCTCGCCGTATTCCTAAGGTAAGTAGAACATAGAGAAGACGTATAGTCCTTCATCACCGTCACGCTGATCAGGTTGGGGAGTCCGCAGGGTGACAGTCCTCCGCTATGGGATGCACAGGAGGCATCACCTCAACAGGGTCTTCAGTGGGATGGGCAGGAGGCCATTGAAATTAATGAACTTTAGGAGATCCCGGATGACGCCTCCGCCTCTTCTTTTCAGGGCTGATGAAGGGAGTCCCCACAGTCGGATCGAGGTTAACAGGGCCTTCTTCCATGGGGTTCTGTCTGTCAGGTAGAACATGGAAAAAGTCATTGGCATCTTTAGGGTGGTGAAAAGTACGGGTAGAGCCGTCTGGTAACTGAGCATGCAGTATAGCAGGGTATTGAGGCCTTTTTTTATACAATAAATAACATATTGGGCTAAAAGCCTTTCTTTTCTTCGTAACCTCCACTGAGTAGTCAGCAAATAAAATCCCTTTAAACCCTCGTAGCAGCAGAGGGGATTTGCGTGCTCTAAAGGTTTGCAGGATTTCTTCTTTGTCATTATAGTCGAGGTAACGTATTATCACTTGTCTCGGGCGAGGGTCAGATTGCAAACGACCATCTCCAGGTTGCTGCGCCACCCCCCACCCTATGAGCTCGTTCCACCCGCCTCCGCTGCGGTAGGCCGAGTGCCTCCGGTAACTCTGTCTCACACAATTTCTGCAGCTGTTGGGGCTTAATAGTTTCAGGGAGGCCCACCATGCGCAGGTTGTTGCGCCTGGACCGATTTTCTAGGTCCTCAATGCGGTCCCTGAGGTAAGCAGTGTCCTGCATGACATGTTTTATTGCCGTGATGGAGGCGGTAATGCTGTCCTCTGCTTTCTATACCCTATCCTCCACCTCTGCCACCCGCTGGGTAACTTTGAGCAGGTCCGCCTGCACTGTTTGCAAGGTGGCTGAAAGTGTTTCAATCATGGCCGCCCTCAGTTCAAGGAAGAGGTGCTCCGTGACGGCCGTGGCATGTAGTTTAAAGTTGATGCCGGAGAAAGCTCCCTCTATCTCCCTCCCGGTACCTGGAGACGGCAAGCCTGCTGCACGGTCCGGTGTCTGCTGGAAGAGGTCTGGGGTAGATGGAATGGCAATGTCCATCTCCGTCTGCAGCGTCGGTATGACTGCGCTGGATTGAGGGGAGTGATGGTGGGCGGGGCAGGCCGCTGTCTTCTCTGCAGCTGCTGCGGCCATTGTGGAGCCAGAGCCCTCAGAGGCCGCAGAAAGTCTGTCCTGAGTTCTTTGGCTGCCCGGCGGTTTGGTAAGATACCGTTCCATGTAAGTGGGCACGGCACCTTCCCCGCACTCCCCCGGTCCTCTGCCAATGTCTGGCAATGCGGGTAGTAGCTGGTGGCACGGTGTGTGAGAGTCGGTGTGTGAGAGTATGTTTATTTTTTTTATTTCATTTTTTTTTATTGGGAAAAGGGGGGTGATTCAAACTTTTATAAGGGAAGGGGTTAATTTCCATTTATTAACACTAACACTTTTTTATAACACCATTTTTTAGTCTCCATAGGGGACTATTACATGCATTGGTCAGTGTTATCTGCGCTCCATTGCTCCAGCTTGCCATGGCTGGCTGGAGCATCAGATCATCGATCGGACCGCAAGGAGGCAGGTAAGGGCCCTCCCGCCATCCTCTCAGCTCTTACTGCGGATGTCCCGATCTGCTCCGCTGAACTGCCAGGACTATTTTACTTTCATTTTAGATGCCGCGATCAACTTTGATTGCGGTGTCTAAGGGGTTAATGCCGGGCATCACCATGATCGGTAATGTCCGGCATAAGACAAGGGTCCAGCACCTGATAGCCGTCGGGACCACCCCGCGCTCCTGAGTCCGCATCATAGAAAGGGAGCAGGCGCAAGGCATGCAGGTACGCTCTGTGTCCTTAAGGACAAACAAAAAAACAAACAAACAAACAAAACAACCATTTTTGCAGGACAACTCCTTTAAAGGGATTTAAAGCCTTACAACAAAAATGCAGAGCTCCCAATGAAGTAGTTATCGTGGACATTATATACCTTGTTTCCAGCTCATATCATCTATAAAAGAAACCACTAAGTGAAAGTACGGTATATAAATGCTTTGTCTAATGAATTCTGGGCCTGCTCTCAACAATGCACTGCTGCTAGGCCGACAAAAGGAGCAAGCTGTGTCTGAACTGAAGTAATTCCCATTTTTTTAAATCTTGTGGTCAGAGGCATCTGGTCGCCTTCCAGAGTAAACACTGTATTTTCCATTTTCTCAAACTACAGTGATGAGGTACATTTTGTTTCAGTAATACAAATACAAATGAAAGGGAGTTTCTTTTAAAGGAGAAAAGAAAGATTGTAAGATTGTAGCCAATTAATATGCACATATACTTTTTATACTCAAAGTGGTGTGCCTACCATAGGCAGATTTTAAATGGGCACTGTCAGATTCAAAAACTTTTTATATGTTGTACATCTTGGCAAAACATTAACCTTTCTAATATACTTCATGAGAAAATGTATTTTCTTTCTATAGAAATCATGGCTTTGTCCAAGCTGAAGCACAGGCATGGACAAAGTCCAGCATGTGAGGGTGGGCCAGCACTCCTCTGTGCTCTCTCCTGTCTGACAGGACTCCTCTGTGCTCTCTCCTGTTTGATAGTACTCCTCTGTGCTCTCTCCTGTCTGATAGTACTCCTCTGTGCTCTCTCCTGTCTGATAGGACTCCTCTGTGCTCTCTCCTGTCTGATAGCATTCCTGTGCTCTCTTCTGTCTGATAGTACTCCTCTGTGCTCTCTCCTGTCTGATAGGACTCCTCTGTGCTCTCTCCTGTCTGATAGCATTCCTCTGTGCTCTCTCCTGTCTGACAGGACTCCTCTGTGCTCTCTCCTGTCTGATAGTACTCCTCTGTGCTCTCTACTATCTGATAGTACTACTCTGTGTTTTCTCATGTCTGATAGCACTCCTCTGTGCTCTCTCCTGTCTGATAGTACTCCTCTGTGCTCTCTCCTGTCTGATAGTACTCCTCTGTGCTCTTTCCAGCCTGATAGTACTCCTCTGTGTCTGATAGGACAGGAGAGAGCACAGAGGAATCCTATCAGACAGGAGAGAGCACAGAGGAGTGCTAGCCTACTCTTATTTACACAGATAAGGCATACCCAGGGTGCCAGTAAACATGAAAACATGTAGTGCACCATGTTGGCATGCAACCTATTAGTGACACCCATACTATTCGATCAGGTGGGTATCCCAGCATCTTCTTTGTGCACCCCACAACGCACTGACACCCTGGACTCCCCCTGCATCACAAGGCAAGACCACATCACAAAAAAAAAAAAAAAAATATATATATATATATATATATATATATATATATATATATATATACTCATATCATAAACATGAGGTATTAGTTATGTTATGGCCAAAATACGGAAGCTCGCAACCCATGCCAAGGGTCCTGTGCCTCTTGTGAGTCCCTACACTAACATTATAGTAAAGGAAAAAGCACTGGGGGTGGCCGCCTCTCGGCAGTGACTGAGAGCCATGTGACAGTCCCACCAAGACACAGTGGATATGCAAGATCTCCCATCTACCTTGGCTCCATGTTATTGCTGAGAGGCGACTCAGGCTCTGTGGTCAGGTGAAGTTACAGGAGGAAAAGTCAGTGTTCCGCTCAACCAACTGTGGGGACCACGGTGTATAGCGGTGTAGGTAGTGGGGCCAGATGGTAATAACCCCTGGGGCAAGTTGTTAACCCCTAGTGTTCGTGACGCCAGGATGTGGCTGTATGGTGTAGGGCACCGCCGACAAACAACCCAAAATGGCATACAGTAAATGAGAGTCCAAAGCAGGGTTTTGATGCAATTGGAACTTTACTGAAGAAGGCAGTATAACAGTCTTTACCAATAGCCAACTTCCATAGAGGTGACCAGGACACAGGGAACATCTCAGGCTTGCTTGGACTTGTAGTTGCTATAATAATGATGCAGGCCACTGTACTACTGTTATGACTTTGGTAGGGACAGTAGAGACTAGTGTTGAGCGGCATAGGCCATATTCGAATTCGCAATATTTCACGAATATATGGACAAATATTCGTCATATATTCGCTAAATTCGCATATTCGTAATATTCTCATATACAAAAATTTGCATATGCGAAAATTTGCATATGCAAAAATTTATGAACTTTATAGCAAGTATACCAGTGTTACTTAATAGAAGCAGCAGAAGGGAGGGATCAATATTCGCAAATATTCGCATATGTGAATATTCGCATATGCGAATATTGGCCCGGCGGTCTCACACAGTAGTATTAGAGCCTTCTTTAGACCACACAAGCTGGTAGCAGAGAGGGATGATCACTGTGGTGTGTACTGTGAAAAAAAAAGCGAATATTCGTAATTTCAAATGTATAGTGCTATATTCGCGAATATTTGCGAATTCGCAAATATGCGATATTCACGAATAAAATTCGAATCGCGAATATTCGCGAGCAACACTAGTAGAGACTTGTCTTGTACTCACAGAGTAGATTTGGCTGCAGACTTATAGGCTTTGGCCTAGATATGCTGGACTTGACTTGTACAGGACTTGTGCTTGCTTTTGAGTCCAGGAATTAAGAGAGCGAGTGTGGAGACTACAGCCCATTATATATCAGGGGGCTGGACTAAAGCCCATTGGTAGCTGGTTGCCTGGGGTTTCCTGTGCCTCTGGAACTCTGGGTATATCATGTGATCACAAAGCACATGACATATCACATGACCTTAGGAAGGTCCTATACAGGGTAAATATCCTAACAACCTTCTTACTTACATTCACTGAACAATACATACAATAGATGTACATACTTAATATACAAGACAATACCATATAATGACTTAGTGGAGAGCCCTGTGGACTTGAGGGACTCTGCCTGAGGGGACTTTAGGACTGTACAGAACCAGATTCTGTACCGGGACACCTCACAACAAACTGTTAAAATACAGAATAACCATGGCATTGCACATTTAATTACAATGGTATTGCTATATTTTTTTTAGCAGTGACACTCTGCTTTCAGATTTCCGCTGAAAGAATGAACATGTTCAGTCTTTTGCCGGATGAACTTCCGCGTCTGAAATTTTCCACGGCTAAAATTCTGCAGTGTGAATGGGTTAACAGAAGACCCTTTCACACCATTGTGCCACGGAATCTCTGAGCGTAGAGAGATTCCGTAGTGTGAGCATACTCTATTCATTCATGTACAATGGTATCTCACACAGTGTTATGCTATTGCATTAGTGTTGTGTAATATTACTGTATATTTATATTACAGTACTGTTTATTTGGTATAGTAAGTAATGTTTTTTAAGCAATTTTTGTTAAACAGTTTAAGATTGTAATGAGAGGCAATTCACTCCAAGGACAAGTGAATGCTATATTGCATTGTACAGTCAAGTAGTCAAAAATATGAAAATACAAAGTATATGAAACAAAAAAGAACCATGGTCACAATCAGGGATGCCTATGTGATGCCCACCTACACCACTACTAATCTAGGGTAGTGTGTGGCTCAAGCACAAGTGCCATGCCATGATTGTCCCTTCTGCACGCCTATAGCTACCCCAATCTACAGAACAATCCCCATGGACTCTCTCAGTCTTTCTTTACCAGGGTAGGCTCATCTTATAAATTTTATATATATCAAATGTATAATGTTTTGTATTGCTTGCTAAAAAAAGAATGGGACTTGCCAAAAATAAATTATTTTTTATACTTTGGCAGGAAATCCCTACCTTCTCTGACAGCTCTCAGTGGAGAGATTCATAATTTTATTTAATAGTAGTAAATGTCGGAATTGTATGCTGACTCGGAACTCTGATGACAAACCCCAATTCTGGGTGGTCAACGTTTACTCCAGTTTATGAAAAAGTCTGTCACAGCCCTCTTACATGGGAGGAAAGCTGCAGGAATCTGGCATATATAATCATTTACAACATTGGAAACTACCGAAGAGGTGGCCCAATGTTACAATTTTTAACAAGCCTTAATCACTCTCCTTTATATTGTGATGATTATGTAGCTAAGTATTCTGTAGGTAATGGCAACGCAGATATATCCTCTCCAGAGTCTACTCAAAATGTCTTTATTTATATTTATTTATATTATTTTACTTGTGCTGAATGCGTTTGGACAATGTAGCATTATTGCTCGATTTAGGTAGGTAGATACATTATATTGATATATTGGCCTTAAATATTTTTGCACATGTAATTGTAGTCATGAAAATGAGCCATTCATTTGTCTTGGCTTTCCAGTAGCAGCAATCCAAAGAAATGGAAATGTTGTGGCTCTATATTTAAAAAGCTGTAGCCTAGCAAAGATTCCTCCACCTTTATAAATGTTTCCATTGTGCTAACTTTTTGGAGGAATATAACTAAAGTTTCTACGGTATATGAAGTTGAAAATATTTTTTTTATAGCTTGTGAAGATTAAGGTGTCAAGAAGTTGTTACTGATATATGTAATTGCATGTTTCAGCACAGAAGTAGCTACAGATTTTTTGCACTCATAAATATTTGGAAACAATAGCATGTCTGGTTTATAATACACATCACTTTATCGAGATTTCATTGGCTCTGTCCACTTACATTTGAGGAAGACTTTTATGACAATATGTTTGGATATCATTCAAGATGAGTAATGGTTAAGGTGTACCTACAAAATTTGTCCTAGTTACGTCTCTCGCCAAAGATTCAAATATGACAACAAGAATACGGATGGAAACATTGAGCGACACTATTGCTAAGGTACTCAAAGATAATGGCCCTCATTTACTAAGAGGAGAGTGTAGGTTTCCTTGTGGGTTTTAATTCCCTACAATATATTTTCCACGGTATTTACTAAGGTTTCCCTGCCTTTTCCACTTTCCCTACACTTTGCTTTTTTTTTTTTTTTTTTACACATGCTCTAATCTGTCTGGTTTTCCTCAGCTCAAATCCACCACATTTTATGTGGAAACCTTAGTAAATATGTTGGGTTTTTGTTAAAATGTCGAGAACACGCCCCTTTTAGGAGACCATGCCCACTTTTCCCGACGGCCATTCCCCTTTTTCAGGTTTTCTTAGCAAAATGGAGAGTTAGTCTGGGTTTTTCAATTCTGGCGCAAATTCTGGAGCAAAATCTGTCGCAATGCGACAGAATCTGGTGCACAACCCGACAAAACATGTCGGGTTTGCAATAGTAAATGAGGGCCAATGGAAGATTTTCTAGCAAAACAGTTTTTAATGAGAGGCTTCGACCAAATCTGCTGGCCGTGTCTCCTGTCATCACATTTAAAGAGAATTTGACACCCTGTTCACCCGAATTAAAGCCAATATACTGGGTTATAGTGTGGGTGAACAGCTTTACAAAGAAGGGTCACTTACCTAAATCTGTTCAGTATATGCAGAGTTCTGGCACTGGAAATTTCCTGCTGCATTTCTATCCAGGATGCAATGGAAGCAGGGAGCCGAGTCACCCGGTTTCCCGGCCTCCTCCATGTTCACAATCTACCCCCTGCCCCCTTCATTAGTATAATAATGAATGCCATGGGTTAGTTCTCTGCACTCTGTGTGCTCAGCCCTGGCATTCATTAGTGTAATAATGAGGGGGGCAGTTGAGAAGAAAAATATAGTTGAGGTAGGGGAGCTGATTGAGCCGGCTCTCTGTCTCCATTGCGACCTGGATAGTAATGCAGAAGGAACTTTACAATGCCAGAACTCTTCATATACTCAATGGATTTAGGTAAGGGATCCCCCTTTATGAGCTGTTCACCAGCACTTTAACCCAGTATATTGGGTTTAGTGCTGGGGAACAGGGTGTCAGATTCTCTTTAAGCTAATGGTGAAATGCATAGCCAGGAGTAACTCTGGAGGTACACCAAGCCATGAAATATTCTCATAGGGTATCTTTACGTGAGACTGAAATGCTGTAGGTCTGTGGCGGATTTACTGCAACTCTGTTGCATCTTTGACTACCCTCTTGACGCATCATTTCAGTCCCCTGTGAATATACCCATAAAACTATTCTAGTTTTAATTTGATGACAAAGATTTGGTACCTTTCTTACTCATTTAACAATCTTAAATAGATCTTTTATTGAATAATTCTTAAATGAATTATCTAGAATTAGAACAGGGTAAATTCATTCTAGAGTAAAGGAAGATAGTGTAGGGAATGGGTAAGGGAGATCTAAATCAATGGTCCTTTGCCATAATTAACAGTTAAACCAACAGAATCCTTGAATGTAATGAGGAGAGGGATGTGCAGCCCTAATCTCTACCAGTAACCTTACCCCAACATATTTTGATTAACTGCACTAATAGGTAGCGGCTCCAGCACAGGAACCTAGCCTAACAAAAAGATGAATAGTCTAGCTAGCCAGGTCAGTACCTGGAATGAACATAGTGATCGAATCAGCAGACATAGAATCTGGAGAGGTCCAAAGTTAGGAGTCACGCAGTAAAGTCAGCAAACAAAAGTTTGTCAAGTTCAGTCCATAATTCAAAAACCAGGAAAGTATGATAGGGTTCAAATCACAAGACAAAGATCAAATTTCAGGAGACAAAAGACATAGGTTAGGTTGTTAATAAAAGATAAGCACACAAACCCAGGAACCCTAGAGAAGTCTCGATAGAACAATAACAAGCCACTGTGGTAAGCAGGTTTTCATTGAAATACCCTGGTTTGAAAAAGCCGGAATTTCTGGCCTTTAATAGGCTAGAAAGAGTGCTACAACTGTCATGAAGCAGCAGAATCTATGCCTATCACAGGAACAGGGCCAGGTAAGTATATAACAAACTTCTGAGAAAATGATCAACTCTGACTTACTATCTGGATTATTGGAAGTTTTCCAATTATGTAGAATTACTTCCCAAGTAGCTTCACAGTGCAGTTTATATTTAAATAAGGGAATGCCTACTTTTGTGTAAACATAGAAGAAAGGCTTTTTTGGTGATAGATGCTCTAATTTTATAAATAAAAACTTGTACATGCTAACATATACTGTCTTTTGATGTTCAGTTAATATCTTTTTTTCCAGTTTATGTTATTTCTTGCTATACTCAAAATGTACCCATTTTTCCCTTTACTTAAGAAACTATGCATTTAGAAAATATCTTCCATAAAGCTTTACAGGATGTACTGTCTGCACGATTTCTATTTTATTATACTATCTTTTTTAAACATGTCTCTTATTGTCAAATCCGTGATCATTTTTATTCTTTAAAAAAAAAAAAAAAAAAAAAAACAGGCTCAGTATATATTTTTGGTTTAGAAAGTGTTTAATTGAAATTTTATGTAATATTTGTTTAGCAAAGATAAATAAAGAAATATAAAACTGGAATTTTTTGTTTTTGTTCCTGATGACAGACAAATGACTAATACAAGTGGTGAAAACAGAAATAGAAAAGGAACATCAACATTCAATATTAAGATACAGGATTATGATGCGTTTCGGGGCTGGCTTGCCCCTTATTCAGATTATCTGAGGAAGGGGAAAGCCAGCCCCGAAATGTGTCATAATACTGTATATTGATGTACTAATAAAGTTCCTTGGTTATTATACCACTTTGTATCTTTGGAGTAATTTGGATGAAGCAGCGACTGGTAACCTTGGTCTTTTTTTTCTTCCATTTGTCCAGCCATAGATAGGTAGGGAACATCTTCATGGTTGTGGATCCCTCAGTTAGGGTGGATACGCAATTGGAAGTGACAGGGATTGCAGATGAGTTTAGACTTGCCTAAGCCAGTGATTGGATGAGCAGGCATTTCCTGGGGGTTGAGGAGGAAATCGGTATAAGTAGTGGGGGTCGTGGATTGTCTGCATCCCAATGATGAGGAATCAGAGCAGATGAGTGTAAGTTATTTTTATTTTTTAGCAAAAAAAAACCTCATAATAACATAACAATAGAGACTTGTTTAACCCTTCCCAGCATTGGACATAAACTGTTAGACACAGCAGCCTGGTACAATGCACTGCGCTGTACATTTACATTCAAACTGTTTTTGACCCTACTGTCTCCTGACACAGTGATTGGGAAAAGATGGCTGCTGTTATTAACAGGAAATGTAAAATATGTGTAGCTCACTTAGGATAAAATAAATAATGTGCTTGAGGTGAAAGGTGTTGCCTTCACCCAAAAGGCCTAATGTAATATGTAGAAATTATAAATATAAAATATTTATGTGAACCAGTCCTCAAAAGCACAGGGGAGAGAAAAAGGAAAAGACTAGTGGAGATGGGATCCAAGAAATGGTCTTTATTATATTAAAAGGATATATATGACCAATCGCCTAGCAGGGCCCTTGCTAAAGGCGAATGGAATATTCTGGGTAAAAAATAGATATAATAAAAAATACAGAATATAGTAGGATTGAAATGAAATAAATATGATGGGTAAGTAGCACCAAAGAAAATTCATTAATTAAATATCTGCTGCATATATCAGGAGAAAACGTTCTCAGTCCATGTAATTCATAGGGATATTTCAATGAAAAATCCACAAGAAATGTCCAGAATGAAAAGTCACAATTAGTTTGGGTGTGTCCGGAGTAACGGTATATATGGTAGTGAGTGTAGCGACAATAGCTACAATAGGAAATTCATGGACAGGTAATGCAGACAATGTGGCAAACACTGTCAGCGATGAAGATGTCAAGTCTCGGTGCACAGCACCACTCACCCTCCTTTGGAGTCCTCAGGTCCGGGCTGGCACGGCTGAGTCCGGCACTCTGGATATCAATGCCCGCCTGGGTGGTATGCTGGGTGAATGGCTGAATCTCCGGGGGTCCGAGTGTCCTGGGCTGGCACGGGAGGCGTCCGGCCTTGGGGAGGATGATGTCCAGGAGTAACTCTGCCGACCGGGTCTGTGAGTGGATGCAGGTAACAGGTGGTGCGGATTGCACGTATGAATAAGGTGCTAACAGCGCGCGTTCAGCAGTGGTCCCGGAATCGCGGGCATCCAGCTGTTGCAATTGGAATATGGCAGATACAGTCTATTTGAAGTGATATACACTTATGGATAAGGTGCAGATAATGGGCTAGACACATTTCAAGGCCGCGGGCCTTTTCTTCAGTAGCTATAGGTGCGCCGAAAGGGATTTTTTGATGGAGGTCCTTAAGGAAAAATGAATTAAAGGCAAAGATATTTGGGAGGTGTTAGAGAGTGGGAAATTAGGGGAAAAGGACTTTAGGAAAGAATTGAGTATACATGCTCTGGATTTAGGTTGCAAAATTTAGAAGAATTTTGGGGGTTAAAGGGAGTTTTAAGTTTACACCAATATGGGATAATTTGCACATGAAAGAATTCTGTAAAATCCCAAAATTTATAAATTGGAAAAAGTGCACCATTTATTTAAGGAAAGGAAGTTGGAAAAGTGAAACAAATTTGTAATGAGTTTGGGTTAAGGGAATAGAATAAATTTGATTATTTTCAAGTTAAAGAAACATGGTGGAGGGATAGGGAGAATGAAAGGTGGAAAATTGAAACACAAGGAATAGTGGAACTCCTGATGGGGGTAAAAGGAAAAAAGGTGAACAATTTGTTAGGGATAGTATATAGAAAGGTGCTGAACGGTATTGGGAACACCCAGAATTGGAAATGTAAAAAGCAATGGGAGGAGGATCTTGGGGTAATAACAGAGTAGGAATGGGAGGATGTTATAAAAAATGTCAAGAGGGCGTCAGTTAACATGAACCATTGTGTCTCCTTTTGGAAATTGAATTATAGGATTTACTACTCCTTAAAAAACTCCTTAAAAAATGGGGGTAAGAAAAGATGGTCTGTGCCCTAAGTGCAGCAAGGAAGAAGCCGATTTATGTCATTTAGTGTGGGATTGTGGGAGAATAAAAAAAAAATTGGGAGAGGGTGTTGGGAGAAAATTATGGATGATTTTAAGGTTTCTCTGCTGTTTGAAGCTGGATGTGCAATTTTGGGGCTAGGACTAAATGTAAAAGGGTATGGAAAAGTGATTCTGAAAATAATGGGACTAGCAAAGATGATAATACTCAGAAAGTGGATGGCTCATGGTGCACCAATGGAAAAAGAATGAATAAGGCTGGTTAATAGGGTTAAAAATATGAAGAAATCCTTGATAAAGGACAGGAAAAAAGGAATAAAGGAAAAGGAGTGGTGGTCAGTATGGAAAAATTTGGGTGCTTTCTTGTTTTAGAAACAGGTTTTTATTTGTTCTCTCTGCGGTATGATAATAGTAGAGTAGGACAAGATAGTGATGCCAGGCTGAAGGGTGGGGAGGGAGTGAGGGGGGGGGGGGTGGGGGGAATTCTGTAACTGTTGTGTCTTTATTTGTATGGAATTTCTAAGAAAAAAAAACATATAGATGGGAATTTATCAAGGGATTTACACAGTTTCTTTTGTGTATATGTGTCGCAAAAATGTGGCATGTGTGACCAGTTGTGTGCCGGTTTGCACAATTTCTCACTAAACAGATGTTTTATACAAGATCTGCTTTTTACTTTGCCGTAGTCATTGATTTACGATGTGCAACTTCTCTATAAAAAAGACACTGATTTGTCGCACAGTCTTCAATTACACAAAACAACCTACACCAGAACAGACCTGGCTTACAAAACTGGCTTTGAAAAAGTTGGCCAAAAGTCGTGTGGGTGGAAAAAGTCACACAAAAGTCTCAGAGAAGGGGGCCACACAAAGTGGTGTTCTGAAGGGAAATTTCACATAAATGTGTATTAGCCCCATATTTATCAAATGCACTACTCCATTTAATAAATTTGGTGCATGTACACTCCAATTACACCATCAAAACCTGTGTACCTACACTGACTGATAAATCTCCCCCATAGACATATAGAGCAAAAAAAAGGGAAAGGATGGGGAGAGGAAGGATGCATTTGTGGGGAAGGACAGTAAGGGAGAGGGAGAGGGGAAAGGTAATCAGGTAAACAATTTTTTGATATCAATAAAGCATATTGCTAGAGATGAGCGAATCGAAGCAGACGAACCCAAATTCGATACAAATTTCAGGAAATATTCAATTTGCAACGAATGTGAATATCACTGCGATTCTATCGCGCAAATCGCTTCATTAAACTCCATTTTACAGTGTTCCAGGCTCCTGGACACCTAAAATGGCAGATCCACATATCAGTACATGGGGCAGAGGATGCTGGGAAAGTGGGAAGGCAAAGAGGGAAGGAAGGTAGACGGGATGACCCTAAATGACATGCAGGATGCAGCCTATCAGCATTCAGTCACACCTGTGATGCCACAGCCCTATATAATCGGCAGCCATTTTGCGGCTGCTCATTTCATGCCATTCACTGCGGAGGGATAGGACGACTGTGTGTCTCTGTGTGTTACACAGACACGCTGAATTGATCATACGGCAGCATTCCACTTTCACCTTCTAGTCACATGAGCGTTGTGGACAGAGAGCAGTGCTTGTTCTCACTGAGCAGGATTTTTATGCCAGCCATTAACCTCGGGGTCACTTTATTCAGCATTTTATCAGAGAGGGGCAGATAGCTTTTAGTTGCCTCATACATTTCAACAAGCTGCCTCAACTTCATCAACCTTAGCAGAGGAGGCCTAAATGATTTTTCAGCCAATTCTGTGTATTTTTTCCACAAGAAATCATCTGCTGCTTATACTAGTATGTAGACGGTATAATAACGGGCAGTTCACTCCATTCTTAATACTTTTACAGAGTGCAATTTTGGGTTTAATACACATTTTTTTGTGGTGCTGCACTGTTGAGTACGGCTGCTGATGTGCAACAATACGTAGTGCGGCTGCTGTAGTGCATTTTTCTGCCCTCATGTGCACTTTTTGTACCTTTTAATCTGCAACAAGCCTACATACAGTGAAAGGCCAGGGAAAAGTAATCACTGGCTGTTGTTTTATGAAAATACATTTTTCAAGTGTACTGTAGCGCATTTTTTTGCCCTCATACGTGCATACCACATACCTACATCTAAGTAGTGCACTTTTTTGTACCTGTTAATCTGTAACAAGCCTACATACAGTGAAAGGCCAGGGAAAAGTAATCACTGACTGTTGTTTTATGAAATACGTTTTCCAAGTGTACTGTAGCGCATTTTTTTGCCTTCATACGTGCATACCACATACCTACATCTAAGGAGTGCACTTTTTTGTACCTGTTAATCTGTAACAAGGCTACATACAGTGAAAGGGCAGGGAAAAGTAATCACTGGCTGTTGTTTTATTAAAATACTTTTTCCATGTGTACTGTAGCGCATTTTTTTGCCCTCATACGTGCATACCACATACCTACTGTTACGCCGAGCGCTCCGGGTCCCCGCTCCTCCCCGGAGCGCTCGCTACACTCTCGCTACTGCAGCGCTCCGGTCAGATCCACTGACCCGGTGCGATGCGATACCGCCTCCAGCCGGGATGCGATTCGCGATGCGGGTGGCGCCCGCTCGCGATGCGCACCCTGGCTCCCGTACCTGACTCGCTCTCCGTCGGTCCTGTCCCGGCGCGCGCGGCCCCGCTCCCTAGGGCGCGCGCGCGCCGGGTCTCTGCGATTTAAAGGGCCACTGCGCCGCTGATTGGCGCAGTGGTTCTAATTAGTGTGTTCACCTGTGCACTCCCTATTTATACCTCAATTCCCCTGCACTCCCTCGCCGGATCTTGTTGCCATTGTGCCAGTGAAAGCGTTTCCTTGTGTGTTCCTAGCCTGTGTTCCAGACCTCCTGCCGTTGCCCCTGACTACGATCCTTGCTGCCTGCCCCGACCTTCTGCTACGTCCGACCTTGCTTCTGTCTACTCCCTTGTACCGCGCCTATCTTCAGCAGTCAGAGAGGTTGAGCCGTTGCTAGTGGATACGACCTGGTCACTACCGCCGCAGCAAGACCATCCCGCTTTGCGGCGGGCTCTGGTGAAAACCAGTAGTGACTTAGAACCGGTCCACTAGCACGGTCCACGCCAATCCCTCTCTGGCACAGAGGATCCACCTCCTGCCAGCCGGCATCGTGACAGTAGATCCGGCCATGGATCCCGCTGAAGTTCCTCTGCCAGTTGTCGCCGACCTCACCACGGTGGTCGCCCAGCAGTCACAACAGATAGCGCAACAAGGCCACCAGCTGTCTCAACTGACCGTGATGCTACAGCAGCTACTACCTCAGCTTCAGCAATCATCTCCTCCGCCAGCTCCTGCACCTCCTCCGCAGCGAGTGGCCGCTTCAGGCCTACGACTATCCTTGCCGGATAAATTTGATGGGGACTCTAAATTTTGCCGTGGCTTTCTTTCTCAATGTTCCCTGCACTTGGAGATGATGTCGGACCAGTTTCCTACTGAAAGGTCTAAGGTGGCTTTCGTAGTCAGCCTTCTGTCTGGAAAAGCTCTGTCATGGGCCACACCGCTCTGGGACCGCAATGACCCCGTCACTGCCTCTGTACACTCCTTCTTCTCGGAAATTTGAAGTGTCTTTGAGGAACCTGCCCGAGCCTCTTCTGCTGAGACTGCCCTGTTGAACCTGGTCCAGGGTAATTCTTCCGTTGGCGAGTACGCCGTACAATTCCGTACTCTTGCTTCAGAACTATCCTGGAATAATGAGGCCCTCTGCGCGACCTTTAAAAAAGGCCTATCCAGAAACATTAAAGATGTTCTGGCCGCACGAGAAATCCCTGCTAACCTACATGAACTCATTCATCTAGCCACTCGCATTGACATGCGTTTTTCCGAAAGGCGTCAGGAGCTCCGCCAGGATATGGACTTTGTTCGCACGAGGCGTTTTTTCTTCCCGGCTCCTCTCTCCTCTGGTCCCCTGCAATCCGTTTCTGTGCCTCCCGCCGTGGAGGCTATGCAGGTCGACCGGTCTCGCCTGACACCTCAAGAGAGGACACGACGCCGCATGGAGAATCTCTGCCTGTACTGTGCCGGTACCGAACACTTTCTGAAGGATTGTCCTATCCGTCCTCCCCGCCTGGAAAGACGTACGCTGACTCCGCACAAAGGTGAGACAGTCCTTGATGTCAAGTCTGCTTCTCCACGTCTTACTGTGCCTGTGCGGATATCTGCCTCTACCTTCTCCTTCTCTACTATGGCCTTCTTGGATTCCGGATCTGCAGGAAATTTTATTTTGGCCTCTCTCATCAACAGGTTCAACATCCCGGTGACCAGTCTCGCCAGACCCCTCTACATCAATTGTGTTAACAATGAAAGATTGGACTGTACCATACGTTTCCGCACGGAGCCCCTCCTAATGTGCATCGGACCTCATCATGAGAAAATTGAGTTTTTGGTCCTCCCCAATTGCACTTCCGAAATTCTCCTTGGACTACCCTGGCTTCAACACCATTCCCCAACCCTGGATTGGTCCACTGGGGAGATCAAGAGTTGGGGTCCCTCTTGTTCCAAGGACTGCCTTAAACCGGTTCCCAGTACTCCCTGCCGTGACCCTGTGGTTCCCCCTGTAACCGGTCTCCCTAAGGCCTATATGGACTTTGCGGATGTTTTTTGCAAAAAACAAGCTGAGACTTTACCTCCTCACAGGCCTTATGACTGTCCGATTGACCTCCTCCCGGGCACTACTCCACCCCGGGGCAGAATTTATCCTCTCTCTGTCCCAGAGACTCTTGCTATGTCTGAGTACATCCAGGAAAATTTAAAAAAGGGCTTTATCCGCAAATCCTCCTCTCCTGCCGGAGCCGGATTTTTCTTTGTGTCCAAAAAAGATGGCTCCCTACGTCCTTGCATTGACTACCGCGGCCTTAATAAAATCACGGTAAAAAACCGCTACCCCCTACCTCTCATCTCGGAACTCTTTGATCGCCTCCAAGGTGCCCACATCTTTACCAAACTGGACTTAAGAGGTGCTTATAATCTCATCCGCATCAGAGAGGGGGATGAATGGAAAACGGCATTTAACACTAGAGATGGACACTTTGAGTATCTGGTCATGCCCTTTGGCCTGTGCAACGCCCCTGCCGTCTTCCAAGACTTTGTTAATGAAATTTTTCGTGATCTCTTATATTCCTGTGTTGTTGTATATCTGGACGATATCCTGATTTTTTCTGCCAACCTAGAAGAACACCGCCAGCATGTCCGCATGGTTCTTCAGAGACTTCGTGACAATCAACTTTATGCCAAAATGGAGAAATGTCTGTTTGAATGTCAATCTCTTCCTTTCCTAGGATACTTGGTCTCTGGCCAGGGACTACAAATGGATCCAGACAAACTCTCTGCCGTCTTAGATTGGCCACGCCCCTCCGGACTCCGTGCTATCCAACGTTTTTTGGGGTTCGCCAATTATTACAGACAATTTATTCCACATTTTTCCACCATTGTGGCTCCTATCGTGGCTTTAACCAAAAAGAATGCCAATCCTAAGTCATGGCCTCCTCAAGCGGAAGACGCCTTTAAACAGCTCAAGTCTGCCTTTTCTTCGGCTCCCGTGCTCTCCAGACCTGACCCATCTAAACCCTTCCTATTGGAGGTTGATGCCTCCTCAGTAGGAGCCGGAGCGGTCCTTCTACAAAAAAATTCTTCCGGGCATGCTGTTACTTGTGGGTTTTTTTCTAGGACCTTCTCTCCGGCTGAGAGGAACTACTCCATCGGGGATCGAGAGCTTCTAGCCATTAAATTAGCACTTGAGGAATGGAGGCATCTGTTGGAGGGATCAAGATTTCCAGTTATTATTTACACCGATCACAAGAACCTCTCCTATCTCCAGTCTGCCCAACGGCTGAATCCTCGCCAGGCCAGGTGGTCTCTGTTCTTTGCCCGATTTAATTTTGAAATTCACTTTCGGCCTGCCGATAAGAACATTAGGGCCGATGCTCTCTCTCGTTCCTCGGATGCCTCGGAAGTAGAGCTCTCTCCGCAACACATCATTCCCCCTGACTGCCTGATCTCCACTTCTCCAGCCTCCATCAGGCAAACTCCTCCAGGGAAGACCTTCGTTTCTCCACGCCAACGCCTCGGAATCCTCAAATGGGGTCACTCCTCCCATCTCGCAGGTCATGCGGGCATCAAGAAATCCGTGCAACTCATCTCTCGTTTCTATTGGTGGCCGACTCTGGAGACGGATGTTGTGGATTTTGTGCGAGCCTGCACTGTCTGTGCCCGGGATAAGACTCCTCGCCAGAAGCCCGCTGGTCTTCTTCATCCTCTGCCTGTCCCCGAACAACCTTGGTCTCTGATTGGTATGGACTTTATTACAGACTTACCCCCATCCCGTGGCAACACTTGTTACGCCGAGCGCTCCGGGTCCCCGCTCCTCCCCGGAGCGCTCGCTTCACTCTCCCCGCGGCAGCGCTCCGGTCACGTCCTCTGACCCGGGGCGCTGCGATTCCGCTGCCAGCCGGGATGCGATTCACGATGCGGGTAGCGCCCGCTCGCGATGCGCACCCCGGCTCCCCTACCTGACTCGCTCTCCGTCTGTTCTGTCCCGGCGCGCGCGGCCCCGCTCCCTAGGGCGCGCGCGCGCCGGGTCTCTGCGATTTAAAGGGCCACTGCGCCGCTGATTGGCGCAGTGGTTCCAATTAGTGTGTTCACCTGTGCACTTCCCTATATCACCTCACTTCCCCTGCACTCCCTTGCCGGATCTTGTTGCCTTAGTGCCAGTGAAAGCTTTCCTTGTGTGTTCCTTGCCTGTGTTTCCAGACCTTCTGCCGTTGCCCCTGACTACGATCCTTGCTGCCTGCCCCGACCTTCTGCTACGTCCGACCTTGCTTTTGCCTACTCCCTTGTACCGCGCCTATCTTCAGCAGCCAGAGAGGTGAGCCGTTGCTAGTGGATACGACCTGGTCACTACCGCCGCAGCAAGACCATCCCGCTTTGCGGCGGGCTCTGGTGAAAACCAGTAGTGGCTTAGAACCGGTCCACTAGCACGGTCCACGCCAATCCCTCTCTGGCACAGAGGATCCACTACCTGCCAGCCGGCATCGTGACAGTAGATCCGGCCATGGATCCCGCTGAAGTTCCTCTGCCAGTTGTCGCTGACCTCACCACGGTGGTCGCCCAGCAGTCACAACAGATAGCGCAACAAGGCCAACAGCTGTCTCAACTGACCGTTATGCTACAACAGTTACTACCACAGCTTCAGCAGTCATCTCCTCCGCCAGCTCCTGCACCTCCTCCGCAGCGAGTGGCCGCTCCTGGGATACGCTTATCCTTGCCGGATAAATTTGATGGGGACTCTAAGTTTTGCCGTGGCTTTCTTTCCCAATGTTCCCTGCATCTGGAGATGATGTCGGACCTGTTTCCCACTGAAAGGTCTAAGGTGGCTTTCGTAGTCAGCCTTCTGTCCGGAAAAGCCCTGTCATGGGCCACACCGCTCTGGGACCGCAATGACCCCGTCACTGCCTCTGTACACTCCTTCTTCTCGGAAATCCGAAGTGTCTTTGAGGAACCTGCCCGAGCCTCTTCTGCTGAGACTGCCCTGTTGAACCTGGTCCAGGGTAATTCTTCCGTTGGCGAGTATGCCGTACAATTCCGTACTCTTGCTTCAGAATTGTCCTGGAATAATGAGGCCCTCTGCGCGACCTTCAAAAAAGGCCTATCCAGCAACATTAAAGATGTTCTGGCCGCACGAGAAATTCCTGCTAATCTACATGAACTTATTCACCTAGCCACTCGCATTGACATGCGTTTTTCCGAAAGGCGTCAGGAACTCCGCCAAGATATGGACTCTGTTCGCACGAGGCGTTTCTTCTCCTCGGCTCCTCTCTCCTCTGGTCCCCTGCAATCTGTTCCTGTGCCTCCCGCCGTGGAGGCTATGCAGGTCGACCGGTCTCGCCTGACACCTCAAGAGAGGACACGACGCCGTATGGAGAACCTCTGCCTGTACTGTGCAAGTACCGAACACTTCCTGAGAGATTGTCCTATCCGTCCTCCCCGCCTGGAAAGACGTACGCTGACTCCGCACAAGGGTGAGACAGTCCTTGATGTCTACTCTGCTTCTCCACGTCTTACTGTGCCTGTGCGGATGTCTGCCTCTGCCTTCTCCTTCTCTACAGTGGCCTTCTTGGACTCTGGATCTGCAGGAAATTTTATTTTGGCCTCTCTCGTCAACAGGTTCAACATCCCGGTGACCAGTCTCGCCAGACCCCTCTACATCAATTGTGTAAATAATGAAAGATTGGACTGTACCATACGTTTCCGCACGGAGCCCCTTCTTATGAGCATCGGATCTCATCATGAGAGGATTGAACTTTTGGTCCTCCCCAATTGCACCTCGGAAATTCTCCTTGGACTTCCCTGGCTTCAACTTCATTCCCCTACCCTGGATTGGTCCACTGGGGAGATCAAGAGTTGGGGGTCCTCTTGTTCCAAGAACTGTCTAAAACCGGTTCCCAGTAACCCTTGCCGTAACTCTGTGGTTCCTCCAGTAACCGGTCTCCCTAAGGCCTATATGGACTTCGCGGATGTTTTCTGCAAAAAACAAGCTGAGACTCTACCTCCTCACAGGCCTTATGATTGCCCTATCGACCTCCTCCCGGGCACTACTCCACCCCGGGGCAGAATTTATCCTCTCTCTGCCCCAGAGACTCTTGCCATGTCCGAATACGTCCAGGAGAATCTAAAAAAGGGCTTTATCCGTAAATCCTCCTCTCCTGCCGGAGCCGGATTTTTCTTTGTGTCCAAAAAAGATGGCTCCCTACGTCCTTGCATTGACTACCGCGGTCTTAATAAAATCACGGTTAAGAACCGCTACCCCTTACCCCTCATCTCTGAACTCTTTGATCGCCTCCAAGGTGCCCACATCTTCACTAAATTGGACTTAAGAGGCGCCTATAACCTCATCCGCATCAGAGAGGGGGACGAGTGGAAAACGGCATTTAACACCAGAGATGGACACTTTGAGTATCTGGTCATGCCCTTTGGACTGTGCAACGCCCCTGCCGTCTTCCAAGACTTTGTCAATGAAATTTTTCGTGATCTGTTATACTCCTGTGTTGTTGTATATCTGGACGATATCCTAATTTTTTCTGCCAATCTAGAAGAACACCGCCAGCATGTCCGTATGGTTCTTCAGAGACTTCGTGACAACCAACTCTATGCCAAAATTGAGAAATGTCTGTTTGAATGCCAATCTCTTCCTTTTCTAGGATATTTGGTCTCTGGCCAGGGACTACAGATGGATCCAGACAAACTCTCTGCCGTCTTAGATTGGCCACGCCCCTCCGGACTCCGTGCTATCCAACGCTTTTTGGGGTTCGCCAATTATTACAGGCAATTTATTCCACATTTTTCTACCATTGTGGCTCCTATCGTGGCTTTAACCAAAAAAAATGCTGATCCCAAGTCCTGGCCTCCTCAAGCAGAAGACGCCTTTAAACGACTCAAGTCTGCCTTTTCTTCGGCTCCCGTCCTCTCCAGACCTGACCCTTCCAAACCCTTCCTATTGGAGGTTGATGCCTCCTCAGTGGGAGCTGGAGCTGTTCTTCTACAAAAAAATTCTTCCGGGCATGCTGTCACTTGTGGTTTTTTCTCTAGGACCTTCTCTCCAGCGGAGAGGAACTACTCCATCGGGGATCGTGAGCTTCTAGCCATTAAATTAGCACTTGAGGAATGGAGGCATCTGCTGGAGGGATCAAGTTCTCCTGTTATTATCTACACCGACCACAAGAACCTCTCCTACCTCCAGTCTGCCCAACGGCTGAATCCTCGCCAGGCCCGGTGGTCTCTGTTCTTTGCCCGATTTAATTTTGAGATTCACTTTCGTCCTGCCGATAAGAACATTAGGGCCGATGCTCTCTCTCGTTCCTCGGATGCCTCAGAAGTTGAACTCTCTCCGCAACACATCATTCCACCTGACTGTCTGATCTCCACTTCTCCTGCCTCCATCAGGCAGACTCCTCCAGGAAAGACCTTTGTTTCTCCTCGCCAACGCCTCGGAATCCTCAAATGGGGTCACTCCTCCCATCTCGCAGGTCATGCGGGTATCAAGAAATCTGTGCAACTCATCTCCCGCTTCTATTGGTGGCCGACTCTGGAGACGGATGTTGTGGACTTTGTGCGAGCCTGCACTATCTGTGCCCGGGATAAGACTCCTCGCCAGAAGCCCGCTGGTTTTCTTCATCCTCTGCCTGTCCCCGAACAGCCTTGGTCTCTGATTGGTATGGATTTTATTACTGATTTACCCCCTTCCCGTGGCAACACTGTTATTTGGGTGGTCGTTGATCGATTCTCCAAAATGGCACATTTCATCCCTCTTCCTGGTCTTCCTTCTGCGCCTCAGTTGGCTAAACAATTTTTTATACACATTTTTCGTCTTCACGGGTTGCCTACGCAGATTGTCTCGGATAGAGGCGTCCAATTCGTGTCTAAATTCTGGAGGGCTCTCTGTAAACAACTCAAGATTAAATTAAATTTTTCTTCTGCATATCATCCCCAGTCCAATGGACAAGTAGAAAGGATTAACCAGATCTTGGGTGATTATTTGCGACATTTTGTTTCCTCCCGCCAGGATGACTGGGCAGATCTCCTCCCATGGGCCGAATTCTCGTATAACTTCAGGGTCTCTGAGTCTTCCTCCAAATCCCCATTTTTCGTGGTGTACGGCCGTCACCCTCTTCCCCCCCTCCCTACTCCCTTGCCCTCTGGTCTGCCCGCTGTGGATGAAATTTCTCGTGACCTTTCCATCATATGGAGAGAGACCCAAAATTCTCTCTTACAGGCTTCATCACGCATGAAGAAGTTCGCGGATAAGAAAAGAAGAGCTCCCCCCGTTTTTTCCCCTGGAGACAAGGTATGGCTCTCCGCTAAATATGTCCGCTTCCGTGTCCCTAGCTACAAGTTGGGACCACGCTATCTTGGTCCTTTCAAAATTTTGTGTCAAATTAATCCTGTCTCTTATAAACTTCTTCTTCCTCCCTCTCTTCGTATCCCTAATGCCTTTCACGTCTCTCTTCTCAAACCACTCATCCTCAACCGTTTTTCTCCCAAATCTGTTCCTCCCACTCCTGTTTCCGGCTCCTCGGACATCTTCTCGGTCAAAGAAATTTTAGCTGCCAAAAAGGTCAGAGGGAAAAATTTTTTTTTAGTGGACTGGGAGGGTTGTGGTCCTGAAGAGAGATCCTGGGAACCTGAGGACAACATCCTAGACAAAAGTCTGCTCCTCAGGTTCTCAGGCTCTAAGAAGAGGGGGAGACCCAAGGGGGGGGGTACTGTTACGCCGAGCGCTCCGGGTCCCCGCTCCTCCCCGGAGCGCTCGCTTCACTCTCCCCGCGGCAGCGCTCCGGTCACGTCCTCTGACCCGGGGCGCTGCGATTCCGCTGCCAGCCGGGATGCGATTCACGATGCGGGTAGCGCCCGCTTGCGATGCGCACCCCGGCTCCCCTACCTGACTCGCTCTCCGTCTGTTCTTTCCCGGCGCGCGCGGCCCCGCTCCCTAGGGCGCGCGCGCGCCGGGTCTCTGCGATTTAAAGGGCCACTGCGCCGCTGATTGGCGCAGTGGTTCCAATTAGTGTGTTCACCTGTGCACTTCCCTATATCACCTCACTTCCCCTGCACTCCCTTGCCGGATCTTGTTGCCTTAGTGCCAGTGAAAGCTTTCCTTGTGTGTTCCTTGCCTGTGTTTCCAGACCTTCTGCCGTTGCCCCTGACTACGATCCTTGCTGCCTGCCCCGACCTTCTGCTACGTCCGACCTTGCTTTTGCCTACTCCCTTGTACCGCGCCTATCTTCAGCAGCCAGAGAGGTGAGCCGTTGCTAGTGGATACGACCTGGTCACTACCGCCGCAGCAAGACCATCCCGCTTTGCGGCGGGCTCTGGTGAAAACCAGTAGTGGCTTAGAACCGGTCCACTAGCACGGTCCACGCCAATCCCTCTCTGGCACAGAGGATCCACTACCTGCCAGCCGGCATCGTGACAACACTGTTGTTTGGGTGGTCGTTGATCGATTCTCCAAGATGGCACATTTCATCCCTCTTCCTGGTCTTCCTTCAGCGCCTCAGTTGGCTAAACAATTTTTTGTACATATTTTTCGTCTTCACGGGTTGCCCACGCAGATCGTCTCGGATAGAGGCGTCCAATTCGTGTCAAAATTCTGGAGGGCTCTCTGTAAACAACTCAAGATTAAATTAAACTTTTCTTCTGCATATCATCCTCAATCCAATGGGCAAGTAGAAAGAATTAACCAGGTCCTGGGTGATTATTTACGGCAGTTTGTTTCCTCCCGCCAGGATGACTGGGCAGATCTTCTACCATGGGCCGAATTCTCGTATAACTTCAGAGTCTCTGAATCTTCCTCCAAATCCCCATTTTTCGTGGTGCACGGCCGTCACCCTCTTCCCCCCCTCCCTACTCCCTTGCCCTCTGGTTTGCCCGCTGTGGATGAAATATCTCGTGATCTTTCCACCATATGGAAAGAGACCCAAAATTCTCTCTTACAGGCTTCATCACGCATGAAGAAGTTTGCTGATAGGAAAAGAAGAGCTCCCCCCATTTTTTCTCCTGGAGACAAGGTATGGCTCTCCGCTAAATATGTCCGCTTCCGTGTCCCTAGCTACAAATTGGGACCACGCTATCTTGGTCCTTTCAAAATTTTGTGCCAGATTAATCCTGTCTCTTACAAACTTCTTCTTCCTCCTTCTCTTCGTATTCCTAATGCCTTTCACGTTTCTCTTCTTAAACCACTCATCATCAACCGTTTCTCTCCCAAACTTGTTTCTCCCACTCCTGTTTCCGGCTCCTCGGACATCTTCTCTGTAAAAGAGATACTGGCCTCCAAGAAGGTCAGAGGGAAAACTTTTTTTTTGGTCGATTGGGAGGGTTGTGGTCCTGAAGAGAGATCCTGGGAACCTGAGGACAATATCCTAGACAAAAGTCTGCTCCTCAGGTTCTCAGGCTCTAAGAAGAGGGGGAGACCCAAGGGGGGGGGGTACTGTTACGCCGAGCGCTCCGGGTCCCCGCTCCTCCCCGGAGCGCTCGCTACACTCTCGCTACTGCAGCGCTCCGGTCAGATCCACTGACCCGGTGCGCTGCGATACCGCCTCCAGCCGGGATGCGATTCGCGATGCGGGTGGCGCCCGCTCGCGATGCGCACCCCGGCTCCCGTACCTGACTCGCTCTCCGTCGGTCCTGTCCCGGCGCGCGCGGCCCCGCTCCCTAGGGCGCGCGCGCGCCGGGTCTCTGCAATTTAAAGGGCCACTGCGCCGCTGATTGGCGCAGTGGTTCTAATTAGTGTGTTCACCTGTGCACTCCCTATGTATACCTCACTTCCCCTGCACTCCCTCGCCGGATCTTGTTGCCATTGTGCCAGTGAAAGCGTTTCCTTGTGTGTTCCTAGCCTGTGTTCCAGACCTCCTGCCGTTGCCCCTGACTACGATCCTTGCTGCCTGCCCCGACCTTCTGCTACGTCCGACCTTGCTTCTGTCTACTCCCTTGTACCGCGCCTATCTTCAGCAGTCAGAGAGGTTGAGCCGTTGCTAGTGGATACGACCTGGTCACTACCGCCGCAGCAAGACCATCCCGCTTTGCGGCGGGCTCTGGTGAAAACCAGTAGTGACTTAGAACCGGTCCACTAGCACGGTCCACGCCAATCCCTCTCTGGCACAGAGGATCCACCTCCTGCCAGCCGGCATCGTGACACCTACATCTAAGTACTGTACCATTTTGTACCTGTTAATCTGTCAAGGGCCTACATACTGTGAAAGGACAGCCAAAAGTAATCACCGGCTGGTGTTTTACAAAAATACTGAGTTTTTTGGCGCATTGTAGCACATTTTTCTGCCCTCATAAGTGCATACCGCATACGTACATCTAAGTAGTGTACTATTTTGTACCTGATAATCTGTCAAGGGCCTACATACTCTAAAAGGACAGCCAAGAGTAATCACCAGCTGGTGTTTTAGAAAAAACTACAGAGTTCTTAGGCTCATTGTAGCACATTTTTCTGCCCTCCTAAGTGTATAACGCATACGTACTGTTACGCCGAGCGCTCCGGGTCCCTGCTCCTCCCCGGAGCGCTCGCGGCGTTCCTCTCTCTGCAGCGCCCCGGTCAGACCCGCTGACCGGGAGCACTGCACTGACACTGCCGGCGGGGATGGGATTCGCATAGCGGGAAGCGCCCGCTCGCGAATCGCATCCCAAGTCACTCACCTGTCCCGGTCCCCGGCTGTCACATCCTGGCGCGCGGCTCCGCTCCTTAGGGCGCGTGCGCGCCAGCTCTCTAAGATTTAAAGGGCCAGTGCACCAATGATTGGTGCCTGGCCCAATCAGTCTGATTAGCTTCCACGTGTGCACCTGTCTATATAACCTCACTTCCCCTTCCCTTCCTTGCTGGATCTTGTTGCCCTTGTGCCTTGAGAAAGCGTTTACAGTGTTTGCCTTACCAGTGCTCCTGACCTCTTGCTATCTCCATTGACTACGAACCTTGCCGCCTGCCCCGACCTTCTGCTACGTCTGACCTTGCCTCTGTCTAGTCCTTCTGTCCCACGCCTTCTCAGCAGTCAGCGAGGTTGAGCCATTGTCGGTGTATACGACCTGGTTGCTACCGCCGCAGCAAGACCATCCCGCTTTGCGGCGGGCTCTGGTGAATACCAGTAGCAACCTAGAACCGGTCCACCGACACGGTCCACGCCAATCCCTCGCTGACACAGAGGATCCACATCCAGCCTGCCGAATCCTAACACGTACATCTAAGTAGTGTACTATTTTGTACCTGTTAATCTGTTAAGGGCCTACATCCTGTGAAAGGACAGGCAAAAGTAAGCACCGGCTGGTGTTTAAAAAAAAAATTACAGAGTTTTTTTGGCTCATTGTAGCGCATTTTTTCTGCCCTCCTACGTGCATACAGCATACGTACATCTAAGTAGTGTACTATTTTGTACCTGTTAATCTGCCAAGAGCCTACATACTGTGAAAGTCCAAGCTAAAGTACTCACCGTCTTGTGTTTTACAAAAATACAGAGTTTTTAGGCGTATTGTAGTGCATTTTTCTGCCCTAATCAGCGCATACCGCTTACCTACATCTAAGTAGTGTACTATTTTGTACTTGTTAATCTGTCAAGGGCCTAGATACTGTGAAAGGACAGCCAATAGTACTCACCTTCTGCTTTTCTAGACAACTACTCTTTTAAGTGTAGTGAAGCGTATTGTACTCCCCTCATATACGCAATAAGTATGTCAGGAGGAGTGTTGCCAAGACATGCACAGAGGAGTGGCAGAGGCCTAAATTCATAAGGCACAGTCAGAGGTTGCAGCAGAGTAGGGGTGTGTGGAAGCCGGAGTCGCAGCGAGAGGTCTGAGCTCCCAGTGTCAGCTAGCAGTCGTGTCGCGACCAGCAACCCAGCAGCTGTGATTGATCGGTTCACTCGGTCATCCACTTCATCTCAAGTGACATCCAAAACTCCCAGTCAACAGTCAGTGGGTTCCTCACACTCAACTCTCAGTTGGCATGGCCCTCATGCTGCTGCTGCCACCTCAAGGCTCTGTCATTGTGCTGCTCTATGGTCTCATGCTAATTCTACCACCTCCAGGCTCTGTGATTGTGCTGCTATATGGTCTTCTCATGCTAATGCTACCACCTCCAGGCTCTGTCATTGTGCTGCCATATGGTCTCCTCATGCTGATGCTGCCTCCTCCAGGCTCTCTCATTGTGCTGCACTATGGTCTCCTCATGCTAATGCTACCACTTTCACGCTCTGTCATTGTGCCACCATATGGTCTCCTCATGCTGATGCTACCACCTCCAAGCTTTCTAATTGTGCTGCTCTATGGTCTCCTCATAATTATACTACCACCTCCAGGCTCTTTCATTGTGCTGCTCTAAGGTCTCCTCATGCTGATGCTACCACCTCCATGCTCTGTCATTGTGCCAACATATGGTCTCCTCATGTTGATGCTACCACCTCAAGGCACTGTCATTGTGCCACCATATGGTCTCCTCATGTTGATACTGCCACCTCCAGGCTCTCTGATTGTGCTGCTCTATGGTCTCCTCATGCTGATACTACCACCTCCAGGCTCTCTCATTGTGCTGCTATGGATACTTCAAAACATAATTAAGGTGCCGGTTCCCAGTTTCAGAAATTCCTCTGCATTAGGGTCACTTTCAGGACTCCTGATGCTGCTGCTGCCACCTCCAGGCTGTCTCAGCCAGCCACTATATTGTATCCTCATGCTTCAGCCAACTCCAGGCTGTGCAATTCAGCCACTATATGGTATCCTCATGCTTCCACAAACTCAAGGCTGTGCCATTCAGCCACTATATGGTCTCCTCATACTGATGCCACCTCCAGGCTCTGTCATTGTGCTGCCATGTGACATATGACTCCTTGTTAGATTTGGTCCTTTTGTACCCACACGCCGGGGCCCGGGACACTAAAACTTGGGAGTGTTAGTTAAAATTTAAATGTTAAAATCTTGAATTTAAATTTCAAAATCTTTAATTTCAGTTTCAAAATCTTAAATTTCAAGCTTCAAGCTTTCAAGATTTCAAGCTTGATCTTTCAATGTAAGGGGTTATGAAACCCTCTTGGGTACTGCTGATGCCTGCTCCTGACTGCTCCTGTGTCTTTCAGGAACTACTTGGCTTACTGATGCTTCAGGGCTTGGGCCTTAAATTTTTGGATGTTTAGCACTAGCTAAATACATGCTTAATAGAAATTTCAACATTGTTCTTTTAATCTAAGGGGGGATGAAACCTTCTGGTGTACTGCTGATGCCTGCTCCTGACTGTGTGTTTCACGAACTACTTGGCTTATTGATGCTTCAGGGCTTGGGCCTTACATTTTTGGATGTTTTCCATTAGCTAAATACATGCTTAATAGAAATTTCAACATTTATATTTCAATGTAAGGGGTTATGAAACCCTCTGGTGTACTGCTGATGCCTGCTCCTAACTGTGTCTTTCAGGAACTACTTGGCTTCCCAGAGGGAACTGGGTACCATTGGAACTGGAGCAGTGGGAGATTGTGGCAGATGAATATTGTTTTTTATTACTTTTCAGCCCAACCTGGCCACTATTAAAAATAAGAAAACAAACAAACTAAATCATTGGAAAATCCCTTTAACTTAAGCAATGTCACAAAGCACCAATGAGCAGGGACTGTTTGCCACACTGTAGCTGTAACATTTTTATACCAATATTCAGCAGGACCACACAGGTAAATTGAAAAGTTAGGCTACTTTATCAGTATTTTGTACACTGCTAGATGCTTTTTTATGAGCATTATACACAATACTGCTGTGAACACTATATTCCATATCATCATAACTGTATCTAAGCAAATTTATCATTCTCTTCGCCAGTGCAGAGTAGAAAAAAAAAAAATAGATATGTAAGAACAGTTTTTCCACAAAATGTATGCGCATAGGGGAAGTTTGAGTAAACATTCTTATTCAACAATGGGGCTTGTGCAAAAAATGTGCACAATTTTTCCACTGATCATTCTCTGCGCTTGCGAAGAGAATGATAAATTCCCCCCTTAATGTCTTCCACATGCAGATGTCTGTCCCCCTCACCCAAATGCTGTACTCCTATAATAGGAAGCAGTTACATGGTACATGGTGCAGCCAAGCAATAGGTCTGTATCTGGTAAGCATGCTTAGGGCCCTGTAAACCTTTCTTGAAACCTCTCACCAGGAAACCTGGAGAAGACACAATGAATCTATAGGAATATTTATGAGATATTTTTGGCTTGGTCGCTTGCTGCCACTATTACTGGGAAAAGTAAAGAGCCATTTTGGAAACATTTACTTGAATGCTTATATCTTGTATATACGGAAGGAGACCTATAGTGAAAAGTACATTGAGTTTTTTTTTTTACGAGTGCATACTAATGCTCTTGCTGTAATTATTTTGCAAGCATCACCATGGTTTTTTTTCGGCAAGTATTTTTTTTTTTTTAAATGTTTGCTCAGGAAAAATTCTGTCTGACATCCCTGCTGCATTTTGGATATTTTATAGGCTTGCCACTCCTGCTTTCTTGCCTAAGTAATTAAGTGTTACATAGAACAAAAAAAGACTATTTTAGAACCACTTAAGTAGTTGCCTCTAAAATTCAAGTACGACAGCCCTAGCAAAGACCTCAAGTTAGAGGGACTACTTGGAGACTTATAAATTCTACAACCCTTCATTTTTCAATGGAATTATTGACTGTTGTAACTGCCCACACATTGTGTATCCTTTTATTCCATACAGGAAAGACTTTCATATGACCTGAATGTATATCACTGGCAGTTTGGAGCTGCTTATATACAGTCTCTCACATAAGTGAGTACACCCCTTACTTTTTATTATTTTATTACATATTTTCTTGTGATAACACTGAAGAAATGACACTCTGCTACAATGTAAAGTGGTGAGTGCACAGCATGTATAACACTGTTTAATGTTGTGTCTCCTCAAAATAACTCGACACACAGCGATTAATGTCTAAACCATGGAAACAAGAGTGAATACACCCCAAAGTGGAAATCTACAAATGTCCGATGTCATGCGACTTGTTTGTGTTACAAGGTTCTATGTGATATGTCATACACACACACACACACGCCTATCTTGCATACATACATATATCATGAATGCATACGTCTATCATACATACAAATGTCCATCATACACACATCTATCATACACGTCTATACTACATACATGCATCTATCGTACATACACCAGCCATATACAAATCTATACATATACTGTACATCAACCCGGAGGGGTGGGCCATGGGGCAAAGGGGTAAGAAAGGGCCTAGAGCAGCAAAAAGCTAAAATATATCTCTGATGGGTTGGGGAATATTGGTTTAGATTGGTGCTCTTCAGTCGGTTGCTCTCCAGCTGTTGCACAACTACAACTTCTATCATGTTCTTACAGCCTTCTGGAGAGGATTTTGGGGTCTCGGGAGGGGGGCAGAGGGGTCTGGAGAAATCTTAGGTGTCTGGGGAGGGGGACAGAGGAGCGTGGAGAGGACTTAGGGGTCTGGGAGAGGAGCAGAGGAGCGTGGAGAGGATTTAGGGATCTGGGGGGGGGCAGAGGAGCAGGTAGATGACTAAGTGGTCTGGGGGGGGAACATGAGTGCTGAGAGGGCTCAGGGGTCGGGGGGTCAGAGGAGCGTGGAGAAGACTTAGGGGTCTGCGGGGGGCATGGGAGCGTGGACAAGATTTAGGCATCTGGGGAGGGGGCAGGGGAGTGTGGAGAGGACTTAAGTGTGGGGCTGAGTGTGGAACAGAGGAACAGGGAGGAAGATTTAGGGGTCTGGGGGGACAAGGGATTGTGGAGAGGACTTAGGGGTCTGGGGAGGGGGGCAGAGGAGCATAGAGAGGACTTAGGGATGGGGAGTATGGAACATAGTATCGGGGAGGAAGACTTAGAGGGGTCTGGGGGGACAGAGGGTCTGGGGGTGGGATTCAGATGAAGAAAAACATTGTGTGACAATATCATTATTATGGGCTCAGTGTGTGGCAGTGTTTAATTTGGAGGGTACAATGTCAGCGTATGGCAGGGTTATATTCAGGGGGCACAATATTTATCAGGGTTACAATGATTATTGTCTTCATAAAGAGGATCTGCTGACAAAGTGAGGAACCAATAATGTCCGGGCGTCAGAGAAGATGTAGCTGGAAGTCCTGGTGCCTGGACCCAATGAAGAAGAAAAAAAAGAGAAGACATCACTCAGGTCACTGATATCATTGTGTTTTCTCCTGACTTTCCTATCACTGCTGAAATCACTTGTATGTTCTGCAGTTATGATGGGTGAAACTGTTCCCCAATCTGTGGCTCTCCAGCTGTTGCAAAACTATAACTCCTATAATGCCTAAGGCTCTCTAGACATGATGAGAGTTGTAGCTTTGCAACAGCTGGAGAGCCACTTGAACCGAGGTTGATTGCTTAATTTAAAATACCTGGGCCTATTTTTGGTCCCAGTCCAGCCCTTGCATAGGGGGTAGGAAGAACCAAGGCAATTTTTTGCACCAGTGTCCTGTGGTTTCCAGCTATGTCCCTGGTGGTGGGAGTCAGCCTATCAGTGCTCAGAACATATACTGGACACTGCATCAAATTGGTCTGTATGGCTGTCCCAGAAGGAAGTCTCTTCTAAAGATGAAGCACAAGAAAGCACAGAAACAGTTTGCTGTAGACAAGCAGACCAAGGACATGGATAATGGAAAAGTGTCCTTTGGACCGATGAGACCAAGATAAACTTGATTTGATTCAGATGGTGTCAAGCATGTGTGGCATCAACCAGGTGAGGAGGGCAAAGGCAAATTTGTCTTTGCTACAGTCAAGCATGGTGGTGGGAGTGTCATGGTCTGGGCCTGCATGAGGGCTTCTGGCACTGCGGAGCTACAGTTCATTGAGAGAACCATGAATTTCAACATGCATTGTTTACGTTGGCAGTGCTTTGACTTGCTTATGTCTATGCAGTACAATTTTTTGCAATGATTACTTCTTCTTCTTCTTGATTATCCTAGAACAAATATATATTTTAAGCCTAAAGATTCACTGTTTTTGAGCCATAGTCCGTGTATACTGTCCAGAAAGTGTGCTGGTGTACACGAATTTTGATTCTGATTTTAAACCTTACTTACGTTAATAAAGATTAGATTTTTGTTACATCTTACTCTGATATTAGTGTAAACATTTTATATTTGGTGTTTCATGTCTATTTTGATGTCATGTGCAAATTCATTCGACAGTACAGAAGATGAAAATGAGCTCGGCAGCAGTCACAACATGCCATTCTATAACTTGTGTGGTAGCCAGTGAGTGCATGAGGCCTAAGGCACGATGTCCCCAGTACAGGTTAAGTAAATAAGTATTTGCCAAGTTACTCAATGTTTTATTTATTTTAAAATAGCTTTTTATTGGGTTTTAACAGGATTACAAACCAATAATGTTCTTATGCACATAAGTCAGAGCATGTACACAAGACTTGCAACAAAGCAAGAAAAAAAAATTAAAAACAAAAACACACCAGTAATGCAATAGTGAGTAGACTGTATATATACATATATATATATATATATATATATATATATATATATATATCTCAAAAAACATAATAAATTGAGAGTAGATGGGGATGGGGGGGTTAACTTGTGTAAAATGCTAAGTGAAAGCTTGAAAAACACAGATGTTTATTCTGCATTTATTATTAGCGCTAATCATAATAAATGGGGTGTTAGGATTGTTTTCACAACTTGGGGCACTTTTGTGAGTTTTACATTATAAATGAGGGAATTTGTGCCAACAATCACGTGCAAGCTGAGCCCCATTTATAAGTAGAATCTGTGAACTGTCGGCTTAAAGACAATGCAAAAGTCTACATGGGGATTTGAAGAATGTTTTCCAACATTTCATTCCAATACTATAACATATTCAATCATGGCTCCTGTTGGTTTGTGGTACACTTGGTGCTCCTTTTCTGTACTTTCTACACTCAGACGCCATAAACCTGTGCAACACATAGGCAAAGAAGGTGACGGCCATTATGGTTCCCAGCTTTCCTAAATTCAGGAGCGGTAAGCATAGTGTTACATTTACCAAAGAAAATGTTCTGTTTGGGAATGTTGTTCTGATAGAATTCACAGAATTCATCACTTGCCTCATGACAAAAGGTCAACACTTGTGTAAGGGGAATAATATAATATAACAACCCTGTATTGCTTCCAGGACTAGAGCTCCTGAGGGCATTAATGAAGTTGTCAGAATGTCATTGTCAAAGTCAATGTTTGTTACTATAGTGGAGTCACTTTACTCCCTGGTTGGTCATATTTGAGTAAAAATCTTCAGTGCCATTTGTTTATTTTTATAGTATTTATACTATATTGTATGAAGCATATCTATTTATAGTAAACAATACAATTTCATTGAATTACTACAGGCATAATCTCAAACATGGGCAAACATACACATATATCCATTTTATATTTTTAATTTATGTACTGTAAGGCTGCGTTCACATGCCACATTTTTCGATTACCTAAAATCTAAACAGGCTCCAACACTGAAACAATTATTAGAATGGACTGTGTATTTTCTTTAGCAACTACTCACCGACTCATTAATGGGATTTTATTGGTTATTAAGTCACTAAATACACAGACTATTCTAATCATTGTTTCAGCTTTGCAGCCCTGTTTATATTTTAAATAACGCAATGCAATTCAAACAGGCCTCAGGCCATGTTCACACATAGTAAGAGTTTCCTTTTGTTGGCGTAAAATTGGCAGATTTTCTTAGAATAATGTATTCCATTATTGAATGGAAAATCGACTGATACACGACTGATATACAAGGGAAAAAATGCCCAATATTTTAAGAGGAACTACCGTAAATAAATTTTTAACCAGTTTATCTAAAAATTACTTTTCCCAAAAATGACAGATTTTTGAACAGCTACAAAAAAACAAACAAAAAATAAATTCAACTGAATGTAATGTATAGAAAAGTTCATCAGCTCACCTAACATTGGTCTGCATGGATACACACCTGGTAATGCACATTACAAGTGAAAGAAGAATACTTTGATCCAGCAGGTCCATAAAATATCAAACCTTTTTTTCCTGCAGCTTAAAAGTTCAATGCCTCGGACATCACAGCACCTAGCTAGTGTCACAACAAAGAAAAGGGACACATTTTGAGCGCATGCACGCTCTTGATCACCTCTTGATAATGCGCTCAAAGTGCGTCCTGTTTCTTTGATGTATCACTAGCTAGGTGGTGTAATGTCTGAGGCAATCCACTTTTAAGCTGCAAGAAATAAAGGTTTCATATTTTATGGACCTGCTGGTTCAAAGTATTCATCTTTCACAAAAAAATTAATAAATCAACAAATAGTGTGTGAACATGGCTATAATGGCCTTACCGTAACGGCTGAGTAATGGATCTGCTCTCCGGTGTGAACAATGACTGAACTGTACCAGGGAGTTGATTCTAAGGTGCGCTTGGTTTTCACCAGAGCCGCCGCAAAGCGGGATGGACTTGCTGCGGCAGGCGGAACCAACGGTGCTACCCCTGGCACGATCCGTCCACACAGGTTGCCCAGAATATACTTGGCACAGAAGATAATGAGTAGACAGGACAAAGCACGGGTCAGTAGGCAGGCAGCAAAGAGGCGTAGTCGGGTCACAGGCACAAGGTCAGGAGGCAGGTGGCAAAGAAGCAAGGTCAGGTCACAAGCTGGAGGTCAGGAACACTAATAAGGCACCCACTATGAAATGCTTTCTCTAGGTCACTAGGCATGAAGATCCAGCACCATAATAGGGAGGTGCCAGACTATATAGAGTCCGCCCTGCAGGCGTACTGGCCCTTTAAATTTAGTAATGCCGGCGCGTGCCCTAAGGAATGGGGAAGCGCGCACCGGTGAAGTACAGGAGGAGAGAGGCCGGGGACAATGAGAGGTGAGGAGCCGCCCTGGACTCGTATGCGGACGTGTTCTGCACAGCGAGTCCCGGAGCCGCCATAGCTATGAGGAGAGGTGCGCTCACGGCCGGAGCATTGCCTGTAGCAATGCCCGGGACACGCGTGCAGGTGCCCCTAACAATGGACTTATACTAGCTTGCATTTCCTGTAATTCCCACACAAAAAAAAAAAAAAACAAGAAACAAAAAGCACACATTATTGTGCATCTGCAATTGCAACAAGCTTTCACCGGGGCTTCTGTCAGGGAAATTAATCTTATAAACTGAAATTTATATATTTCAAATATTTCTCTTCCCTATCACTTGACACTGTAAAATCACTCAACCTGCACTGCTTGGCGGCATGTATCACAGATCTGCCATATAATTGTGGAGTAGGCACTACACAGAAAAACTTTCGTCAGATACTGAGTTTAGAATTGAAAAAAATGTTCTATAGTCTGCCCTTGTTCTGACCACTGTTCTAGTTTACCTAAACCTTTTCCACTTGGCGTTCCTCTCCAAGAATACCAACCCTCTAAGGGTGCATGCACACCACGTTTTTGCTATACAGTTCCCGTATATGGTTTCAAGTTAAAAACCGTACGGAACCATACAGGAAACCGTATGCATTGACTTAACATTGTAAACCGTATGTCAAACGCATCATCCGGTTTAGTCCATTTTGCGTCTTATACGGTTTTGTCCTTTTTTTTACCCCTACCCAAAACCATAGTCTACCACGTTTTTTGGTCGGGGTGAAAAAACGTATTAAACCGTTTATGTTTTTTTTTTTTAACATGGGAACTGTACAGAACCATATGTACGTATGGTTCCATACGGTTTTCACCATACGTTTTTTGACTTTCCACAGTTTTTTTTGCTTGGAATTTCAATCAAATAAGTGAAACTTTATTCATAAAGGAGTGAAAAGTTAAAAACGCATATATTTTTTTTCTTAAAAAACGAATGCAACCAGACATAATTTTTCAAACCATAAACAGTTTTTAACCCTATACGGGTTGAAATTTGTATACACGTTTTGATACAGTTTAGTCAGGTTTTGAGGCATCCGTTTTTCATCAAAAACCTGATACGGGAACTGTATTGCAAAAACGTGGTGTGCATGCACCCTAACAAATCTTTGTGTCATTAGCAAAAAGACCAATACCTTACCATCAAGACCTATATATGAGAGTCCAAGCTTAATGACTGCAGTTTATTGATGAGTCTTCTATGTGGAGCAGTGTCAAAAGCCTTACTAAAATCTAGATAAGTGATGTCTACTGCACCTTCACCATCTATTATTTCAGTCATCCAATCAAAAATAATCAATCCCTGAAGTAAAGTCATGCTGTTTCTTATCTGCCAATCTGTGTGATTTTAGATGTTCCAAAGCGCAGCAAATCATTGAATAAGGCTAAAGCTGCCCATAGAACTTTATGGAGAGGGCAGCAGGGCAAGTGGTTGGCGTGAGACTGAGACAGAATTGAATTTTGTAGTTAGTGCTTACGGCTGTGGTGAAGTGGAACCACTGAACCTGTGAGGATGATGGTGTGGGCTGTACCAGGGAGCGGAGTCTAAGGTACCACTGGTTTTCACCAGAGCCTGCCGCAAAGCGGGATGGACTTGCTGCAGCAGGCGGTACCCAGGTCGCTACTCTTGATACGACTCGTCCACAAAGGCAGCCGTGGTATAACGTGGCACTGGAAGGATGAGGTCAGGACAAGCAGGAGGTCTGGGCTGGCAGCACTGAAGCATGGTAAGGTCAAGTAGCAAGAGGTCAGAAGGCACAGGAGCAAGGTCAGGTCATGTAGCAAGGGGTCAAATACACGACAAGGCAAGTCAGAAGTAAACACTTTCTCTTAGGCAATAATGGCACAAAAATCCAGCAAAGTTCTAAAGAAGTGCGGGGATATATAGGGTCAAAGCAGACTAGTACCAATCAATGGTGTGCTGGCCCTTAAAATTTTAAAGAGCCGGCACGTGTGCCCTATGAGGCAGGGACACGCACGCTGGCAGACATGGAGAGCGAAGGGGACTGAGCAGGAAGGATGTGAGGCATGACGATCTGCAGCGATGCCGGCAGCAGCACTACCTGTGACACCACCCGGTACTTGATTTACGAATTACACTGCTCAGAACTGTTCTATCATGTCCTCCATGCTGCTGGTGCTTCTGACTGTGTGATAGAAATATAGGGAAACAGCATCCCCCTTCTATATTTGTGCAATGTATGACAGCCATCATAGGGGCTAGTCTTTACCCTTTATAAAGTCAAGAATTGGGTACTCTTTATTAAGTCAATGATTTGTACTAGAAACTAAGTTCATTCAACATTATTACATTTAGCAACATGTAACTGGTTTGAGATAAAGTTAACAGTTTTGGTTATTCAGCCGTTTAGTAATATACAATAGAAAACCAATAATTTCTTAAAGGGAACTTGTCACTAATTTCATGCTGACTTAACCACAATGATATATAATTCACTGTCAATGGATGTACTGTTTTATAGTAATCATTAGAAATGAGCGGATTTTTAAAAAATTCGATTTGACCAATTTGTCGAATTTTCCAGAAAAATGTGGTTCGGTCCAAATTTATTTGTGGCAAATTGCTATTTCTGGGCTACAGAGAGCCTCAATAGGGGTGTAGAACACTTTGCATTGTTGTAACACTCATACGGAGTGTGCTGAGTTGGTGAAATAATACTGTTATTCAGTATGACATGCCGATTACAGGCATTGCTATTAGAATCACTCCTGCACAGCGTCTGGATGTGGCAACAGGGAGACCATATGGCTTCACAATTGAAGAGATTAAATATATTTTTTTATGTAATTTTTATTTAATTTAATTCTAATTTATTTAATTTTTTTAAAGGACTTTTTAGAGGACTCATTGTGGTGAACATCGGGCCGGTGGTCCACCATAAGGCGAGCTACCATCTGTTGAAGACCCTGCCTCTAAGCGCCCCTGACCCCCCGACTGTCTTACTCTGTGTGGAACTGCAAATGTTTCATTTAATCAGTTATGGCTTATTGTTATCGCTCCAACCTGTTTCATTGGATTCTTGTGGTAATTCCAGAGGTAATATATGATGACGACCATGGGGCCTCAGTCTAGAAAAGATTGCATAGATTTTTTTCAACTTAAATAGAAGATGTTGAATAGATTCACAAGTTTAATGTGCCAGCAGCAGGAGGAGATCATATGGTGGCACAATCACAGACCCTTTTTTGAGGAGACATTGGAAGGCAAGTCTAATGCCAGCAGCTGCAGTAATTCCAGCTCCAATAGTGTTTCATTTCTGGAGTGTAAACTATGGCAAAGCTCCTAGTTGTATCTTAAAATCGAACTGTCGCCTGAAGCATTTACTTTTAACTAATACTGTATGACTACAAAACCCCAAATAACAAGGAGTCACATGGCAGCACAATGAAAGAGCCTAGAAGTGGCAGCAGCCCGACGAGACCATAGTGCCTCACAATAGAAAAGATTAAAGATATTTAGTAAAATTTAAAGTGAAGATTTAAAATAGATTAAAATTTTAGAAGTTTCATTTAAGGTGCCAACAGCATGAGGAGACCATATGGTGGCACCATGACACAGCCTGAGGTGGCAGAAGCATGAGGAGATCATAATGTGGCAGAATGACACAGCCTGGAATTGGTGGCAACAAGAGGAGACCATAATGTGGCAGAATCACCCAGCCTGGAGGTGGCAACAGCCTGACGAGACCATAGGGCCTCACAATTTAAAAAATAAAAGATATATTTTGAAAAAAATTATTTGAAGATTTAAAGGGGTACTCCCACCCTAGACATCTTATCCCCTATCCAAAGGATAGGGGATAAGATGTCTGACCACGGGGGTCCCGCCGCTGTGGACCCCCGCATTATTGCATGCGGCACCCACCTCTTTTTACGCCGGAACCGCTGGAGGCTCTGAGTCGCGAGTTCGGGACGGAAGTCCGTGACGTCAGGACTCCGCCCCGTCTGACTTGACGCCCGTCCCCTCCCATAGACTTGCATTGAGGGGACGGGCGTGATGTCAGGCTGGGGCGGAGTCCTGACATCACGGACTTCCGTCCCGGACTCGCTACTCAGAGCCTCCAGCGGTTCCGGCGTAAAAAGAGGTGGGTTCCACATGCAATAATGCGGGGTTCCACAGCGGCGGGACTCCCGCGGTCAGACATCTTATTTCTAGGGTGGGAGTACAGCTTTAAAATAGATTAAGATAAAGTTCCATTTAATGTGCCAGCAGCATGAGGAGACCACATGGCCACGGTGTGTCTGGGTCCTCTGTCTCGTCTTCCTCATCACCCTGTAGCTCCACAGCCTGCTCCTCCTCTCCCGTCAGATGACTATAAAAACCACTAATTTTGCAAAACCTTGCCTGTGCTCCACTGTCCCGCTCCCCCTCTTTCTTCAGTTCAGCCCCCACAGGGCTCATGTGGCCTCGAGATGTAGGCGCCACGTCTCCAGTGCCCTGACCAGACATCGTAATGACATCATTCATTCCGTGATTCTGGCCACGGACTAATAATATGGCTTCCTGAGTAAAACAGCAGGTGTCACGTATGAGCTGCTGGTTGACATTGAAGTTACACAGGGGAGTCCCCCTATCCACTTGAATCATCAAGAAATCGGTGATGGCTTTTCTCTGTTCGTATAGTCGGTCCAACATATGGAGGGTGGAATTCCAATGTGTGGAAACATCGCAAATCAGACTATGTTGGGGCATGCCGTTCTGACGCTGCAGCTCAAGGAGCGTGTGCTTTGCGGTGTACGAGTGGCTGAAGTGCATGCAAAGTTTTCTTCCCATTGTTAGGATGTCTTGCAGATGGGGGGGAACACTTCAGGAATCACTTGACAACCAGATTGACGTGGTGCAGACAAGATGTTCTTCCTGTTGTCGGTCACCATGGTTCTCATTTCCAGTTTTTGGGGAGTAAGCCATGATTCAATGGTATGACTCCATGGTATGCTGGAGGGGCACTGAGGCTTGTCCGTGCCATGGAGGATGAGGACACGGTGGAGGATGAGGAGGCGGAGTCGCACACTGTCGCAGGACCAACGGCCTGAGAGAGTGGAGGCAGAAGCGGCGTGACCTATCCACCTTGCTGTTCTGTGTGTGCAGGAACCACACTCACCCAGTGGGCCGTAAAGGACATGTATTGTCCCTTACCATAGTTATAGATCCACATGTCTGCGCTGCCGTGCACTTTGATACACTTTGGTAGAGTGGGGTGGTGGGTTTTAATACCAGTACCCGCTGGAGAAGGAAAACTTGGCATCAGATGTGTGGTGTCAGGTTAGTAGCAGGATCAGAATAGTAGTTGAGACAGGTAGGCAGAAGAAAACGGTCTCTTTTGGCAAAGTGTTAGTGTGCACAAGTAAGTTTTGAGGCTATGTATTAGCTAAAACTTAACTTTTCTTAGGATAAAACGGATGGACCCAAAATATAAAATCTAACAAAAGAAAAGGTGTGCAAAAAACACCATGTGCCACCTACACCACCAAGTATTGATGCGATGCAAAGACCTCTAATGGTCAATTGTAGCAGGTGGGGGTAAAGACTTCCCCTGTAAGGCCCTACTCTTGCACTATTAATTCCCTACGTGGCAAGTGTTATTCGCCCTAAAAAGGGCGGTCCCACACAGGAATCTCTCCCTATTTCCACTTAAAAACACTGCCATTTCTAAGGGTTTTTAGTTGGAAATAGGGAGAGGTTCCTTTGTGGGGCTTCCCTTTTTAGGACGAGTAACACTTGCCTCCAAAAGGTGAAAGGGAACAACATATTGTCCATTGTAGCAGGTGGGGGTAAAACTTCCCCTGTAAGGCCCTACTCTTGCCCTATTAATTCCCTTCTTGGCCTTAAAAGGGCAGCCCCACACAGGAACCTCTCCCTATTTCCAACTAAAAACTCTGGGAAATGGCAGTGTTTTTTAGGAAGAAATAGGGAGAGGTTACTTTGTTTGGCTGCCCTTTTTAAGGCGAGTAACACTTGCCAAGAAGAGGAATTAATAGTGTTAGACTTGGGCCTTAAAGGGGAAGTTTTTACCCCCACCTATTACAATGGATCATACATGGTTCCCTTCCAGCTTTTAGAGGTCTTTGCATTGCATCAATACTTGGTGGTGTAGGTGGCACATGGTGTTTTTTGCACACCTTTCCTTGCTGGATTTCAGAAAAAATGTATATTATATAAATATATTTTATCCTAAGAAAAGTTAAGTTTTAGCTAATGCATATCCTCAATTCTTCTTTGTGGTCTAATGCGGAATAATTATGTTATGCAGTATCCATGGCAGCACAATGAGAGGTGGCAGCATCAGCATTAGGAGACCATATGGTGGCACAATGACAGAGCCTGGAGGTGGAAGCATCAGAATGAGGAGACCATATGGCAGCACAAGAAGAGAGCCAGGAGGTGGTAGCATCAGCATGAGGAGACCATATGGCAGCACAATGACAGAGCCTGGAGGTGGCAGCAGCAGCATGAGGGCCATGCCAACTGAGGGTTGAATTTGAGGAACCCACCAACTGTTGACTGGGGGTGTTGGATGTCACTTGGGATGAAGTGGATGACCGAGTGAACCAAGCAATCACAGCTGCTGGATTGCTGGTCGAGACACAACTGATAGCTGACACCGGGAGCTCAGGCCTTTCGCTGTGACTCCTGCTGCCACACGCCCCTACTCTGCTGCAACCTGTGCCTGCGCCTGATGAATTTAGGCCTCTGCCACTCCTCTGTGCACATCCTGGCACTTCTCTGCCTGACATACTTGTACACCAGCTGAGTGCATATATGTTACACTTATGAGAGGAAGACAATTCGCTTTACTAAGCTTAAAACTGTATTAGACCACAGAAACAAGTGTGTAGCTTTGTCTGGCCTTTCACAGTAACTAGGCCCAAAAAATTTTTCAGGAAAAAAAAACTTACACCACGTAGGTGTACCTGCAGTTTACACTTATGAGAGCTGGACAATATGCTCAGCTTAAAACTGCATAAGGCTACAGAAACAAGGGTGTAGCTTTGGCTGGCCTTTCACAGTAACTAGGCCAAAATTAGTTTAAAAAAAAGACGTACACCCTCTGTGTACGCACAGGTTACACTTATGAGAGGACAATAAGCTCCACTACGCAACCTGTATTAGTCACTGTAATCATGTGACTATGGCTTTTCTTGCTCACCCTAACTGGCTCCTGTTAGCTTTATAGTTGTTGTACAACCAACTGCAACAGTGCAGAATGCGTTGAGCCCAGTACAGTATTATTAGGCACTAATAGCAGGTGACAATGGCTTTTACTGCTCAGCCTGACTGGCCCCTTTAAGCTTTAGAGTTGCTGTACACCCCACTGCAGCAGTGGAGTCGCTGTGTATTACACCCAAAAGTGTACTTTCTCTCTCTCTGTCAGTGCTTTTATGCAGTGATTTGGGCTTGTGCTGAATCGCTGCTGTCAAGCTGTTTTTCTGTGCAATGCACACTCTGCTATGTCTCTTCCTGCAATGAAATGCTCTCTCTGAATTAAAATGCTGATGTGACTGGCCGCAAGATGGCTGCCGAATATATAGGGCTGTGACATCACAGGGGTGGCTGGCTGCTCATAGACTGCATGCTGCATGTGATTCAGGGTCATCCCGCCTTTGCAGAGTTCCTTGCCCCATGTCCTCACATGTGGATCCCCCATTTTAGATGCCTGGAGCCTGGACTGCACTAAATGGAGTTTATTGAAATGATTAGCGCGATCGAATCGCGGAGATATTCGGATTCTTTGCAAAGCGAATTCGTAACAAATTCAGATTAGTCAGATTGGATTCGCTCATCCCTAGTAATCATAGTTGTATCCTAAGTCAGGCATTGGAGTGGTCTGTCGGAACTGACAGATAGATCTCTCTCACTTTGTGTATAGGGACTGATCTGTCAATCAGGACCGGAGACCATTGTGATGACTCAGAACCTCATTCCTGACAATCTTACAGCTCAGATTACTCTGAAATGGTACAGCCATTAAGAGTGAATGATAGATCGTTGTTATAGGGAGCCTGTCAATGTTATATACTAGTGACAGGTTTTATTCAATGTGGATACCTGGTTTTATATCAAGAAAGGTTGTTAGTCATTGTGTAAATAAATGATTCTACATATTTCTTATGTACATTACTTTGGATTTAAGATATTAGTTTGCTGTCAGTGAATTAGAACACTTTTACAGGACGAGGCTGTAGACCAGTATATATCTCGTCCTGCTCACACTTAACCCCTTAACGACGCAGGACGTAAATGTACGTCCTGGTGATGTGGTACTTAACGCACCAGGACGTACATTTACGTCCTGAGCATAACCGCGGGCATCGGAGCGATGCCGGAATCATGCGCAGCAGGTCCCAGCTGTGGATCGCAGCCAGGGACCCGCCAGTAATGGCGAACACCCTCGATCCCGCGGATGTCCGCCATTAACCCCTCAGATGCCGTGATCAATACAGATCACAGCATCTGCAGCATCGTGATCACTTAACAGGATGATCGGATCGCCCGCAGCGCTGCCGCGGCAATCCGATCATCCTGCACGGCAGACGGAGGTCCCCTCACCTGCCTCCGCTGTCTTCTGGGAGTCTTCTGCTCTGATCTGCCTTCCCGCAGACCAGAGCAGAAGATCACCGATAACCCTGATCAGTGCTGTGTCCTATACATAGCACTGAACAGGATTAGCAATCGAATGGTCCCTATGGGGACTATAAGAGTTTAAAAATAAAAGTAAAAAAAGTAAAAAAATAAAGTAAGAAAAATTTGAAAAACCCCCTCCCCCAATAAAAACGTAAATTGTCTCATTTTCCCTATTTTACCCCCAAAAAGTGTAAAAATAACTGTATATAAAAATGTTTTTTTTACATACATATTTGGTATTGCCGCGTGCGTAAATATCCGTACTATTAAAATAAAATGTAAATGATCCCCTATGGTGAACGGCGTGAACGTAAAAAAAAAAGTCCAAAATGGCTGCTTTTTTATAACATTTTATTCCAAAATAAAATTAATAAAAAATGTAATAAAAGTTTTGTATAAGCAAATATGGTATTAATAAAAAGTACAGATCATGGCGAAAAAACTAGCCCTCATACAACTGCTTATACGGAAAAATGAAAAAGTTATAGGTCTTCAAAATAGGGGGATTTTAAACGTTCTAATTTGGTTAAAAAGTTTGCGATTTTTTTAAAGCGCAACAGTAATAGAAAAGTGTATAATCATGGGTATCATTTTAATCGTATTGACCCAGAGAATAAAAAAACACATGTCATTTTTACCATAAATTGTACGGCGTGAAAACAAAACCTTCCAAAATTAGCAAAATTGCGGTTTTCTTTTTAATTTTCCCACACAAATAGTATTTTTTTGGTTGCGTCATACATTTTATGGTAAAGTGAGTGATGGCATTACATCGGACAACTAGTCGTGCAAAAAACAAGCCTTCATACTAGTCTGTGGATGAAAATATAAAAGAGTTATGATTTTTTGAAGGGGAGGAGGAAAAAACGAAAGCGTAAAAATAAAATTGTCTTTAAGGTCCAAATGGGCTGAGTCCTTAAGGGGTTAAAGAGTTAATACAATTGTATCCAGTCTTGGGAAGGAGTTGTACAGTCTGGACTGCAGGCAACTGCTGCTGATGTATTTAGCTGACAAAGCATTGCCTAGACTGGATCATAATGTATCTACTTCTCAGCTTAGTGAAGATTTAGCTCTATACTAAATAGTTTAGCAGCCACTAAATGTTTAGAATGTTCTCATTCACTGACAGCAAACAAATACCTTAAAAATGGGGAGAAACCGAAGCACAAAGTATATCATGTATATTGTGAGTAAACTTTATTAACCAAAAAACTCTTTAATTACGCCACGTCGAGCTGAAATACAGAAAATATCCACTTGATGTCACTATTGCCTGAAGGCAGTGAAATGTAATTGCATTCATTTAATGTGCGGACAAAATCCCAGGTTTGTGCTGGAAAGAGTTTGTTTTTATAATGTTGTTCCTTGCATTTTGGATTGTGTACAAATGAATTCTTAAGAGCTCATTGATGTATTTCAGAAACTCTTTGGCAATGCCTGAATGCCAAGTAGTGAATTTCATGTCATTTTAGGCCATCAGTAATTTAAACACTGCCGTAAGTCCCACGTGCCAAATGGACCCAAAGCCTGACAATTAAAACATAATTAAAAAATAATTTACAAGGGCTGTAATTAATAACAAATATTAAAAGCAATGGACGCAATGGAAATGGCTCGGGCAGATGCTAAACCATATGATCTGCTACAATTTATATGAGAGTAAAGTTACATAAGTATTATGAGTAAATAAGGTTTTATTTTATGATAATCTGTCGTAAAACAAATTATGCAATGATTTTGAAAAAATAAATAACTTGCATTGTTCTGAATAATTCTCAGAATAGACATAGAAAGGAGTTTTTATTTTCTGTATTCCTGCATTGCAGATTTAAAAGCCTATGATGTAGTTATGTCCTTGCCATTTAGATTTTAATATGTACTATATTTAAAAAAAATCCCCATTAGGATTTTTAGAGATTGATGAATAATACGTTTGGTAGGTTGTTGCTGAGCCATTGCACTGGACAATCCTTTCTTCTGTTTCCTTTACTCACATTGTTTAGATCTAGTAACATTCCCAACATTATGAACAGGACAACCAGTGTGATTGAAGAAAATGCATTGGCCGGAATAAACAGCTATGCAGATATAGTCAGTATAACCAGTGCATCCACATTGAAAGACCCTTGGTCAAAATCTTTCATTCTGCTGGGAGGTAGTAGGGATTAGGGTTAAAAGCAGAATAGGTTAAGAACAGGAGCAGAGTGCAAAAACAGGAATCATAAAATGGATCCTTCAGAGAAGAACAGTATACAAATAGAGCCACAGGGAATTCCTGAGATTGGGCCAGTAGTATGAATTTTGCACAGCCAAAGAAATCATAATACTATGACATGAATGGATTAAGGACTGGTTGCCTACAAATCTAAACAGGAGATGTTCTACTGACAATCATGTAAGCTGAGGTCCAAGCAAACAATTTGGTGATCATTCATGTGGCCTTGGACCTGTTAAAAGGTTAATTAGGGCATTTATGTGATGATGATGATATGACAATTGACTATTGTGCAGCACTGCCATTTTTCTAAATGATCTTAATTTTGAATTTGGTGCCTAAATGCCGAAGGAGGTGCTTATTATATGGGTTTCCGCTCTCCTGTCATGTTGCCATGTCAGTTTGGAGAGAAGCCCATTTTTGAAGGATAAACTGAAGACATCTAGTAGCATAGGGACATTCAAAGCCCCCAGTAATATACAAGGAGGGCATTAGGTAAGTTATAAATCACATAGTTATTATTAACAATGATTCCATAGATGAGGGAGTCTAAAAGTCTTTGGGTTTTGATGGAAGGTCTAAAATATTAAAAGTTCAGTTTTTCTACGTCAGGGTCAGGCATTGTAAGAAGTGTCTGTCTGATCCCTCCTGTTGCAGCTAGCTTGTGGTTGATGTTCCTTAGCCAATCCTGTCTTGCTATTCTTTGGCCTGTGGGGTGTCACCTTGGCATTCACACTCTGCTTATCCTGGCTACATATGCTAGCAGTTTCTTTGCAGACTTTGCCTGTAAAAAAACATTATCTCTGTAGCATCTTGCACTCCTTTCTGGTTCTGTGACTTTGGCTCTGAATTTGGCTTAACCGTTTGTTCTATGATTCAGAACTTCTTTTGTCCTCTTGGCTTTAGTGATCCGGTTTGCTGACTATCCCATTAATGTTTATTTGTCTTCCCTTGAGTTTATTATTTTGTGCATATTAACCCATTGTTTCCTGATAGTTTCTCCCTGACCTTACTGTATTGTGTGTAGTTTGATGTTTTGACCTGAGATGTCCCTGCACTTATTCCAGAGTAGTGACCGGCTTCTAGTTGTAGAATTACTGTTTAGGGCAATTACGCAATAGGCAGGGAAAGTGATTGATTATCAGATTTTAGTGAGACAATCTGCCTGCTGTGGAGATCTTCGGTCTGTTAGGTTTTAGTGTCTATCTGTCTGTTTAAATTGTGCAGTATGTACTGTAGGTCTAGTTTCATAGTGCATAAATTCAGGTAGAGAGGCTTTTTTGTTGGCCCAGAAGTCATTAATACAGCTTTAGGGTTGGAGGGATTTACAATTGACAACAGAATGTCCGACACCATCAGTGGCTGAAGCTAGAGATGAGCGAATCGAAGCTGACGAACACAAATTCGTTACAAATTTCAGGAAAAATTTGAATTGCAACAAATGCGAATATCGCCGTAATTCCATTGCGCAAATCGCTTCATTAAACTCCATTTACTGCGTTCCAGGCTCCAGGGCATCTAAAATGGTGGATCTACATGTCAGTACATTGGGCAAGGAACACTGGGAAGGCGGGAAGGCAAGGCGGGAGGGCAGGTAGGCGGCAGGACTCTGAATTACATGCAGGATGCAGCCTATTAGCAGCCAGTCACCTCTGTGATGTCACAGCCCTATATATACGGCAGCCATTTTGCAGCTAGTCATTTCATTCATTACACTGCAGAGAGATAGGACGGACATTGCTGTGTGTGTGTTACACAGAAAAGCTTTTTGCAGCAGCGTTTCACTTCCTAGTCACCTAAGCCTTCTGTTGAACACAGAGCACAGCGTTTTTGCACAGAAATGAATTCTTACTGCAGCGATTAACCCCTCTGTCACTGTGAACACCATTGTATTACAGAGAGGGGCAGAGAGCTGTATGTTGCCTCAGCTGCAGAAAGGTTTTCAGAGGAGGGAGAAATTATGTTTTTAGGGTAAATCTGTGTCTTTGTTCCAGAACAACTGGTCTGCTGGTTATACTAGTCTGTAGACGGTTTAGTCCATACCCAGCAGTCCATTCCTAATAGTATTTGAGAGAGAGTCTTTTTGCAATTTTGGGTTTAGTACTGTGTGCTCCAGAATTGCTGTGTATTGGTGGTGTTGTCGGCAATTCATTTTTTTTTTTAAGCATAATTTAGTGCATTTTTCTGACCTCATAACATGGTAACATAGTAACATAGTTCATAAGGTTGAAAAATGACCAGAGTCCATCAAGTTCAACCTATAACCCTAATGAGTCCCTACTGAGTTATGTGCATACCACATACCTACAGCTAAGTGGTGTACTATTTTGTACCTGTTAATCTTTCAAGGGCCTACATACTGTGAAAGGATAGCCAAAAGTAATCACCGGCTGGTGTTTTACTCAAATAATTTTTGAAGTGTACAGTAGCACATTTTTCTGCCCTCATAAGTGCATACCACATACATACATCTAAGTAGTGTACTATTTTGTACCTGTTCATCTGTCAAGGGTCTAGATACTGTGAAAGTCCAGGCAATAGTAATCACCTGCTGCTGTTTTACTAAAATCCATATTTTTAAGCGCACTGTAGCACATGTTTCTGCCCTCATAAGTGCATATCACATACCTACATCTAAGTAGTGTACTATTTTGTACCTGTTAAACTCTCAAGGGCCTAGATACTGTGAAAGTCCAGGCAAAAGTAATCACTGGCTGGTGTTTTACTAAAATACGCTTTTTTAAGCGTACTGTAACACATTTTTCTGCATTCATAAGTGCATACCACATACATACATCTACATAGTGTACTATTTTGTACCCGTTCATCTGTCAAGGGCCTAGATACTGTGAAAGTCCAGGCAATATTAATCACCTGCTGCTGTTTTACTAAAATCCATATTTTTAAGCGTACTGTAGCACATTTTTCTGCCCTCATAAGTGCATACCACATACCTACATCTAAGTAGTGTACTATTTTGTACCTGTTAATCTGTCAAGGGCCTATATACTGTTAAAGGACAGCCAATAGTAAACACCTGCTGCTGTTCTAGACAAATACTGTTTTAAGCGTAGTGAAGCGTATTGTGCTCCCCTGATATACGCAATAAGTATGTCATGCAGAGTAGTGCCAGGACGTGCACCATGGAGTGGCATAAGCCTAAATTCATCAGGCGCAGGCAAAGGTTGCTGCAGAGTAGGGGCGTGTGGCAGCCGGAGTCGCAGCGAGAGGTCCGAGCTCCCGGCGTCAGCTAGCAGTCGTGTCTCGACTAGTAACCCAGCAGCCTTGATTGATCAGTTCACTCGGTCATCCACTTCATCATAAGTGATATTCGACACCCCCGGTCAACAGTCGGTAGGTTCCTCAGACTCCACCCTCAGTTGGCATGGCCCTCATGCGGCTGCTGCCACATCAAAGCTTTGTCATTATGCTGCTCTATGGTCTTCTCATGCTAATGCTACCACCTCCAGGCTCTGTCATTGTGCTGCCATATGGTCTCCTCATACTGATGCCACCTCCAGGCTCTGTCATTGTGCCGCCATGTTACACATGACTCCTAGTTAGATTTGTTCCTTTGTACTCACACGCCGGGGCCTGGGATACTAAAACTTGGCAGTGTTAGCTAAAATTTCAATTTCAAAATCTTATATTTCAATTTCAAAATCTTTAAATTCAATGGTCTCCTCATGCTTCTGCCTGCTCCAGGCTGTGCCAGTCAGACACGATATGGTCTCCTCATGCTGCCACACATTCCAGGCAGTCATTCAGCCACTATATGGTTTCTCCTCATGCATGTGTTGCTGCGGACCCCTCAGTTGGTAGTTTGTAACCAGTGTGGTAAGTTAGCACGATTTGTACAGTGGTGTAATTGCCGGATTAGCAAATGTTCATTAAAGTTTGTAATTGCCGAGTTAACTGATGATCCTTTAGATTTTGGGGTTTTGGAGGACCACTGGGTCTGTACTTGACTAGTTTGAGACATTTAGATTGGGCGCCTATGGATAGAATGTGATGTAACAGAGGGTACTTGCAGCGCTGGAGACCTTCGTCCGGTGCCCACGCTGAAGCCCTGTGCGCTACTGTCATCCCGCGCACTTAATATTGAAAGATGTATATATATTTCAGCGCTTGGAGTTTACAGTAAGTAAACGAATTGATGTGGTGGGGCAAGTTATGAAATTATGGCCACGGTCCCCTGTAATAGAATTTGTTGCAGTGATGCGATGAGCCTATTGCCGGATCTTTGGAATAGTGTTTCCCGTGGTTGGTCCGGTGGGGACCTAGGATTAATAATGATATACCTGAGTAGTGGCAGTTAGTTTGGGCATTATTTGATGGTTGGTAGAAGTACCGATTCTGGGTATAGACATGCGGCTGCAACGCCGGAGACCTTTGCCACCTTGAGGCCTCGTACGCTGATAAAGTATAACTGGAGGGCTATGTGTAAGACAGATGGTGGGTTGAGTAATAACTCTGGGGTGATGATAGTGGCAACATAGTATGTTTCTATGTGATAACATATGTTGTAGCAACATTGTGTGTTTCTTTATGGATAATATGTATCACTCAGTTGAGAGTATAAATCATGATTTCTGTGAGCTCTTAGTAATGTCCTGGGCAGGGGGAGAAAATTACACGGGCTGGGGGGACTATAATGGATAGTGTGGGGGTGGCGGCGTGGAGAGAGAGATTGGGTTGTTCAAAGAAAAGATGGGGTTGAATTTTAGATGATAGATTCCACCATTTCATTTAACCCTTTGGGGTTGACCGTGCCAAGCTTGAACATCCAATCGACCTCCTGTTTTTTAGGAGTTCAAATCTATTGGAGTTATGGCATGGGATGTGATCGATCGGGGTAATCCTGATTGGATCCGTATTTTCCAGATGTGTAATTGCACAGTGGAAAATACGGATCCAATCAGGATTACCCCGATCGATTACCCTCGATCACATGCCATAACTCCAATAGATTATAACTCCTAAAAAAACGGGAGGTTGATTGGATATTCAAGCTTGGCATGGTCAACCCCAAAGGGTTAAATGAAATGGTGGAAACTATCATCTCAAATTCAACCCCATCTTTGAACAACCCAATCCCCCCCTCCTAAACACACACACTATCCGTTACAGTTCCCCCAGCCCATGCAATTTTCTCCCCCCGCTCAGGACATTACTTCGAGCTCACCGAAATCATGCTTTATACTCTCAACTGAGCGATACATATTATCCATAAAGAAACACACAATGTTGCTACAACATATGTTATTACATAGAAACATACTATGTTGCCACTATCATCACCCCAGAGATATTACTCAACCCACCATCTGTCTTACACACAGCCCTCCAGTTATACTTTATCAGCGTACAAGGCCTCAAGGTGGGGACCTTGCAGAGGTCTCCAGCGCTGCAGCCGCATGTCTATACCCAGGATCGGTACTTCTACCAACCATCAAATAATGCCCAAACTAACTGCCACTACTCAGCTATATATCATTATTAATCATAGGTCCCCACAGGACCAACCACGGGAAACACTATTCCAAAGATCCAGCAAAAGGATCATCGCATCACTGCAACAAATTCTATTACAGAGGACCGTGGCCATAGCGGCATAACTTGCCCCCACCACATCAATTTGTTTACTTATTATAAACTTCAAGCGCTGAAATAAATATACATCTTTCAATATTGTGTGTGCGGGATGACAGTAGCACACAGGGCTTTGGCGTGGGCACCGGACGAAGGTCTCCAGCACTGCAAGTACCCTCTGTTACATCACATTCTATCCATAGCCGCCCAATCTATGTTACGCCGAGCGCTCCGGGTCCCCGCTCCTCCCCGGAGCGCTCGCAACATCCTCGCCACTGCAGCGCCCCGGTCAGATCCACTGACCGGGTGCGCTGCGATACCGCCTCCAGCCGGGATGCGATTCGCGATGCGGGTGGCGCCCGCTCGCGATGCGCACCCCGGCTCCCGTACCTGACTCGCTCTCCGTCGGTCCTGTCCCGGCGCGCGCGGCCCCACTCCCTAGGGCGCGCGCGCGCCGGGTCTCTGCGATTTAAAGTGCCACTGCCCCACTGATTGGCGCAGTTGTTCTAATTAGTGTGTTCACCTGTGCACTCCCTATGTATACCTCACTTCCCCTGCACTCCCTCGCCGGATCTTGTTGCCATTGTGCCAGTGAAAGCGTTTCCTTGTGTGTTCCTAGCCTGTGTTCCAGACCTCCTGCCGTTGCCCCTGACTACGATCCTTGCTGCCTGCCCCGACCTTCTGCTACGTCCGACCTTGCTCTTGTCTACTCCCTTGTACCGCGCCTATCTTCAGCAGTCAGAGAGGTTGAGCCGTTGCTAGTGGATACGACCTGGTTACTACCGCCGCTGCAAGACCATCCCGCTTTGCGGCGGGCTCTGGTGAATACCAGTAGTAACTTAGAACCGGTCCACTAGCACGGTCCACGCCAATCCCTCTCTGGCACAGAGGATCCACCTCCTGCCAGCCGAATCGTGACAATCTAAATGTCTCAAACTAGTCAAGTACAGACCCAGTGGTCCTCCAAAACCAACTCGGCAATTACAAACTTGAATGAACATTTACTAATCCGGCAAGGACACCACTGTTCAAATCGAGCTAACTTACCACATTGGTTACCCACTACCGACTGAGGGGTCCGCAACAACACACGCTGCTTGAGTGAAAATTACTACTTTCAAGGATCGCCGCAGCTGCACCTGCTAACCGCTGCAAACTCCGCTTACGTTCATGCCGTCTGATACGGCTGTAACAGTGCACAATATGAATAAGAAATTAAAATACTCCAGATGCCAGACAATACATACCCCACCACAACTGTGTTTATACACGCAGCCCAGCATTATATAATTAAATATTATTCTTTTAATAACTTTTTCTTATGTTATGCAAATGAATGTTCTAATGATTATGCAAATTGCATGTACTGCTGACCTGCTGACCTGGCAATAATCTAGCTTGGGAGGTGGATCTATGCATTTTTAAACTGCTGCAGACGTGCACCTTTAATACTATATGCCTGACGAAGAACCCGGCATGGGTTCAAAACCTTTGCGTTGCACACTATTTTATGTTACCAATAAAAAACCAAATCTGGTTTAAATATTACCTTTGGCATATTGGTTTCCTTTTGGGATTTGGCACCATCTGTAACATCCCTATTTTTGTTCCTGATCTCTATTGCACTGCACCGTCACCTGAAGGTCACAGTGAGGGATATAGAGGCTGCCTCCCGCACATCTGGACTACAAGCAACAGCAAGTCTACGGGCACTGAAAGACGTTGTGCCTTCAGCACAACTAACCACGGTAAGGTTCAACATATTGCGCACATCTTGCTCCATCCTAAATATTACCACACTAGGAGTGCCAGGAAAATGAAGGAGATCGGATCCAGCTCAATGCAGGTAAAATCAGGTTTAATCCATAGGACAAGGAAGGAACAAGTAACGCGTTTCAAGCGCTATAGGCGCTCTTAGTCATACAACAAATGCATGTTACAGGTCGGCTTAAATAGGCAGTGAGGTAATTGCGGCCGGTCACAGGTCATGTGACCGGCAGGAATTAACCCCTTACAAGTGAAAAAGGGGCAGTATAAAGACATCAGATGTAAACTTCAAGTATCAGGAAGGTGAATAAACACAAATACAATACTAACTACATAAAGGAATAATGTCTGAAAATAATAAATGACCCATGTATGGAAAAATGAGAGAAAAAATTAGAAAACAGACATGAGTTAATAAATTAAATAGTAAAAAGATATATGCTATCATGCCCATAGGCTGTGAAGAGTGGAGTGCACTAGGAGTGCACCTCGTTTTTTCTTTTTATTCTCCTCAAAAGTATTTATTTAGCATGGATAAGCATTTTAGTTCAGATTGCAGAATCAGACCCCACCATAAAACAAACCCCAGAATCAGACCCCAGTATCACTGCCCTACATAAAACAGACCCCAGAATCAGACCCCACCATAATACAGACCCCAGAATTAGACCCCAGTATCACCGCCCGCATAATATAGACCCCAGAATCAGACCCCAGTATCACTGCCCTGTATAATACAGACCCCCAGTATCACGCCCTGCATAATACAGACCCCGGTATAACCGCCCTGCATAATACAGACCCCAGTATAACCGCCCTGCATAATACAGACCCCAGTATCACCGCTTTGCATAACACAGACCTCATCATAATACAGACCCCAGAATCAAACCTCACCATAATACAGACCCCAGAATCCCCACCCACCATAATACAGACCCCAGAATCACCACCCACCATAATACAGACCCCAGAATCAGTTTCCTCCATAATACAAACCCCAGAATCAGTCCCTATCATGATACAGACCCCAGAATCAACACCCACCATAATACAGACCCCAGAATCACCACCCACCATAATACAGACTCCAGAATCAGTCCTCACCATAAAACAGACCCCAGAATAACACCCCACCATAATAAAGACCCTAGAATCAGTTCCCACTATAATACAGACCTCAGAATCAGACTCCATTATAATACAGACAACAGAATCAGTCTCCACCATAATACAGACTCCACAATCAGACTCCACCATAATACAGACCGCAGAATCAGTCCCCACCATAATACAGTCCCCAGAATCACCAACCACCATAATACAGACCCCAGAATCAAACCTCACCATAATTCAGACCCCAAAATCAGAACCCACCATAATACAGACCCCAGAATCAGACCCCACCATAATACAGACCTAAGAATCAGACCCCAGTATCACTGCACTGCATAATACAGACCCCAGAATCAAACCCCAGTATCACCATTCCGCATAATATAAACCCCATAATCAGACCACAGAATCACTGCCATGCATAATCTGTAGATGACTGTTATTGGGATCTGTAGATGATACACTGCTATAGGGGGATCTGTGGATGACACACTTATGGGGGATCTCTAGATGACACATTTATAGGGGATCTTAAGATGATACACCTTTGCAAATCCCACAGTGTTATGGGTGTTCCTTAGATAACACACTTATAGGGGGATCTGCGAATGAAACATTTATGGGGGATCTGTGAATGACACACTTATGGGGGAGCTTTGAATGAACACTGTTATGGGGAGCTGTGAATGACACACTTATAGGGAGCTGTGATTGACACACTTATGGAGGAGCTATTAATGACAAACTTATGGGGATCTGTGAATGATACACTTATGGGGGATCTGTGAATGAACACTGTTATGAGGAGCTGTGAATGAACACTGTTATGGGGAGCTGTGAATGACACACTTATGGGGGTGCTGTGAATGACACACTTATGGGGGAGCTGTGAATGACCGACTTATGGGGAGCTGTGAATGACACACTTATGGGGAGCTGTGAATAACACACTTATGGGGGAGCTGTGAATGACACACTTATGGGGGAGCTGTGAATGAAACACTTATGGGGAGCTGTGAATGACACACTAATGGGGGAGCTGTGAATGACACACTTATGGGGGAGCTGTAAATGGCACACTTATGGGGGAGCTGTGAATGAACACTGCTATGGGGGAGCTGTGACTGAACACTGTTATGGGGGAATCTGTAGATAACACAGTTATGGGGAGCTATAGACTGATAGAGACCAGAGCCTGTCTCTGGGGCAGGAAAGCTGCTGTCAGAGCCAGGAGCTGAGCTAAGTGTATTCCACAGAAACATACAGATGACTTACTGGTCTGTAGCATTGACCCCTGACCTCCTTCAGACACCTCACTATGGCTGGTACGGAGCTCAGAGCGATCCACCTCCCCCTCCATGTTGCCAACAGACAGTGGAGAATGGCAGCTGAAAGGTGACAGGGGAGGAAAAGAGAGAAAACTCTCTCTCTCTTAAGTTGTTCCCAGCGCAGCACAGCAATAACCGAACAGGGAGAGGGATACATCTTCCATCCCTGGCCGGATCTTTTAGCAGCAGCTTAATGTGACAGTGTCCCGGGACTACCTGCAGGTTGGCACTCACTCGCGTGCCACTCAAATATACCCTGTGTGCCATGAGTGGCACTCGTGCCAGGGGTTGCTGACCCCTGCACTATATAGTCTCCTCATACTGATGCCACCTCCAGGCTCTGTCATTGTGCAGTTCTGTGGCAGTGATTCTAATAGCGATTCTTGTAATCTGCATGTCATACTGAATAACAGTATTATTTCACTAACACAGCACACTCCCTATGTGTGTTAGAACAAAGCAAAGTGTTCTACACCCCTATTGAGGCTCTCTGTAGGCCAGAAATACCCGTTTTTAACATAGATTCGCCGCAAATAAATTCAACCCCAAAAAATTTTTCCGGAAAAAATAGAATCGGCCAAATCCAATTTTTCAAAAGTTTGCTGATCTCAAGCTGAAGCCATGGTGTTCACTGTGGGAGATACATACACGTGAAGAACAATCAGATGAGCAGAGGTGAATATTATTTTAGTTAGTTACCATTCATTCACTAATACTGAGGTTTTTTCTTTGTACATTGGTATGGCTCTCTGGAGCATCATGGAGTGATATAAACATAATGTGAAGGTTATTTTCAAGGTGGCACAAAACACATGCTGGACCCATTCTTACCTAGTATAGAACAAAAAAGATGGCATTCCCCAAATGTTCTAATCTAGTTTCCTTAAAAATAATGGTGTCCCCAGATAACTTCAGTATCAGGACACAAAGGAGAGTCAGTCATCCTTGATGCCGGTAAAAAGTTACAGGCATTTGTTTTCACATTATTATGGAACATGGTGGACACTTCAGTTAAATGGATTCATTTCAATTCTATGGAAAACCACAGACAACATGTTCCAGTGCTGTACTACAGCTACCGTATATACGTGTATACTACTTTGCCTGTTGAGGCATGTGCAGTAGCACACAACTGTTCACGCTTCCTTCTTCAGGAACCTCTTGCTCTGACCATTAAATGGGCACTCTCATTAAAAAATTTTTTGCTATGGTAAATAAAAAATATTTCTAACATACTTTGTTTAAAATTTTTTTTTTATTTGTGCTTAAAAAAGCTCAAGAGCACATTCCCCCCATCTCATACACAGACTTTGGACCGAAGCCCAAACACAGAAAGTGCAGCCTGGAGTGTGTCCAACCAACAGCATATGGCAGTTAAGTGTGAGAGGAGCTATGATTGGATGAGGCTGGACACACCCCTCAGCACTCCAGGCTGCACTTTCTGTGTTTGGACTTTAGTCCAAAGTCTGTGTATAAGATGGGGGAAAATGTGCTCTTGAGCTTTTTTAAGCACAAATAAAACATAGTAAACTTCATTTTTTTTCAAACAAAGTATATTAGAAATATTTTTCATTTACCATAAGGAGTGCAATAGTTTTCTCATTAGTTTTAATGAGAGTTACCCTTTAAACTTTTTTAGTGACCTGGGTTTGTAAAGCTAGAGATAATTTCCTCATGTACTGGGACCTGCAGGCTATCTATGACGATAACAAGAGTGTGTAGGAGTTTACAATACATCAGCCATATGTATGGCTGATACAATGTATCAGCCATACATATGGCTTATTACATGACAAAATAAGCCATATACCTTTAGTTATAATATGAAATTGTAGAGGTCATATAGTAAGTGATTGAACACTAGATGCTCCATATTTTGATGTTGTTAATACATATGAACTTCTTTTAATGTCACAAATATGTTTTTTTATATGCATAAAGTACATAATCTCATAAGTAAAACAGACATGCACTGTTTTTCCCCAACAGAGCTTCCTGTACAGCTGGGTAGTGGGACCACCACTGTGCAGGGAAAATTTTGAAGGTAATGGAGTGCTAAACCAGGACTGGGTCCTCTTCATTCTCAAGATTGGTAAAGCTCCACAGCTTGGAGCCGAAGGTGGTAAGAGTAGGATACCCCTTTAAACTCACATACCAAATTGTACACCAGTATCTCCCCACTTTTGTCCTCACTACACCCCATTGCCTATGTACAGATGACATGTACCTGAAATTGTGCAATGTAACAATGTATCAGCACCACCATACCCTGCAGTAAAAGTTTACAATAAAAACATATGGGGAGTTTTATCAAAATCTGTCCAGAGAAAAAGTTGCTGAGTTGCCCATAGCAACCAATCAGATTGCTTCTTTCATTTTTGAAAAGGCCTCTGAAAAATGAAAGAAGCATTCTGATTGGTTGCTATTGGCAACTGGGCAACTTTTCCTCTAGACAGGTTTTGATAAATTTTCCCCACAATGTATTACAAGATGAGCTACAGATGGCCCATTAACTTATTTTTTGATAACTCTATCACAGGTTCCCCTTGTACCCAACTTTGCGCCAACAACAGGTGTTCTTGGAAGGTGTATGCAACTAGATTTCTGTTGTGTGGGAGGAGAGAGCATAATATGGTATGTATGTATTTCCATGCAAAACAGATTACAGATTATGGTCAGACCTTTATGGAGCTTCAAAATCCAAGTTTTAATACAACAATATTAAAACATTTAGTTGTTTTAAGCAAACATTATAATTAGAGAACTTCCAGTGATTCGATTCATCACAAACTTCTCGGCTCAGCGTTTGCTGACTTTAGCCTGCATAAATGAGTTCAGCTTTCAGGTGCTCCGGGGGGCTGGAGACTCTCTCCTAGGACTGTATGCACCTTTTCCAGCCCACCAGAGCACCTGAAAGCTAAACTAATTTATGCAGGATAAAGTCAGCAAACGCCGAGTCGAGAAGATCGTAACTAATCGAATTACTGTAAGTTTGCTCATCTCTAATTATAATATTTTCCCGCAGCTCCACACCAGTAAATAGAATGAATAGAGACATTTTAGTAGCATAGATAAAATTATATTCCATATGTATTGTGGAATGGATTGTGAATGCATACAGAGCTCAGCTATAGTCATATGGCATTGTATAAATGCAGCTACAGTTGTGTATATTACATCCACTTGTGAGCAGCCTGAGCAAATTAGGTCCCAGTCACTCGGTCTGTAAGTATAGCGTCCGGATGCCAAGAGCAGGTGTCTGCTATTAAAGGATAACCACCTTTTTATACAGAAGTTAGGCCCCTTAAACATCACATATGGGAGATCCTCAATCCCATGCCTCTTATCAGATCAAAAGAAGGATCAGAGTATGACATAAATGAAGAGGGAAAAGTATCCTAATATTTTCTCAGAACATGTTTTCCCTCCTTCTTGTGCCACGATTCAATTCTCCCTTTCATCTAAAAAGATGTACAGAGGGACAAATCTCCCAAAAGTGATGTAAAGGGTGTCTGTTCCATAAATCCTCCATCGCAGTACTGCAGATATTTCAGTGATCCTGAATGTATTGTGAAGAATGCGGGGGTAGATAAATACAAGGTTATAAATTTTGCGCATGTGCACATGTGTGGGATTTGTTCTTCTGTGAAGTTATTGTAAGCAAGTGAAAAGATTACTGGTATTGGTTTGCAACAGTTTGAGCCCCCTGTGTCAAAATTTGCGATGTTTGGGGATTGATAAATTCACAGCCACTGCAAAGTCAAAGGGCAAAATCGTTCCAGTAAGCAAGTTGGGCAAAAATCACTACAGGACAAAAAGTCCCAAAACCAGCCATTCGCCAAAATTGTGCCTTTTTCTGAACAAAAAAAATTTGCAAAATGCTTAATATGCCCCCCCCCCCCCAAAAAAAAAAAAAATTGTCTACTTGTAGACAGTGTAAACTAAGAATAAACAGTCTAAGAGTGCAGCAGATAGCTCATTCTATTTGAAACTGTGGTGAATCCCAAATCAAGAACCATAGTTTAAGGAATCTTTCATCTCTATTTGCTGCTAAGAGCTACAGACACCACCCCCCCCCCCCCACAGTGTGATCACGCGGGGGCGATCCACTGCAGAGGTAGCCTGAGGGAATATTTATCTTTGTTCTATGGAACTGCATTGATCTGTATGAAGTATATAATGTTTCCTCCTAAAAATCCCCTAAGGCTAAGTTTCCACTTGTTTCTTTTTCTGGCAGTTTTTGGAAAACTGCCACTGCAATTTTTGAGCCAAAGTCAGAAGTGGATCCATAAGGGAGGAAAAGTGCAAAATCCTTCCTTTATATGTCCCATTCCTTTTGAATGTACTTCTTTTTTATCACATCATACTTCAGAAAAAATTTAATAAAAAGTGATCCAAAAGTCTGATCAGTACCAAAATGGTACCAATACAAACAACAGATAATGGCGCAAAAAATAGCTCTCAAACAGCCAGCTAATAAAAAATAAAAAATTATAGGGGTCTGAAAATGGCAATTAATTTTTTCTCTAAAAAGTTTTGAATTTTTTTAAATTAGTAAAACATGATGCAAAGTATACACATTTGGGTATTGTTTTAATTGTGCCTAAAGTATCAAGTTTGCATGTTAGTTTGACTGCACAGTGAATTGTGTAAATAAGAAACAACCCCAAATTTGCTGACTTGCTTTTTTTCCATTTCACATCACGAATAAAATATTACAATACATTACAAAGTACAATTGGCCCTGCAAAAAACAAGCCCTTATATGGGTGTGTAAAGGAAAGATTTATGGCTATTAAAGGGCGAGAAGGAAAAAATTAAAGGGCAACAACGAAAATTGGCCTGGTCCTATATTTTGCTGCATGGTGTCACATTAAAACCACTGCCTTCATTGAAGCTGCACCCACTTTCAGTTTAGTCATGTCATGTCTTTGTCAGTGACAAGTGAAATCTTATTTTTCCCTGTCTAATTAGGTTTAAAATAGGGTTTAATAAAATGTGTGCCAGTTTTTTGGGTGCATCAAATGTCTGGTGAACACACTTTTAGTTATCACTGTCTGAAATAGTAGAAATGGTTTGAGAGAATGGTCTGTGCTGCAGTAGCTGACATGGCCATAGGCATGAGTGACTCTATTTCTAGAGAAAAAAAACAGATCTACTTTTTCTACACTCATACAACCCTTCTAATCACAATAATTAAAATAAATATAATAAAAACAAACCAAAAAATAACCATAATAATATTATTATTAATTATTATCTAAAGAATAGCAGCACACTATATTCAGCATTCTGTAAGCTTGTCTGTTTGCAATGTGGGTTGTTCATTACTAAAAAAAAAAAATCTCTCTCAATTTTGAGCATTTGCAGCTGTTACTCATATCATTCACACAGTAGGCAGATTCACGCCTCTTCTTCTCTTGCTGCATATCGCAATAATATTCAGGTGATAATGAAGTGAGTTGGCTACACTCAGTACTCAGGCCTTTGTGGTAGTGAATAAAAATGTTTTGGGATTGTAATGCAAAAAACAGAATATTAGTAAAGCATCTGTTGATATTGTCATCACTAGAATAACTACTACTAGGCTTCCGCAAGAAAGTTTTGCACTTTTTTATTGAAACTGAAAAGCTACAGCTATAACTGCACTAAATATCAATATTATTTGCACAAGCATGTAAATATAAAGGGTTATTTAATAAAAATACTTTACTATCGCATATGGATGTTTAAAGGGTACCTCTCATCAAAAAAAACTTTTAAAAAATATTATAGATTAATGTATGCAGAATAACTTTACAATTGCATGTTATTAAAAAATATGCTTCTTTCTATTAAATTTTCCACTTTGAAGGATTGGCCACTAGGCGTCTCCCTACCAGTCCTGGCAGCAAGCATTTCAGACTCATGCTGGAGTCCTAAACACTACGAGCTGCCAGTCTGCTTTGTTCACAAAGGAGAACACTCAGAGCTGCCAGCCTGCTTTGTTCACAGCCTGTTTGGCTGTGAACAAAGCAGGCTGGCAGCTCTGAGTGTTTAGGACTCCAGCATGAGTCAGAAATGCTTGCTGACAGGACTGATCGGGAAAAATACAATAGAAAGACGCATATTTTTCATTAACATGCTATTGGAAAGTTATTCAACATTCATTAATCTAAAATATATAAAAAGTTTATTTGATGAGAGGTACCCTTTAACAGAAGGGTCTGTTGGTCAGAGCTCTCTTTTAATAGCCAGAGCAGAGATCTATTAGTAAAGAAGGGAACTCTGAGTTTGTGTAAGTTACACAGTAACATAGTTTGTAAAGATGAGAAAAGACACACATCCATCCAGATCAGCCTATTACCCTATAGTTTTTCGCCTAGTAACTCATATTGTTGGTCCAGAAGAAGATAAAAAAAGCCAATTTTCCTAATTTTCATGAAAAAATCCTCCCTGACTTCCAATCAGAATAAATCCCTTGGCTCAACAACTATTCTCTAGAATTTAGTATAACCTGTAAAAGAAGAAGGATGTCCAGCGCACACACGTATAAAACTGAGCTGCTTTATTGCATAGTTGCCATGGGAAACATCAGACACTCAGGCACGTTACCTGAGTGTCTGATGTTTCCCATGGCAACTATGCAATAAAGCAGCTCAGTTTTATACGTGTGTGCGCTGGACATCCTTCTTCTTTTGCATTTCTCTGGATCCAGTCCTGGTCCTGTCCGTGCGCTGAAGCCTGGGGTAGAGCTGGTTCGACTTGCTTGTACCTAGTATAACCTGTAATATCATTACTCTACAGAGATCATTGGTCTCTTTTATTGAGTTCACCACGTACACTTACTCTGGCACAGAGTTCCATAGTCTCACTGCTATTACTGTAAACTTTTTCTTCTAGGCTTAGTGGATGCCCTCTTGTTATTAATATGGTCTTGTAACCTTGTTATTTGGCCACCCCTAAATCTTCTTTTTTTCTAAACTAAACAACCATAATTTTATAACCTTTCTGGGTACTGTAGTCCTTCCATTCCCCATATTACTCTGGTTGCCCGTCTTTGAACCCTCTCCAGCTCCACTATATATTTCTTGTGCACTGATGCCCATTACTGTACACAGTATTCTATGTGTGGTTTGACTAGTGATTTGTACAGTGGTATAATTATTTCCTTGTCGTGGGCATCTATGCCCCTTTTGATGCACCCCATGATTTTATTTGCCCTGGCAGCAGCTGCCTGAGACTGGTCACTACAGCTAAATTTACTGTTAACTAAGTCCTTTTCCACGTCAGTCGTCCCAAGTGTGCTCCCATTTAATATGTATTCCCCATCTGAATTTTTCCTCCCCATGTGCATTACCTTACATTTATCACTGTCGAACCTCATCTGCGACTTCCCAGCCCAAACCTCCAACCTATCCAGATCCATTTGTAATAGTGCCCTGTCCTCTATTGTGTTACCACTTTACGTTTAGTATCATCTGCAAAGATTGATACTTTATTACATAATCCTTCTACAAGGTCATTAATACATTTATTAAATAGAATAGGACCCAAAACTGACCCTTGTGGTACCCCACTAGTAACAGTCACCCAATCAGAATAAGTACCATTGATAACCTCCCTCTGTTTCCTATCACTGAGCCAGTTACTTACCCACATACACACATTTTCCCACAGCCCAAACATTTACATTTTGTGTCACCATTGGCTCCGGCCTATATGCCATTCTCTAGAGTACCAACTCAGTTTCCAGCCTCTCCAATGCAGATGCCAGCAACTCTGGGTCCTGCCAGCCCTGGACAAATACCCGCTCTTGAATTCATTGAGGAAGAGCTAGCTGCAGCTTCAGAGGCTCCAAGGGCTCCCAAAGACTCAAGAGTTCCAGGTTCCCCCGAAGTGGTGTTGTGTAGGTACCAATGGTCAACACAAGGACAAATTCCCGCAAGGTACACAGATTAGCTCACACTATAGTGTACAAGGTTACATGCCCCACAGTCAGTTCATATGTAAACACTTAAGTTAGGACTGTAACATTACTTGCAGTCCCAGTCCACAAATGTCCAATGTATATATATATATATCTGTTTAACATTTTTATGTCCTCGTGTACAGGGTACTCTACTGGCCAGAGGGTTCCCCTCAAACTAAAAGTAAGACACGTGTAGAGGCAGAGTACATTATGCAGAGGTAAAATGGTTATATAGTATCACACTACTTGTTGTGTTCTTAGGAGAAGTGTTAAGAACTGAAGGTGCTCCAGCAGCCAAAGCAATGGGTAAATTGCCTCCAGCAGCCCAATCTGCATACTTGTGTGTATTATGGTCTAAAATGTGTTCCTAGAGCAGTTACAAAGCTCGTTAATCCCATATGTTTACCAAACCAATGAGCATGTATGGAAATTTACAATGCTACATGGACTTGTGTCTACCTTGTTCTATAAACTGACCTGTGAAGGACATTTTGCATAATGCCCCAGTGATTAGCCTCCACTGGCCACTTCAGTCTTCCGCCCTCCAGGACTGGGCATCAAGGACGACTGTATTTAACCCCTTGGGGATGGAGCCCATTATAACCCTAAGGACGGGAGCATTTTTTGCAAATCTGACCACTATCACTTTAAGCATTAATAACTCTGGGATGCTTTTACTTATAAATTTGGTTCAGAGATTGATCACCTTAAAGATCAAGAGACTGAACTCTCAAGAATGGCTCATTGTACACTCTTTGCTTCTTATGTTTGGTTAGTCATCATTACACTTGTAAGTCAGGGAGGATTTTGCAATTGCCAATTCCTTTACTTAGTGAGGCTTTCTAGCTTACTATTGGTAATCTTTTCTCCCACCTCCCTAATAGTCAAACTACGCCTCAGAGGCTATGGCTTGTTCTCTTAGAACTACAGTTTATTGGTTAACAGTTATCCTTGGTTACTCACTGTACCCTTTCTGCTTGTATTTTATGTATAGGATGCATTCTCACCATCAAGTTGTTCTTCTTAGACAACCTGTACGATTTCATTGCCACACTCTCGCAGGGGGACTCCACAGCGCACCTCATCTGAGTGATCATCCATGGTATTTAAAATTTTGACATTGAATGTCCGGGGTCTGAATAGCCCTTTTAAAAGAAGTCTATTTTGGAGGGAATGTGGCAGAATAAATTGTGACATTATTTGTGCTCAGGAGACCCACCTGCTTGAGTCATATAGCTCAAGGGTTAAGCACAAAAAGTTTCCATATATATTTTTCTCTCCTAATTCTTGTAAAAAAAAGGTGTGCAGGCGATTTTAATAAAGTACTTTCCCCCAGTTGGATAGGAATCCATGTAAACCTACTGATAAAAACACAGATATATATATATATATATATAATCTATTATTCAAAGAGGATCTGTATGACTCATGGAGAACTCAGATTCCAACTCTACCAAATTCTTCAATATAAATTAGATTTTTACCTTAAAAGAACAAATACTCAATATTATGGAAGCAGGTAAAATGCTGGCTAACCAATTTAAATCTAGAACCATTAAAGCCAAAATCCCTTTTATATATAACAATAATGGTGAAAAAGTCATGAATCCGAAGTTGATAGCCGACATCCTTGCGACTATTATAAAAATTTATATAATCTCAATCTAGACGCTAATATCCCTCAACCCCAAGTGCACCTGATTGATTCTTATCTTATCAAATTGAGTCTTCCATCCCTAGAGCCAGAAACTCTGGTGTCCTGGAATGAACCAATTACAGAATTAGAACTAATAGCGGTTATAAAAACCTTAAAATTAAATAAATCTTCAGGCCCTGATGGGTTTACAAGGGAATACTACAAAAAATTTCAACATATTCTCTCCGCACATCTTCTTACTACATTTAATTAAATTTTTCATACAGGAAGGGTCCAACCTGAAATGCTGCAAGCAATTATTGTCACTTTACCAAAACCGGGTAAACCCCTCTTAAAGGGGTATTCCAGGAAAAAACTTTTTTTTATATATATCAACTAGCTCCAGAAAGTTAAACAGATTTGTAAATTACTTCTATTAAAAATCATAATCCTTTCAATAATTATCTTCTGCTGAAATTGAATTGTTGTTTTCTGTCTGGCAACAGTGCTCTCTGCTGACATCTCTGCTTGTCTCGGGAACTGCACAGAGTAGAAGAGGTTTGCTCTGGGAATTTGCTTCTAAACTGGGCGGTTCCCGAGACACGTGTCATCAGAGAGCACTTAGACAGAAAAAAACAACTCAACTTCAGCAGCTCATAAGTACTGAAAGGATTAAGATTTTGTAATTTACAAATCTGTTACACTTTCTGGAGCCAGTTGATATATAGAAAAAAGTTTTTTCCTGGATAACCCCTTTAACAGACCGGAAAATTTCAGGCCTATTTCACTTTTAAATGTCGACCAAAAATTGTATTCCAAACTACTGGCAAACAGAATTAGTAACACTCTCCTATTTCTAATTAAAAATGACCAAGTTGGTTTTATACCACAAAGACAAACAGTAGATGGAACTAGACGTTTTATAAATTTGATACATCGTGTGGAGTCCTGTCGGGTGCCTTCGTTACTGCTGACCCTCGATGCGGAGAAGGCATTCGACAGAATCCACTGGGGTTACCCGACGGCAGTTTTGTCTAAATTCGGCTTCTCGGACAAAATTAAAAATGCAATTCTAGCACTATTCACGTGTCCCTCAGCATCGGTTTTTGCTGGGATGCCCCCTCTCCCCTCTTATCAGAGAGGATCAGGTCCAATGACTTGATCTCTGGGATAGAAATAGGTGGGATCGAACTTCGCGGACGATGTAATTATGATTTGCAGACATCCCTTAAAGTCTCTCCCTAACATAGTCAGTGACTTGAAATCTTTCGATAATATCTCATATAAAATCAATGCGTCTACATCTCAAATTCTTAATCTAGGTTTGCCCAAGAGAATAGTCAACATTCTTAAATCAAAATTTACATTCCCGTGGGTTAAAAATTCTGTCCCATATCTGGGAGTGACGCTAACTTACCCTACCTCACATTTATTTATTGCTAATTATTAGAGATGAGCGAATATTCGATTCGCAATGAATGCGAATATCGCTGCGATTCTATCGCGCAAATCGCTTAATTAAACTCCATTTTACAGCGTTCCAGGCTACAGTAGACCTAAAATGGCGGATCCACAAGTCACTACATGGGGCAGGGGATTATGGGAGAGCGGGAAAGTACGGCAGAAAGGGAGGTATGCGGGATGACCCTGAATCACACGCGAGATGCAGCCTCTCCGCATTCATTGACCCCTGTGATGTCACAGCCCTATATAATCGGCAGCCATCCTGCTGCTGCTCATTTCATCCATGCACTCAGAGAGAGAGAGGACGGACTGCGTGTGTGTGAATTGCTCATACCACAGCGTACCACTGGCAACTGCTAGTCACATCAGCTTTGAGGACAGCCAGAAGTGCAGTGCTATGGTGTTCTCACTGAGAAGGATCTTACGGTATATAAACCTCCTATTCATGTTATTGAGCATTTCATCAGAGAGGGGCAGATAGCTTTTCGTTGCATCATACATATTAACAAGCTGCATGAACTTTATGAACCATCTTATCACCTTATTTTTCAGTGCAATTCTGTGTTTTTTTTCCTCCTGGAATCATCTGCTGCTTAGAATTGTGTGTAGACTGTATAAAAACCAGTGCACACCATTCTTAATGCTCTGTGACAGAGTGCAATTTAGGGTTTAATCCCTGTTTTTCTTTTTTTTGTGGTGCTGCACTGTTGGGTCCTGCTGCTGTTTAAAAATGTTCAAAGTTTTCAGCAGACTGTAGTGCGTTTGTCTGCCCTCATACGGGCATACCACATGCCTACATCAAAGCAGTCTACTATTTTGTATCTGTAACAAGTCTAGATACAGGGAAAGTCCTGGCAAAAGTAATCACCTGCTGGTGTTTTACAAAAATACAGATTTTTTCTGCGTATTGTTGCACATTTTTTCCCCCCTCATACGTGCATACCACATACGTATATCTAAGTAGTGTACCATTTTGTACCTGTTAATCTGTCAAGGGCATACATACTGTGAAAGTCCAAACAATAGTACTCACCAGCTGGTGTTTTACAAAAATACAGAGCTTTTCTGTGTATTGTTGCACATTTTTTTTGCCCTCATACGTGCATACCACATACTTACATCTAAGTAGTGCACCATTTTGTACCTGTTACTCTGTCAAGGGCCTACATACTGTGAAAGTCCAAACAACAGTACTCACCAGCTGGTGTTTTACAAAAATTACCTAGTTTTTAGGCTCATTGTAGCGCATTTGTCTGCCCTCATAAGTACATACCGCATAGGTCTATTTAAATAGTGTGCCATTTTGTACCTGTTAATCTGTCAAGGGCCTACATACTGTAAAAGGACAGCCAAAAGTAATCACCTGCTGCTGTTCTAGACAAATACTGTTTAAAGAGTAGTGAAGCATATTGTAATACCACTATTCACTGAGGACGATTGAATAGAGGACAGTCAGCAGCTACTGCCCAGCCAAGAAGGGGAGGAGACATGCGCCGCTTGCTCCGCTAGGCGGCCAAGTAGTGATGCGGAGAGTGACGTGGGAGGAGGTGTTGCCAGGGTTTAGGGTCCTGAAGCAGACACTTGTGAAGGAGGACATCAGTGACAAGCAGGCACTTATTGATGATGATGAAGCCGATCGCAATTGGGAGCCGGGTACAGAAGGGGCTTCATCATCATCAGGAAAAGAGGGTTGCAGGTTGCCCTTGAGGCAGTAGCTGAGCCAGCAAGGTGGTAGCATGGTTGGCAGTCAGCATGGTGGCAGAAGTGGGAATTCTGGAGCAAAACATGCCTGGGGGAGACCACCTGCTTCATGGCAGCCTACCTTTCCGGGAGGAACAGGGGTTCCTGGAGACGGCAACAGTAGCAGTCAATTAGTGCGGACTGCAGGTGGGAAAATCAGCTACTCTGCGGTGTGGCAGTTTTTCTTCAGGCATCCGGAGGAGGTTCACGTAGCCACATGCAAGATATGTCTGCAGAAGGTGAAGCATGACCAGGGTCCCAATGTCGGCACCATGGCCCTGTGTCATGGTTTGCGACCATAAAGCGGCCTGGGAGAACCGTGGCTCTGATTTACTGGTTCAGCCTGCTGCATCACCAAGTGGCCAGCCGCTCCCTCCTTCAGCCAGCCAAGGCTCCACCACCTCAACCGAAGGGAGCTGTGTGTCAAACCCTCCTTCTGTCACTCCATATGCTCCTGCTTCTCCCACTTTCAGTCAGCCATTCCGCCAACAATCCATCGGCGAAGCCATGTCCAAGAGACAACAGTATGTGCCCACTCATCCAACGGAGCAGAAGTTAAATGTGCTCCTGTCTAAGTTTCTGGTGCTGCAGTCCCTCCCTTTTCAAGTGGTGGACTCTACACCTTTCAGAGAATTGATGGCTTGTGCAGAGCCAAGGTGGAGAGTCCCAAGCCGACATTTTTTTTTGCGAAGAAGGCAGTACCAGCCCTGCATAATTTTGTACAAGAGAAGGTGGGCCAGTTCTTGAGCCTGTCTGTTTGTTCAAAAGTGCACGGCAGCGCCGACGTGTGGAACTGTAACTATGGGCAGGGACATTACATGTCTTTTATGGCCCACTGGGTAAATTTGTTCCTGCACAGCCACAACAGCAACTTGGACAGGTCACATTGCTTCCTCCTCCATGCTCTCGTTCTCGTTGGTCCTGTGACAGTGTGCGACTCTGCCTCCTCATCCTCCACCGTGTCCTCAGCCTCCACTGCATGTCCAAATCTCAGTGGCCCCTCATTGTACCATGTGTGTAGGGCATGGCGGTGTCATGCTGTTCTTCACATGGTTTGCCTTGGTGAAAAGTCTTGGAAAAAATGGCCGGTCAGGGCAATGGAGACGTTGCACCTACATCTCACGGCCACAGGGCTTGTTAGATTTGGTCCTTTGTACTCACACGCTGGGGTCTGGGACACTCAAACTTTGATTTAAATAAAATAAAAAAATCACACATTTCAATGGTCTCCTCATGCTTCAGCTAAATCCAGGCTGTGTCATTCAGGCAATATATGGTTTACTGATTTATTAACTATTGTATGGTCACTAGAGTGAGAATATGCACTTTATTGTAGCAGTCATTGTTTGTTGTGATGATGTCACACATGAGAACCAATTACCTTTAGAGGGTTGGATGGAATCATTAATCACAATGTATCACAGCTGTTTGTAAACCTATCAGAAAGCACCTTGATGTATTTAAGTTTTGTATTTTGTATGATTTGTATGCTTGACAAAGGCAGTTTGCCGAAACGTTGCACCGCTATCACATTTATCGTGTGAATAAACTTGGAAGCCTTTCCACTTGATCCTGGACCTCTGATTATTTGTGCTGTGGTGGAGATTGCACATTTATGGACTGCTGACCTGCCAGTTGGCTGACCACGTGCACTTACAGAGGGGGTCTTTGCTGGCTCTTTCGCTTAGAGTTATTACTATTACATAGTGAGCTCGTGCAAGGACTGTCTTTCCCAGGAAGGCGACTAGAGATGACAGCACCCGGAGGTAATATACCAGGGGGTGTCAGCACCACTAATGTGTTCACCTACACGGAACAAGATGCTGTGAGGATTTTAAACACTGTTCAGAGGGAAGCCACGTTTCTAAGTGTCCCCTCTGCTGAATTACTTAAAAAGAAATGGGACATTGAATCAAGACGCTTGATCACTCTGGAATTACATCTAGTCACTTTAAGTGAATACTATCGGGAGCAGCGAATCCCAAGGGGGATGCGATCACACCTGGGTCCAAACCTATTCCCCAACAATGATGTGTTCCAAAACAAATTCATACAGATTTCCAACAAGTATGCATTCGATGTGATCCTGCTGAATATGGAACATTTGCAATCGGAGATTGAAGCTACACAGCTTAAATGCCTGGGAATAGAAGAGCAGCTTAAGGGCCTTCTGCCACCACAGGATTACCAAGAAGCTAAGGAAAAGTTAGCCACGAGATTACTCAAACATCAACATGAGCTGGAGGAGGTTAAACGTGTAAAGTGGTACCGTGATTTGGAGGACTATGCATCGGGCAAAATCTATACATGGCAGTCACAGCAACAACATGAGGGAAGACGCCGTAAGAGACGCCCGAGGTCAACGTTACCCAAATCTCAAGTTCCACGCAATGAGGGTTTTCTGTCTACTGCGTTGGATAGTGATTCTTCTGACCAAACCTCAGCGCAGGCTTCTTTTTTAGGGAGAGGACAACCCACAGACGTCGACGTGGAGGACGAAAACATAGGAAGAGGAGTTCGCACACGCCAGAAGATACACCACAAGCCACCGAGGGGTCGAGGCAGAAACAGACATTAGTGGTAAATATATCTTCTGTGACTCTGTCTAATGATGAGATTAAGGTGCTAGAGAAAGGACTTTCCTACTGTCCGACGACAGAAATGGACCGGTTTGATTTACATGTGGATTTAGAGTCATTTTTTCGAAGATTAAGATTAAAATGTTTTTTTGATGGTAAGGTACCTACTGTGGCTAGTGTGAACACAAAGACATTGTTGTCCCTGAAGGAGGTTGGTTTATTCAACAGAAGTCAGTTACAGCCCCCCAGGGACAATAATGGAGTGGAGACATACATTGAAATTGTATCAGGGGAGGTTGAGAAATTGAAACAGAAGGAAAAATCTAGGACATGGTATAATATGTCTAAAAAGGAGAAGGAGGCGCTTAGGGCGTTAGAAAATAATGCCGAAATTACCATTAAGCCGGCCGACAAGGGGGGCGCCATCATCGTGATGGACACACACTCCTATTTGGCTGAGATAGAAAGACAGATCTCTGACACACAAGTTTATCAAAAGTTGACACATGACCCGGTGGGTAGGATACAAGACATGATTAAGGTTATTGTTGGTGAAGCTAGGGACAGGGACACCATTGATGAGGACCTGAGCAAATTTTTGATCCAGGAATTCCCGCGTACACCTGTCCTGTATGTCTTACCGAAGATCCATAAGAATCTGCGGAGTCCCCCCGGGAGACCTATTGTCTCCGGGAGGGACTCGGTGTTTTCACCATTGGCGACATATCTGGATAGGATCTTGAAAGAATACGCGGTCAGTGCAGTGTCCTATATACAGGACACGACGGACTTCATTAATAAAATCAGTGATCTTGTTATTCCTCCACAGGCCATCTTGGTGTCCTTTGATATCGTGAACCTCTATACATCCATAGATCACAATAGAGGCATAAGTGCAGTCAAGAAATGCTTGGAAAAAGCCCTGGTACCTGGCCCTGTCTGCTCCTTTGTTCTGGACCTATTGGGAGTCATCCTCAGGCAGAATTATTTTCTGTTTGGGGATGACTTCTATGTCCAGAACAGAGGAACAGCGATGGGGTCTAATGTCGCCCCTACGTATGCGAACATTTATATGACGGACATAGAAACGACATACATTTATACCTCCCCCTTTTTTCAATATATCGACACTTGGTATCGATATATTGACGACACTTTTGTTATTTGGAATGGTACTTTGACACAGCTTAATGACTTTTTTGTTGAATTGAACCTAATTTATCCTGAATTAAAATTCACTATGGTAACATCGACTGAATCACTTCAATTCCTAGACACCACTGTTTCTGTCTGTGGGAATAGGTTGGTCACAGACCTATACAGTAAACCCACAGACAGAAACAATCTCCTCTCATTTGACAGCTTCCATCCTAAACCAATGGTTGACTCCCTACCGTGGAGTCAACTCCTCAGGGTTAAAAGGATTGTGTCCAACACCGACGTGCTTAACGAGAGGGTTGAAGGGATGTGTGACAAATTTGAACAAAGGGGATATCCCAGACGATTGTTGAACAAACATAAGAATAAACTTGCGGCCACCCCCCGGGTCAACCTTCTCACTAAGAAAGTAAACTCAAAGGAAGACAAAATACCTTTTGTCTCCACATACACAACTAAGAGTGGAGAGATATCAAAGATTATCAAGAAAAATTGGGACATTATTTCACGTACAACTGACATTAAAGCCTCCCCAGTCATGGCCTATAGAAAAAATCGTAGCCTGAAAGATTGTTTGGTGAGTTCTGACGTTGGTAGTTTTAGAAAGAAGGGGGAACGCACGTGGTTGGGCCCTAGGAAAGGGAATTTCCCATGCATGGAATGTAGTCACTGCAACAGTATGATCAAGGGTGATACATTTTGTCACCCTCTGACTGGACGTACATTTAAAATTAAGGACAGATATACCTGTAGATCATCATTTGTAGTTTATATGTTACAATGTCCATGTGGTTTATACTACATTGGAGAAACCATAAATGAGTGCAGGATCAGATTAAATGGACATAAATCATCGATTAGGACGGGCAGGGTTGACTTGCCCATACCGAAACACTTTAAGGAGTTTGGTCATAATATTAGCCAATTGCGTTTCCGGATTATAGATCATGTCCCTATACTACGTAGAGGAGGAGACCGGGAGAAGTTATTAAAACAAAAAGAGTTAAAATGGATTCATCTATTAAACACATTACAACCTTGTGGTCTGAACATTGATTTTAGTCTAAAGCCTTACATGTGAATTAATTTTTCTTTTCTTTCTTTTTTTCTTCTTTTTTTCTTTTTCCATTGCTTCCCTCCTATTTTTCCCTTTTTTTTCTTTTCCCCTTTTTTCTTTCTTCCCCCTTCCCCTTCCCCCCCCCTCTCTTTTTCCCCCTCTCCCTTTTTTCCCCCCTTCTTTTCCAAAACCACCCCCTCCCTCTTTCCCCCCCCTCCCCTTTCCCCCCCCCTTCTTCCCCCCCTCTTCCTTTTCCCCCCCCCCCCCTTTCCTTCTTTCTCCCCTTTTCCTCTTTTTTCCCTCCATCTCTCCTCCTTTTTTTCCTTTTTTCCTTTCTCATTTTTCTTCTTCTTTTCTGTTTCCTTTTTTCTTTCTTTTTTCCCTTTTTTCCTTTTTTTTCCCCTTTTTTTTCCTCTTTTTGCTTTCCCCCTTTTTTTTCCCTTTTTTCTTTTTTCTTTTTTCCTTTTTCTTTTTTCTTTTTTCTTTCTTCCCTTTTTTTCTTTTTCTTTTCCTTTTTTCTCCTTTTTCTTCCCTTTTCCCTTCTTTTTTTCTTTCCCCCCTTTTTTTAATTTTTTTTTCAATTTATTCACCTCTTGAACCGCATAGTTCTTATTATATACATCAAATATGTGCTAGGAATGGCCATGAGTGTTTTTAACCTTCTCCTTTTTTTACATTTTATATTTTAGATCACTTATAGGATGTCACGTTGACACTATGTAAGAACAGGAGGGAGTGATTTACATGGCATCAATCAAATCGAGACAACTTTTCTTCTATACTCCATGACTATTAATGTAATTTTATTACTATTACCCGCCCGCATCTTTGTATTGCATCTTTTGTACTTTTATATTGACACACACGCTGCTATGTTATTTATTTATAGATTACTACTCCCCGTACTTCACTAGGTTTAATCAGTGTTGGTAACCTGGAGCCCTATGCGCTGCGCCTTGAATAGACGCATGTGCATTGGGTTGGGAACACACGACCCGGTATTGTACCGAAAGAAGAGCGTATCGCTCTGTGGCTTTTGCGCAGCCGCATTAGCAAGCGTCTGTGGTAATCATAGTGTCCGTGTTACATGGGTTCACGCATGCGCATGGTAACAGTGTAACTTGCGATATGAGAGCCGCGGCAGGCGCGATTTCGCGCAGCCGCAATACATTTGTTTACAAACATATAGACACATGGAGGGACGGAACGATCGTAAGTACTGATATGACAGCTATTGATAATCAATAGAGCTAGTCTTGACTCTGATGCCATGTATACTCCCCCCTATTCATTTATTAACTATTGTATGGTCACTAGAGTGAGAATATGCACTTTATTGTAGCAGTCATTGTTTGTTGTGATGATGTCACACATGAGAACCAATTACCTTTAGAGGGTTGGATGGAATCATTAATCACAATGTATCACAGCTGTTTGTAAACCTATCAGAAAGCACCTTGATGTATTTAAGTTTAGTATTTTGTATGATTTGTATGCTTGACAAAGGCAGTTTGCCGAAACATTGCACCGCTATCACATTTATGGTGTGAATAAACTTGGAAGCCTTTCCACTTGATCCTGGACCTCTGATTATTTGTGCTGTGGTGGAGATTGCACATTTATGGACTGCTGACCTGCCAGTTGGCTGACCACGTGCACTTACAGAGGGGGTCTTTGCTGGCTCTTTCGCTTGGAGTTATGGTTTACTGATGCCGCTGCTGGCCCTGTGTCTGGGAATAAAAATAGTATGATATGTAGCACCCGCTATCCAAAATCTTCTTCTAAAATGTCATTAATAGTTGTGTTTTTTTTAGGGATTGTGAAGCCCTGGTGTGTACTCATGCATCACCCAACTCCAGGCTGTGTCATTCAGGTAATATATGGTTTACTGATGCCGCAGCTGGCCCTGGGTCTGGGAATTAAAATTTTATGATAGGTAGCACCCGCTATCCAAGATCTTCTTCTAAAATTTCAAAAATTGTTGTGTTTTTTGGGGGAATTGTGAAGCCCTGGTGTGTACTCATTCATCATCCAACTCCAGGCTGTGTCATTAAGGCAATATATGGTTTACTCATGCCACTGTTGGGCCTGGTTCTGGGAATTAAAATTTTATGATAGGTAGCTCCCGCTATCCAAAACCTTCTTCTAAAATTTAAAAAATTGTTATGTTTTTTTTTTAGGGATTGTGAAGCCCTGGTGTGTATTCATGCTTCAGCCAACTCCATGCTGTGTCATTCAGGCACTATATGGTTTACTGATGCCGCTGCTGGGCCTGGGTCTGGGAATTAAAATTTTATGATAGGTTGCACCAGCTATCCAAAATCTTCATTTTAAATTTCAAAAATTCTTGTGTTTTTTCTTGGGGATTGTGAAGCCCTGGTGTGTACTCATGCTCCAGCCAACTCCAGGCTGTGTCATTCAGGCAATATATGGTTTACTGATGCCGCTGCTGTGCCTGGGTCTGGGAATTTTTTTTTTTGTTATGGAAGGTAGCACCAGCTATCCAAAATGTTCAGTTTAAATTTCTAAATTCATCTTTTAATCATAGAGATTTTGAAGGCCTAGTGCCTAATCATGCTGCTGGCAACTCCTGGCTGTGCCATTCCGCCTCTATATGGTCTCCTCATGCTGCCAACACCTTCACACTGTGTCATTCAGCCACTATATGGTCTCCTCATGCTGCCAACAACTCCATGCTGTGTCATTCAGCCACTATATGGTCTCCTCATGCTGCCAACACCTCCACACTGTGTCATTCAGCCACTATATGGTGTCCTCATGCTTCAGCCTCATCCAAGTTTTATGATTCAGCCACTATATGGTCTCCTCATGCTGCCAACACCTCCATGCTGTGTCATTCAGCCACTATATGTGTCCTCATGCTTCAGCCTCATCCAAGTTGTGTCATTCATCCACTATATGGTCTCTTCATGCTGCTAACACCTCCACACTGTGTCATTCAGCCACTATATGGTGTCCTCAGGATTCAGCCTCATCCAAGCTGTGTCATTCAGCCACTATATGGTCTCCTCATACTGTCTACACCTTCACGCTGTGTCATTCAGCCACTAAATGGTCTCCTCTTGCTGCCAACACCTTCACGCTGTGTCATTCAGCCACTATATGGTCTCCTCACACTGATGCCACCTCCAGGCTCTGTCATTGTGCCGCTCTGCGGCAGTGATTCTACAAGCGATGCCGGTAATCTGCATGTTATTCTGAATACCAGTATTATTTCACTAACCCAGCACACTCCATATGCATGTTAGAAAACAGCAAAGTGTTCTATACCCCTATTGAGGCTGTCTGTAGGCTAGAAATAGCCTTTTTTTATATAGATTCACCACGAAAAAATTCTGATCGAAACTAACTTTTTCGGAAAATTCGGCGAATCGGCCGAATCAAATTTTTGAAAAGTTCGCTCAGCTCTACTAATTATGTTACACTTCTTACAGATTTGAGGAAGACTGTGTCTCAACTCCCAAGACTGGGGGTTTCTTGTAGTGTTGAGCAGCATAGGCCATATTCGAATTCGCGAATATTCGCGAATATATGGACGAATATTCGTCATATATTCGCGAATATTCGCATATTCGTTATATTCTCGTTTTATTTTCGCATATGCGAACATTCGCGTATGCGAAAATTAACATATGTGAATATTAACATATACAAAATCAACATAAGCGAAAATTCGCATATACGAAAATTAGCATATGCTAATTTTCGCATATGCGAATTTTCGGACGCCAGTCTCACACAGTAGTATTACAGCCTTCTTTACACCACACAAGCTGGAAGCAGAGAGGGATGATCACTGTAATGTGTACTGTGAAAAAAAAAAAAAAAAAAAAAAAAACGAATATTCGTAATTACGAATATATAGCGCGATATTCGCGAATAATATTCGAATTGCGAATATTCGTGAGCAACACTAGTTTCTTGGTTGTGGAAAGTTGCAGCAATTAAAATGATGGTATTGCCAAAAATCTTATATACAGCCCGATAAAATTACCTCCTACGTATATACAAAAACTTCAATCGATTATTATGCATTATATATGGAATAACCAAAAGTCGAGAATTAAAACCCCGTGCCTTTATCCACCTTTGAGGGGGGGAGGCATTGGCTGCTCCTCTATTCTACAATACTATAGAGAAGTTATGTTGGACCAACTTAAACCACTGTGGAATGTGGATGTGTCCAAACTTTGGGTTACTATTGAAACACAAGAGCTCCACAATAGACTGGTCAAACATATCCTCATGGCTGCATTTGTACTCACATCTACACTTTCCTCCGCGCACCACACAATTGATGCCATTTACTCCGTATGGAATAGACTCATTCTACACAACAACTTATGCCATTTAAGCTAATATATGATCCCAATAGAAGTATTAGCTGCACAAATACCTGACCTCTCAATTTCGCATTGGCCTGAGAGAGGCATTAAATACCTTACTGATATGTGGGATGGAGTCTCATGTATCTCTTTTGTGGAAATCGGTTCCAGATTCTCCATAAGTAATAAGGAATTTTATAAATTCCTTCAGATGAGACATGCCCTATCATCTTTCACGCCATCGCACCCAACGGTAGTCTCCAAACTCAATGCTTGGCTTAATCACCCGACCCCAACAAGGAAAGGTATTTCTTGGTGTTATTCATTCCTCATATCAAATAATATTCTAGAAATAGACCCATATAAAACAAGGTGGGAGAGTAATCTGAACATCTCTTTCACAGAAAACCAAAGGAGTATAGCTCATCTGGTAGTACCAAAACTTTCTAAGTGTATTGCCCATTTGTAATCGTCTAAAAAATTTCTATACCGTTGGTACCTTGTGCCAACGCGGTTGGAACAATTTAATTCGTCCACGGGAGAGTGCTGGAGGTGTTTGGACCCAGGTTCCTTCATCCATATATGGTGGAATTGTCCACGTCTTCTCCTTTTTGGAAAAGGCTGGGCAAGTTTATTTCACAGCTCTGTGGGTTCCCAGTTATTCTTGATGCTGCTTTAGCTCTCTTGAATATCAATATAACTACATATTCTCATTTCCATAAAACCATAATTTTACATACTCTAATAGTTGCCACAACATTATTAGAAGGTGGGGCACAAAGCATGTGCCTTCTATTCTAGACGTTAAATCAGGAATTAATCTTAACTGTTGGCATGAATATAAGGTAGCTTCTGCATTGGATAAAGAATATGAGTTTCTTTCCAAGTGGGATGTTTGGTTACATAGCCCCCACAATACAGTTCAACTATAGATTTGTCGGGTGTGTGAATGCCTATTCCCATTGATGACTTATTTTATATATTAGCTTGCTCCTATCCTCCATGCAAATAATATGTTACTTGAAGCGGATAGGGTGCAGAAGATCTGTTCCTACTGGGTACTACTTGTTTCTTTTCTTTTTTTTTTTATTTAGTTTTCTTATTTTATTTGTTATCCCTGTTCTCTTAACCCCTTAAGGACCCTTGACATACGCGTACGTCATGACACCCTGGTACTTAAGGACCCATGATGTACGCGTACGTCATGGAGAATTCTGGCCCCTGCCGCACGCCGGGCTGCATCCCGTGCAAACGCCTAGGGGGGTCATCAGACCCCCCATGTCGGAGATCGCGGCAAATCGCAAGAGCGAGATTCCGGGTTATTCCGGGTCTATGGTGACCCAGAATATAAGGGGGATCGTGGTTGTCTGACACCCACAATCCCCCTGAAGCGATAGGAGTGAGGTGGCAGGGGTGCCACCCTTCCTATCCCTGCTATTGGTGGTCTAGACGCGACCACCAATAGCAGATCAGGGGCGGGGGGGTTAACTTTTGTTTTCCCCGTCCTGCCCACCCACAATAGGCAGGGCAGGACGGGGAAACGACGGGGACCGGCGCCGAAGATCCACTTATCCACTATATAGTGGTCCCTAAACTGTAGCCCTCCAGATCTTGCAAAACTACAACTCCTAGCATGCCCAAACAACTGTTTGCGGTCTGGGCATGCTGGGATTTGTAGTTTTGCAACAGCTGGAGGACCACAATTTGGAGATCACTTTGCAGTGTTCTCTAAAACGGTAGCCCTCCAGATGTTGCAAAACTGCAAATCCCAGCATGCCCAAACAGCAAACAGATGTCTCGGCATGCTGGGAGTTGTAGTTGCGTACCTCCAGCTATTGCACAACTACATCTCCCAGTATGCCCTTCGGCGATCAGTACATGCTGGGAGTTGTAGTTTTGCAACAGCTGGAGGCACACTGGTTGGAAAATACTGAGTTAGGTAACAGAACCTAACTGAAGGTTTTCCAACCAGTGTGTCTCCAGCTGTTGCAAAAGTACAACTCCCAGCATGCACGGTCTGTCAGTACATGCTGGGAGTTATAGTTTGCCCCACCCATGTGAACGTACAGGGTACATTCACACGTTCAGGTTTACAGTAAGTTTCCTGCTTCATGTTTGGGCTGCGGTAAACTTTTCACCGCAGCGCAAACTCCTAGCGGGAAACTCACCGTAACATGCCAGTGCAAATGTACCCTAGAAACACTACACTACACTAACACCTAATAAAGAGTAAAACACTACATATACACCCCCTTACACTGTCCCCCCAATAAAAATGAAAAACGTATTGTATGGCAGTGTTTCCAAAATGGAGCCTCCAGCTGTTGCAAAGCAACAACTCCCAGCATTTCCGGACAGCCACTGGCTGTCCAGGCATGCTGGGAATTTAGCAACAGCTGGAGGCACCCTGTTTGGGAATCACTGGTGCAGAATACCCCTATGTCCACCCCTATGCAATCCCTAATTTTGCCCTCAAATGCGCATGGAGCTCTCTCACTTCGGAGCCCTGTCGTATTTCAAGGAAACAGTTTAGGGCCACATATGAGGTATTTCTGTACTCGGGAGAAATTGCACTACAAATTTTGGGGGGCTTTTTATCCTTTTACCCCTTATGAAAAGGAAAAGTTGAGGGTTACACCAGCTTGTTAGTGTAAAGAAGTAAAAAAATTTACACTAACATGCTGGTGTTGCCCCATACTTTTTATTTTCACAAGCGTTAAAAGGAAAAAAAGACCCCCAAAATTTGGAACGCAATTTCTCCTGAGTACGGAAATACCTCTTATGTGGGCGTAAAATGCTCTGCAGGTGCACAACAAGGCTCAGGAGTGAGAGCGCACCATGTACATTTGAGGCCTAAATTGGTGATTTGCAAAGGGGTGGTCGATTTTTACAGCGGTTCTGACATAAACGCAAAGAAATAAATACCCACCTGTGACCCCATTTTGGAAACTACACCCCTCACGTAATGTAATAAGGGGTAAAGTGAGCATTTACACCCCACAGGTGTCTGACAGATTTTTGGAACAGTGGTCCGTGAAAATGAAAAATGTAATTTTTCATTTGCACAGCCCTCTGTTCCAAAGATCTGTCAAACGCCAGTGGGGTGTAAATACTCACTGCACCCCTTATTAAATTCTGTGAGGGGTGTAGTTTCCACTGTTTCCACTGTTCTGGCATCACTGGGGGCTTTGTAAACGCACATGGCCCCTGACTTCCATTCCAAACAATTTTTTTGCCAAAAGCTCAATGGTGCTCCTTCTCTTCTGAGCATTGTAGTGCGCCAGCAGAACACTTGACGTCCACACATGGGGTATTTCCATACTCAGAAGAGATGAGGTTTCAATTTTGGGGGGCATTTTGTCCTATTACCCCTTGTAAAAAAAAATTATTTGAGGGAAAACTAGCATTTTAGTGGAAAAAAAAAATCATTTACACACCCAACTTTCACGAAAAGTCGTCAAACACCTGTGGGGTGTTAAGGCTCACTGGACCCCTTGTTACGTGCCTTGAGGGGTGTCGTTTCCAAAATAGTATGCCATGTGTTTTTTTTTGTTTTTTTTTGCTGTCCTGGAACCATAGTGGCTTCCTAAATGGGACATGCCCCCCAAAAACCATTTCAGCAAAATTTGCTTTTCAAAAACGAAATGTGACTCCTTCTCTTCTGAGCATTGTAGTTTGCCCGCAAAGCATTTTACGTCCTAACATGGGGTATTTCCATATTCAGAAGAGATGGGGGTTACAAATTTTGGGGATCATTTTGTCCTATTATCCTTTGTAAAAATCTTACATTTGAGGGAAAACTAGCATTTTAGTGAAAAAAAAAACAATTTTAACATCCAACTTTAACGAAAAATCGTCAAACACCTGTGGGGGGTCAAGGCTTGTTACGTGCCTTGAGGGGTGCAGTTTGCAAAACAGTATGCCATGTGGGTCTTTTTGTTTGCTGTTGTGGCACCGTAGATGCTTCCTAAATGTGACATGCCCCCCAAAAACCATTTCAGAAAAACTCACTCTCCAAAATCCCACTGTCGCTCCTTCCCTTTTGAGCCCTCTACTGCGCCCGCCGAACACTTGACATACACATATGAGATATTTTCGTACTCGAGAGAAATTGAGTTACACATTTTAGGAAGATTTCTCTCCTTTTACCCCTTGTAAAAATTCAATAACTAGGTCTACAAGAACATGTCAGTGTAAAAAATGAAGATTTAGAATTTTCTCCTTCAATTTGCTGCTATTCCTGTGAAACACCTAAAGGGTTAACAAACCTTTTGAATGTAATTTTGAATACTTTGAGAGGTGCAGTTTTTATAATGGGGTCATTTGTGGGATATTTCTAATAAGAAGGCCCTTCAAATCCACTTCACAAGAGAACTGGTCCCTGAAAAATTTCGATTTTGAAAATTTTGTGAAAAATTGGAAAATTTCTGCTATATTTTGAAGCCCTCTGATGTCTTCCAAAAGTAAAAACATGTCAACTTTATGATGGAAACATAAAGTAGACATATTGTATACGTGAATCAATATATAATTTATTTGGAATATTCATTTTCCTTATAAGCAGAGAGCTTCAAAGTTAAAAAAATGCAAAATTTTCAATTTTTTCATCAAATTTTGGAATTTTTCACCAAGAAATGATGCAAGTATCGACAACATTTTACCACTAACATAAAGTAGAATATGTCACGAAAAAACAATCTCGGAATCAGAATGGAAGGTAAAGGCATCCCAGAGTTATTAATGTTTAAAGTGACAGTGGTCAGATGTGCAAAAAATGGCCGTGTCCTACAGTGAACATTGGCTGGGTCCTTAAGGTGTTAATGTCTAAATAGGCTGAAGGGGGAGATTTTTCCTCCCTGGTATGTATGTCAAGCACAGAAAGATGTTTTATTTAAGCCCACAAATGTTACATTTTGTACTTGATGTATTGAAAATTTTTATAAAAATTTCATGTTATAAAAAAAATTAAAATAAATTTGAATTTGAAAATGTAGCATTTTTCTAACTTTGAAGCACTCTGCTTGTAAGGAAAATGGACATGTCAAGTAAATTATGTATTGATTCACTTATACAATATGTCTACTTTATGTTTGCATCATAAAGTTGACATGTTCTAACTTTTTGACGACATCAGAGGGCTTCAAAGTATAGCAGCAATTTTCCAGTTTTTCCAGAAATTTTCAAAATCAGAATTTTTCAGGGACCAGTTAAGTTTAGAAGTGAATTTGACGGTCTTCATGTTGAAAAACCCCTATAATGGACCCCATTATGAAAACTGCACCCCTCAAAGTATTCAAAATGACATTCAAAAAGTTTGTTAACCCTTTAGGTGTCTCACAGGAATAGCAGCAAAATGGAGGAGAAAAATAAAATTCTCAATTTTAACACTAAAATTTTATTGTAGCCACATTGTTTCACTTTAACAAGGGGTAAAAGGTAAAAAGGCCCCCCAAAACTTGTAATTAATTTCCTCTCGACTAAGGAAATACCTCATATGTGGATGTAAATTTCTCTGTGGGTGCACTTTTGGAGAGCAAATTTTGCTGAAATGGTTTTTGGGGGGCATGTGCCATTTAGGAAGCCCGATGATGCCAGAACAGTAACAAAAAACCACTATACTTTCCCTTGCATGGGATTTTCATTGTTATTTTCATCCTTATTTTACTTTATTTTTATTTATTTATTATCATCTTTTGTATAGGCATGGTATAATTGCACTTTATGCACTGCTATTCATTATTCAATAATTATTGATTCTTTTATTAGCTATTAATTTTCAATTTTCAGGCCGTAATTCCTCTTTCACCTTATTTAACTTTTCTTGTTGAGGCAGTGTATCCATCCCCCATTTTATGTATTACTGGACCAAGCCTATTATTATGTACACAATATAGGCATTTTTTATTTTGTTAGATACTAAGTGACTACATAATTATTACTATTATATATTTTATTGCATTTATTCCCTTTGTATTAACCCCTTAACGACGCAGGACGTATATTTACGTCCTGCACCAGCTCCCGCTATATGAAGCGGGATTGCGCCACGATCCTGCATTATATCGCGTTGGTCCCCGCGCTCATCAACGGCCGGGACCCGCGGCTAATACCACACATCGCCGATCACGGCGATGTGCGGTATTAACCCTTTAGAAGCGGCGGTCAAAGCTGACCGCCGCTTCTAAAGTGAAAGTGACCCAGCTGCTCAGTCGGGCTATTCGGGACCGCCGCTGTGAAATCGCGGCATCCCGAACAGCTGACAGTACACCGGGAGGGTCCTTAACTGCCTCCTCGGTGTCCGATCGACGAATGACTGCTCCGTGCCTGAGATCCAGGCAGGAGCAGTCAAGCGCCGATAACAATGATCACAGGCGTGTTAATACACGCCTGTGATCTGTGTAAAAGATCAGTGTGTGCAGTGTTATTGGTCCCTATGGGACCTATAACACTGCAAAAAAAATGTAAAAAAAAGTGTTAATAAAGGTCATTTAACCCCTTCCCTAATAAAAGTTTGAATCACCCCCCTTTTCCCATAAAAAAATAAAACAGTGTAAAAAAAATAAATAAATAAACATGTGGTATCGCCGCATGCGTAAATGTCCGAACTATAAAAATATATCATTAATTAAACCGCACGGTCAATGGCGTACGCGCAAAAAAATTCCAAATTCCAAAGTATTTTGGTCACTTTTTATACCATTAAAAAATGAATAACAAGTTATCAAAAAATCCGATTAAAACAAAAATCATACCGATAAAAACTTCAGATCATGGCGCAAAAAATTAGTCCTCATACCGCCCTGTACGTGGAAAAATTAAAAAGTTATAGGGGTCAGAAGATGACATTTTTAAACGTATAAATTTTCCTGCATGTAGTTATGATTTTTTCCAGAAGTGCGACAAAATCAAACCTATATAAGTAGGGTATCACTTTAACCGTATGGACCTACAGAATAATGATAAGGTGTAATTTTTACCGAAATATGCACTGCGTAGAAACGGAAGCCCCCAAAAGTTACAAAATGGCATTTTTTCTTCGATTTTGTCGCACAATGATTTTTTTTTCCGTTTTCCTGTGCATTTTTGGGTAAAATGACTAATGTCACTGCAAAGTAGAATTGGCGACACAAAAAATAAGCCATAATATGAATTTTTAGGTGGAAAATTGAAAGGGTTATGATTTTTAAAAGGTAAGGAGGAAAAAACGAAAGTGCAAAAACGGAAAAACCCTGAGTCCTTAAGGGGTTAAAGGGGTACTACCGTGGAATACTTATTTTTTGTTTTTTAAATCAACTGGTGCCAGAAAGTTAAAAAGATTTGTAAATTACTTCTATTTAAAAACAATAACTTAATCCTTCCAGTACTTTTTAGGGGCTATATACTACAGAGGAAATTCTTATCTTTTTAGATTTCTCTGATGTCATGACCACAGTGCTCTCTGCTGACCTCTGCTGTCTATTTTAGGTTCTGTCCGGAGCAGCATATGTTTTCTATGTGGATTTTCTCCTGTTCTGGACAGTTCTTAAAATGGACAGCAGAGGTCAGTAGGGAGCACTGTGGTCATGACATCAGAGAAATCTAAAAAGAAAAGCATTTCCTCTGTAGTATATAGCCCTTAAAAGTACTGGAAGGATTAAGATTTTTAAATAGAAGTAATTTACAAATCTGTTTAACTTTCTGGCACCAGTTGATTTAAAAAAAAAAAAGTTTTCCATGGTAGTACCCCTTTAATCTTTATATGTCCCGGGATATATGACCAACATTTACTGTTAGATTGCGCTTGCAGTTAGTTTGTTCCACCACTAGATGGCTGGTTTGACTCTCACCAGCTGCCTTCGTCTCCAATGTGCACGCTCATCTGTGGCCTCTCGCTGCTGTCTGGGGGATCGCGTCTTAGCATGACTTTGATAATGTGCTGTTTTGTCACGTGACAGGTCATGTTACATGGGCAGTGGCGTCAGCGGTTCAGCGTGCGCTATACATGGCCACGGAAGGACTAAATCCTTACATCATCCAAGGTAATTATGCATTCTTTGCTCTCATTGGGTCCTCTGGTGTATTTAAGATCTGGAGGTCTGGGATGTAGCCACTCCCAGACGAAGGTCAGCGTGCCAAAACGCTCATTGGAGTGGCGTCATCCCAGCCCCTGCATTTTACTACTGACCACCTGGTCTTTTGTGGGTATCATTTCTATGCACTTTATACTTTGGCTTTGTGTACTTTATAGTATTATCTTTGACTTTTAGCACATGGCACTTTAATCTTCAGATAATTTTGCCTGTACGCATATACACTAGTTGCCGATGCTCATTCATAGTCACCTCCATTATACCAAGATGTACTGTGCCCCTTGACTAGCATCTCTGTATGTAGGGTGTCCGGTGATGCCGCATGTTTTTGATGTATTGTTTCCTCCTCTTTATGTATGTGTGTGTTGGTTTTAATGCATATCGATAAAATTCAGCATTTTATTTATATTTAATTACTGCAATTTTTCCTTTCAGTTTTTTTGTGTATACTGGGAGTCTATGTTTACCCATAGGCCACTATATAGGGGGATATTACAGTGGTTCTTACATGGCCACATATCTACTACCCTTTGTTGTTCTTCTGTCTGTTTTTTGAGTTTATATACAATTTAATAAATTGTAAATGTAATAATGGTAATTCTTTTTTATATATTTTTCTTTTCCGGTTTACATTTGTTAATCAAGCACGCTCCCTACTTGATTGGCACACATGGCTCACCAGCAGGAGATTCTGCACATTCCCTGTGAATGAGGGTTGCAGCGCATGTGCAGTGAATCTGGCTGGTTAGGAATTGGAATCACAGACTTTGCATGCACCAAAATCCTCATTCATGGTACATTCTAGAAGAAGTTGATTGTGTCATTCAAATTGGCATTGTGGTCCAAGGGCACAACACTCTGAACTCTCATGAAAGTATTTTTATCACAGTAAAAGCACTAAGAGCATTTATACGTGTATGACATTCATCTTTACTCTTACGCCTACTTTGCTGAGTCAACAGTTTTATTTACTTCAAGAGTACTTGTCATATCCCCCAAAAAAACACAAATCTCTTATGTTACTCAGTACCTAGTCCTGATCTGTCACTCACCTGGTTTGTCATTCTGTGCTTTGGAGGGAGCATGTCCTCTCTCTGCATAACTGTTCTTCCTCCCAGTGCTGTGCTGTGCTAGGTCTCTTCATCCAATCACTGCAGGCTGTTCTGTTACCCCTCCTCTCTGTTTTAATGCTGCAGTCTGATAGGACATAAGTGAGCACAGAGGAGTGTTAGTCCCACACTCACTTACTGGACCCCTAGTGCTGTTTTTTTTTTTTTTTTTTTTATAAGCCACGAGTTTTATAAAAAGGAAATACATTTTTACGTGTTATTATTCTTATAAAGTATGTTAGAAAGGTTAATGTTTTGCCAAGATCTACAACCCATAAAAAGTTTTAGAATTTGACAGCGCCCATTTAACCCATGTGACAGATCCACTTTGAAGTACCCTGTAAATCTCAGAGTCTGTTTTAATCAATGTTGTGTTGTAAACTTAACCCCTCCCCCCTCCCTTATACAAGAAAGGCAGACAGATACTATAATTTAATTTCACAATTCTTTCATTTCTAGCATAGGACCATTTTTTCCCAACAGGTTTAATGAATTATGACTTTTTTTTTGGGTGTAGTTGGTCAAATGGGTTATAAATGCTAATAAATCCAAAACATACATGTGATCTACATTTTTCTCTAAACACATCAATTTTGGCTCAACAGAAATATTTGAGAGGAATGTCTAGAATTGAAGGTGTGTTTATCCTCATAACAATCTAAGTTTCCAGGCAGACACATCTTTTCACTTCAGAACAATAGAAATTATTAAAGAAATCTTCTTGAATCTTTATCTCTGTAACTAAACTGTAAACAGCAATAGAACATCAACTTGGCTTGGCTTTTTGAGGACTTCATCTGAAACACATGTATAACTATAACACAATGGTCTTTGAAGCATTAATAAAAATATGCATATTACTGATGTTCATAACGTTCCCATGAAATGCATAATATTCTTTTTCTCTTAGAATTGATCCCACTAAATATTGATATACTGGTGTGTAAACAAAGAGTAAGTATAATAAGGTGGGTCCTATAGACTTTAATGAAGAAAGCCAAGCACATAAACTGCCATCAGGGGCATAGCTATAGAGGTAGCAGAGTAAGCAGTCGCACCGGGGGTCCTGGTGCCTAAGGGGCCCCCAAAGCACAACTGCCCCATTAGAGGCCAGTATTATAATTGGCAGATGTGGCCCTTTTGCAGATTTTGCATTGGGCTCAGAAGCTGCAATTAACATCTTTGACTGCCACCCCCCTTCATAAGATGTAGGGTCAGGTGGGGAGGTTTTAAGTTCGAGGAGGTTTTTGGGTCCCCAAGGTTGGGTCTCCATCAACTTTGACCAAGCACTGTTTGTTGGCATTACATTTTTATATATATTTGATTAAACTATCGTTACTGGCTTACACTCATGTATCACATGGTAAAATATGTGAAAACACAGCCTGTTACCTGTTTGAACACAGCACAATGCCTAACATTTTTTAACCTTATTAAACACTATTTTGTTTGGATTTTCTTAGTCATATACATGAAAGGAAAATATGAAGGTCAGAACACCACAAGTTGTAGAGAAACTCTAAAAATAAATACTTGTTTACCTTTGAAAGGGACCCAAACGAAAATCAACAGAAGTTATCACAGTACCAGCTATCGTTCCAGATGGTTTAATTTTTAAAACAGACTGAAGATTTGAATCTGTAACATGAGAAAATTAGAAAGCAAAGTTGTCCTGAGGTTACAGATTTAGACCTGCATACCTACTGTTTTCCAATGAAACTTGCTTATAGCTTGGCAAGGCTTTTGAAGGGTTTAGCATTACTTAATTCCATAGCAGTAGACTGCCACAACTTGTAAGCCTACTTTGTTTTACCATAATCCAATTTTTATAAAACAGGCTCTCTATATTTCATATATACATTTTTACACAAACCTGAAATATTTCATAAAAAGATAAACTGCTGTTTTTCATGAATCGGCCATAAATATATGATAATTTTATATATTTAATTTCTTATTCTGATTTTATGCATACATTTCTTAGGATTCTTTTACACTGCCGTTAGCACACGGCAGTGTGAAGGCCATCTGGGGAGCCTGGGGAAATAGCAGGAGAAAAATTACTGCATGTGCTGTCTTTTTCTCCCGCTAGTCCGGTTAAAAAAGAACAGCGCCCGACAGACCCCATTATAGTAAATAGGAGCGCGTTGGGACCCGTTGTTGCCCATTGCTCCCCGGCCGTTAAGGTCACAAAAAAAACAAAACTTTAACCCGTTAACAACCATGGATGTCTATGCTCGTCCAATGGCCGTTAACGGGAGCCCGCATCATACCGGCAGGCCCCCAGCTGATTCATGTAGCTGGGGGCCGGCGCTAATAGCTGACATGCGACGATCGCCGCGGCCGGCTATTAACCCTTTAGATCGCTGCTGTCAAAGTGTCAAAGTTGACAGCGGCGTCTAAAGGTGCCTTTCTCCTGTCCCTGGTGGTCCAGTGGGGTGGATCGACTGCCCCGGCCCCTTCGTGATGTCTCGCCCGCCCCCTCGTGACGTCTTGCCCGACGTCTTCACTCTAGGCGATTTAGGACTGGCTGTTGAAATTTATAACAATAGATCATCAACTGAATAGCAACTGCCTCAAACAACTACATTGGTAGATAGAAGAAGGCATGTAATATGGATGATCCCTGCTTATGATAACAAATTTAAGGAGGACCTGTAGCCTCTTCTAAAATACCTTCCTATATGAAATAGCAATTATGGAACATGTAGCCCTGTGTTATGATGTTTCTCTGCTTTTGTTACTATTATGCTTCTCTGCCATTCCTTTGTTATTCTTAATGTGAAACCAGCATATTTCAGATGTGTAAAACCAACATGTTTTGGATTTGTCAGACATCCTTATTCATGGCGGTAAGTAAATCTCTTTTTTTGCATATAATGTTGTTATGCAAATTTGCTGTTAGGGAACTGGAGATTTGTCTGTTTTTTGTATTAGAGATTATAGCAGTGAATCCATGGTTATTTCTTACTTGCACTGATTCACATTTAATGACTACAATATAGGCCGTATGGTAGAGCTGATCACCACTTACACTAGGATAATATTTATCAACTATTTTGTGAAATAATGAGGGTTTGACCAGTGGGAGTCTTATGTATCACTCTAACGAAGGGATCACAGTATTCTATGCAGTAACCAACACGACTGCAAAAGAGGGGGTTCTTGGTGACCAGGACAATCAACCATGTATGCTGCCTCTCAATATAACGTAAAGGGAGACAAAATAACAGCATAACAGCTGTGCAATCTAATGTAGAATAAAATTGACCTGGGTCTAGAAGGTGTACAAAAAATGCACAGTGAATAACTGCATGCTTAATAACTGCAACCTATATTGGTAATTTTACAAAGTTAGCATATAAAACAGGTATCATATCCCAGCACTTTTTTTATGATTTATAACAACGCTTTCTTAATACATAAGTGCCAATTGTGTTGTATTTCACACATTTACAAACATACAGGGTGAATTCTAGGGCATTTGCTCTGCAAAATTTACTGCCAGTTGTAAGAAATCTAAATCATACCTTCATTATATTAATGGTAATGGCTTACAACATTAAATTTATTGAATATTCAGCTTCTGTGACAGTTCAGTAATATTAATGGGGTGTACAGTATTTTTACAGTTGCTAAACTAGCAGACCTCCCACTGCCCAGACATAATACACTTTAAAGGCATTGTATACACACTCATAAATTTTGCCAAGAATAAACTCATGCCTCAGTCACATTTTTAGGTATGGCTTATGTAGAAATAAAACATAAATTGTATTTTACTTATGGAAAAACAACATAAGCATCAATAAATGGAAATAAAAAACACAGCAAAGTTTAGTCATTTTAAATTAATACAAAATTAGAAAAAAACAACAATGTTGTGTTAGTTCACAATTAATTTGCTCTCCTCCAGTAGAAAGAAAACAATCTTATACTACCTAAAAGGAAAAGTCAGCCATCTGCAGACAGCTCTTTCAATGTACTCGGCCCTCAACAATATATTTCAAGGTTCCGGTTGGCTACAGACATGTCATAGATGTAGCTTGGGTGGGAGGGTACTCTCTCTTTTTTGAAAAGACACAGTTGGTGTATGGTTGACTACTTAAAACTAAAAATCAAAACCAAAGTCTCCTACCTTCTGGAGGAGATCCAATTTGCATACTTCTTTTCATGTTGCATATTAATCTTGCCATGTAGCATATTGTTGTTTGGCAATGAGTTAAAATGTTGTCCAGAGCCCCTCTGTACCTCCAGCTGTCTTTTACAGTCTGCCGTCAAGCAGAGTGCTCATATCACTGAGAAGTGCTTTGCTATGACACAGCATCGAAGAGTCAAAGCAATATAATGATTATTTACAATAATTCCTTTTGGGGACTTAAAAAAAGTATCAAATACTATTAAAAAATGTTTTTTTTTTTATTTATAACAGTGCCTCCTTTAAAAAATATTTAAATCACACCCTTTTCCCATGAAAAATAAATACAAAATTAACACGTTTTAATTCGTTGATCAGTATAATCAACCAATGAGTCTAGAGGAGTGCACGCCCATGTTCTTTCCCAGTTTTGTGTCCCATGTCCAAGGCAGGCTAATAATATAAAGTCTAATGAAAACGATTGACTTCCCTGGGACATGTCAAAAGTTTTTATAATGGCAGTTACACTTTAAAGTACTGCCACAGGTACTGTATATATTCAATGAACTCAAGTAATGTCAAGTAGCCTCAGTAGGATCAGAAGATTACATCGTTTTTTGGAATTTTTTAATATTATTTAAAAGCACAGTGAACTTGATTTATGTAAGTTTCTGACCCACTGGAATTTTGATATAGTGAATTAGAAATAAATTGATCTGTTTGTAAACATTTGTTGGAAAAATGAATTGTGTTAAGAACAAAGTATTTAAAGGACAACGTTGTCAACTATGAACATATGCCCTATTCACAGGATAGACCAGTGATGGCGAACCTTTTTGAGCCCGAGTGCCCAAACCTTAATGCACAACAACTTTTTTTTCCCTCAAAGTGCCAGCACAGCAATTAAATCTGAATTCTGAGGTTTAAGTTTAGAAAAAACAACTCACACAGTTGCCACAACTAATCAACATCTTCTGTTTTAAAAGAACACAACATCAGAGTTCAATGATCCAAACTTATTTTTTTTTTTATTGATAGTTTATAGTTCCTCCACATTAGGTTGTAGTTCCCCCATATTAGGTTTTAGTTCCCCCACATTAGATTGGCAGCACAGTCCCCCCACATTAGGTTGGCAGTATAGTTCCCCCCACATTAGGTTGGCAGTATAGTTCTCCCACATTAGGTTGGCAGTATAGTTCCCCCACATTAGATTGGCAGCACAGTTCCCCCACATTAGGCTGGCAGTATAAGTCCCCCCACATTAGATTGGCAGCACAGTTCCCCCACTTTAGGCTGGCAGTATAAGTCCCCCCACATTAGGTTGGCAGTATAATTCCCCCCACATTAGGTTACATAGTTACATAGTATGGTTGAAAAAAGACATACGTCCATCAAGTCCAACCAGGGAATTGAAGGGAAGGGTGTAAGGGGATAAGGGATGTAATTTTATAATTCTGCATAAGCATTAATGTTATTTTGTTCCAGGAATGTATCTAACCCCATTTTAAAGCTGTTAATTGTTCCTGCTGTGACCAGCTCCTGAGGTAGACCGTTCCATAAATTCACAGTCCTCACGGTAAAGAAGGCGTGTCGCCCCTTTAAACTAAATAGGTTGGCAGTATAATTCCTCCCACATTAGATTGGCAGTATAGTTCCCCACATTAGGTGCAATATAGTTCCCCCACATTAGGTGCAGTATAGTTCCACACATTAGGTGCAGTATAGTTCCCCCACATTGGGTGCAGTATAGTTCCCCCACGTTAGGTGCAGTATAGTTCCCCCACATTAGGTGCAGTATAGTTCCCCACATTAGATGCATTATAGTTTACCACATTAGATGCACTATAGTTCCCCCACATTAGGTGCAGTATAGTTCCCCACATTAGGTGCAGTATAGTTCCCCCACATTAGGTGAAGTATAGCTCCCCCACAGACATACAGCCTTCAGCCATATACAGTGTATGCCTGTGTACTGCCCTACTTCAGTGCTCTGTCCACCGCTCCTCTGGTCAGGGATCACAATCTACCACTATGCCCTACAGGCCATAGCAGTACGTCTCGGGACTGGAGGAGCGGTGGTCGGAACACTGAAGATGACTTGCAGGTGGATTACCGTGCCCGTGCGTCCTTCTCCTCACTGCTCCACTCCGTTCTGCTCTGCTGCTGCTGTGGGCGCACGAATGGGACGTCAGTGTTGTCCCTGCGTGTGCTACCTTCCGGCAGCCCCTGCGTTTTTAAAGTTAATGCAGGGCCGCAGAACGGTAACAGGGACATCCTTGTGTCCCGAAAAGATCTTTCGGGACACAGGGCTGTCCCGAATGAGCTGGTGGCGAACTATGGCCGCGTGCCCGCAGAGGGCCATAGGTTCGCCATCACTTGGATAGGAGCTGGGACCCCGGATTCTCCAGGATGGGACCCTACGCTCAATGAGGAGTGCGTGCTGCAGACAGCATGTGCTCCATTCATTTCGATGGGAGCACCAAAAAGACCCAGCACCTCACTGAAATAGACACACGCTCCTCACTGAGAGAGTTGGGGTCCCATCCCAGAGTTTGCAGGGTATCCCAGTGGTCAGACCCCCGGTGATCAGCAACTTATCCCCTATCCTGTGGATAGGAGATAAGTTAACTTTAGCTGGAGTCATCCTTTAGTCAATGCACAAGAAGGCAGACATTGTATGAGAAAACCAAAAGAACACCAGGAAACACCATTACAAGTTGATTTGATGTGTGTGATCTAACAGGGAAATATAATATCAAAATCAAGGAACAGTTACTTTATGGAAAAAACCCAAGGGGGCATTCATGAATGGTTTTGTGCAAATTTTTGGTTTGTTTTGAGTGATTGTCTGGATTGGAAGACAGTGCGTCCTATTAATAAGTGTTTTTGTGCTATTTTTTGTTTCAGCTTAATTTATCATTTTTTTTTATTTTTGAATTTGGAGGGGTGTAGATTAGTGGTCGCAATTAGATTCAGTTGTAAAAAAATCATTTTTTGTGCACAACATTGCCCAAGCATACTTTTCTTCCTAGGTGGCTTAGGAAATTTGCTGTTGCGTATCTATTCCACACTTGTACGTCCATTTAAAAACACGCAATTTTTTATGTTGTATGCACAATTTCTTATATAAGACACAGACACTCCACAGAAAAATCAAGATCATGGAGTAGGTATGCTCAACATGATATGTCTCAGAGCTGTAGCCAGGAAACAATAGAGGAGAGCAGTCCTGTCAGTATCTATCACTCTGATATTACCACCGGGGGATATGTAAGCTGTGACGATCCGGGATGACACGGCTGACACCTGCGGGTGCACACAATCCAGATAAAGGATCAAATAATACAACCACAAAAGAAATGATAGCATGCACTTACCACCAGAACTGCGTCTACATATCCAAGAGTCCGGGATCACGGGGCGGCATAACAGGATGTGACAAAGCGCTCAGAGACAATGCTGGCTGTTTTACGCAACTATGCGTGCTTCTTCCGGCCTCCTGGAGGCCAGAAGAAGCATGCATAGTCGCGTGAAATGTCTGGCGTTGCCTCTGAATGCTTCGGCGCATTCTGTTATGCCGCCCTGTGATCCTGGACTCTTGGACTCGTAGACGCATTTCTGGCGGTGAGTGCATGCTATCGTTTCTTTTGTGGTTTTATCAAGACAATATGTGTTACCTGTTTTATTATTATTATTTAGTTATTAAGAATAAATTGTCAAATAATTGTTTGTGAAAACTACTTTATAAATCAACTTTCCATCACTTGGCAGACATTATTTCAGGCATTTCATTTTCTTTTAATAAAGGGAAACTGGTTACAAGACACCATATGAAGACCTCCTACATATTACTATCAGTTTTTCCATGATGACACTTAATCTTATAAAGGAATGCACTTAGACAACCTGTTTGATTTGCTAATTCCTTTACCACTTGCAAACCATAGTCTACATGCAATTTCCTGCTAAGTGTTACTATACCCTGAAGATTACTCTTGTAGACTAGAATGTATTTTACGGACCATTGAAGTTTTATGCTTAAAAGTATGGCACACTATTATCTTCATGATATTTCCATATACAGTACATTACTTTAAAAGCCCCTTATCTGTAACATGCATTTAGATTTGCAATATAAGATATCTAGGGTCAGAGTGTACAGTATGTCCATTCTTGCTGAATGGAACCACAATGGCAGCTTTACAACTGTCTGGTATGCACTTTGCCTCAAAGGAGTCCTGAAATTCTCAGCTAGAGGTTTATGTTTATTTTAACTCAGTGGTGTATATTTTTACTGGACTCCAAGACTTTACTGTTAAAAAAAAAAACTAACTAAACTATATGTCAGCTGATTTTTCTGTTACCATTTATGAAGCCAACTTTGTATATTAAGTTTAACAGACTAATTTTGGTGAATTTCACTCCTGTTAATAATGTGTTTTTAATACCAAGGCAATAGTACCAATTAAATGAATCACTTAAAATTATTTTTCATATTCTCAGTCATGTAGGTATGGAACTATTCCAGAGTGAAAAACAAGCTAAATGGAAAGGTGCACAGACACAAAATGGCTTCCTGTTAGTAACACATGATTACTACATCACTACAAACATGCAAAGATAGATACATAAAAGAATTATATACAAAGTAGCTTTGTGATGCCACCTATGCCAGTTTTGACTGGTTTGAGAAGTCTTAAAACAAGACTGGGAACTTAATAAGCTAAGCCAGAACTCTCTAGACAGCTGTTTCAGGATTGTTGACTCTCATGAGTGCAGAACAGGGTACTGGCTGCAAAGAGGCCTATTATTGTGGGACCGAAGGGGTAATGTTTCTCCTTGAAAAGAACATTATAAAGACATGTGGAAATTTATAGGCTATTTATACTCAACTGAAAAAAGAATATGCAAAGCTGCTCTATGATGCTACCCTTTGGAAGTAGCTTTCCATTCAGTCAGTGTTTTACTATTTAAGAATTAAAGCTACCTCCAAAAGGTGGTATCAAAGAGCTGCTTTGCATATCTTTGCTCCCAGAATTCCCAGTGGAACATGGATGGCCCATAATGTTCTACACATATTTATGACATTCTCATTAAGAAAAAAATCACAGAGAAATTGGACAAAAATCACTCAAAAAAATCACAGAAAAGAGGCCACGCCACACCTATTTCCATTATGATGCAGATCAGCCACAGTGCTATATAAGGGGAGGCCACACAGGTGCAAAATGCTGATGAACAACCACTCACTGGCCTACTATTCATGAGGGGATTAGCTGTTTAGAATTAACGTTGAAACAGATAAGGCATTTACAGGGTACCAGGTAAATGATAACATGTAGTGCACCATGCTGGCTTACAACCGATTAGTGATGCCAATACTATTCAATCAGGTAGGCTGTCCAGAATCTTCTATGTGCACTCCACAATGCACTGACACCCCGGGCTCCCCCAGCGTCACAAGACCAGACCACATCATGAAAAATATATACTCCATATAAAAAACATGAGGTATAAGTTATCATTTTGGCCAAAATACACAACCTACGTCAAGGGTTCTCTCATCAAGAAGAAACAATACCCCTCTGCACTTCTTGCCAGAATTCCTAGTTGAGTCATATACACTTATATACATTAGAACCAGGCTACAGTGAGACTTTTGATTGCGATACTCACTGTCGACTGTCCTTTCGATCTGACTGGAATGTACCTGATATTGTTTTAACCCCTTAAGGACCGGAGGTTTTTCCGTTTTTGCATTTTCGTTTTTTGCTCCTTGCCTTTAAAAAATCATAACTCTTTCAAATTTACACCTAAAAATCCATATGATGGCTTATTTTTTGCGCCACCAATTCTACTTTGTAATGACGTCAGTCATTTTGCCCAAAAATCTATGGTGAAGCGGGAAAAAAATCATTGTGCGACAAAATTGAAAAAAAAAAAACGCTGTTTTGTAACTTTTGGGGGCTTCCGTTTCTACGTAGTACATTTTTCGGTACAAATGACACCTGATATGTATTCTGTAGGTCCATACGATTAAAATGATACCCTACTTATATAGGTTTGATTTTGTCGGACTTCTGGAAAAAATCATAACTACATGCAGGAAAATTAATACGTTTAAAATTGTCATCTTCTGACCCCTATAACTTTTTTATTTTTCCGTGTATGGGGCGGTATGAGGGCTCATTTTTTGCGCCGTGATCTGAAGTTTTTAACGGTACCATTTTTGCATTGATAGGACTTATTGATCACTTTTTATTCATTTTTAAATGATATAAAAAGTGACCAAAAATGCACTATTTTGGACTTTGGAATTTTTTTGCGCGCACGCCATTGACCGAGCGGTTTAATTAATGATATATTTTTATAATTCGGACATTTCCGCACGCGGTGATACCACATATGTTTATTTTAATTTTTATTTACACTGTGTTTTTTTTTTTATTGGAAAAGGGGGGTGATTCAAACTTTTAATAGGGGAGGAGTTAAATGATCTTTATTCACTTTTTTTTTTCACTTTTTTTGTGCAGTGTTATAGGTCCCATAGGGACCTATAACACTGCACACACTGATCTTCTATGTTGATCACTGGTTTCTCATAAGAAACCAGTGATCAACGATTCTGCCGGATGACTGCTCATGCCTGGATCTCAGGCACTGAGCAGTCATTCGGCGATCGGACAGCGAGGAGGCAGGAAGGGGCCCTCCCGCTGTCCTGTCAGCTGTTCGGGATGCCGCGATTAGCCGCGGCTATCCCGAACAGCCCGACTGAGCTAGCCGGGAACTTTCACTTTCACTTTTAGCCGCGCGGCTCAGCTTTGAGCGCGCGGCTAAAGGGTTAATAGCGTGCGGCGCCGCGATCGGCGCTGCGCGCTATTAGAGGCGGGTCCCAGCTTCACTATGACGCCGGGCCCGCCATGATATGACGCGGGGTTACTGTGTAACCCCGCGTTATATCAGAAGAGCAGGACCAAGGACGTACCGGTACGTCCTTGGTCCTTAAGGGGTTAATATAGTTTTGGGCTCCAACACCAACCTTTTTGCATAAACATTGGTACATGCATGTTTTCTTTTGTTGCTGTATCTTTAACCCCTTAACGACCAAGGACGTAAATGTACGTCCTGGTGAGATGGTATTTAACGCACCAGGACGTACATTTACGTCCTATGCATAACCGCGAGCATAGGAGCGATGCTCGCATCATGCGCGGCCCGTCCCGGCTGTTGATAGCAGCCAGGGACCCGCCCGCAATGGCGGACATCTGCGACCGCGCAGATGTCCGCCATTAACCCCTCAGATGCCGTGATCAATACAGATCACGGCATCTGCAGCATTGCGGTACTTTGAATGGATGATCGGATCGCCCGCAGCGCTGCCGCGGTGATCCGATCATCCAGCATGGCGGCCGGAGGTCCCCTCACCTGGCTCCGGCCATCTCCAGGGGTCCTCTGGTCTGCGATCTATCAGACCAGAGCAGAAGATGACCGATAACGCTGATCAGTGCTTTGTCCTATACATAGCACTGAACAGTATTAGCAATTGAATAATTGCTATAAATAGTCCCCTATGGGGACTATTAAAGTATAAAAATAAAAGTAAAAAATGTAAAAAATAAAAGTAAAAAAAATGTGAACCCCCCCCAATAAAAACGTAAATTGTCCCATTTTCCCTATTTCACCCCCAAAAAGTGTAAAAACATATTTTATATACATATTTGATATTGCCGCGTGCGTAAATATCCCAAATGAAATAAAATGTTAATGATACCGTACGGTGAACAGCGTGAACTTAAAAAAAAAAGTCCAAAATAGCTGCTTTTTTAATAACATTTTATTCCCAAATTTTTTTTATAAAAAAAGTATTAAAAGTTTTATATAAGAAAATATGGTATCAATAAAAATTAAAGATCACAGCGCAAAGAATGAGACTCATACCGCCCCTTATAGGGAAAAATGAAAAAGTTATAGGTCTTCAAAGTAGGGAGATTTTAAACGTACTAATTTGGTTAAACAGTTTGCATATTAAACGTACTAATTTGGTTAAACAGTTTGCATATTATCATTTGTATCATTTTAATTGTATTGACCCAAAGAATAAAGAACAAATGTCATTTTTACCGTAAATTGTACGACGTGAAAACAAAACTTTCCAGAATTTGCAAAATTGCGGTTTTCTTTTTAATTTCCCCACACAAATAGTATTTTTTTGGTTGCGCCATACATTTTATGGTAAAGTGAGTGATGGCATTACAACGGACAACTGGTCACGCAAAAAACAAGCCCTCAAACTAGTCTGTGGAGGAAAATATAAAAGAGTTATGATTTTTTGAAGGGGAGGAGGAAAAAATTAAAACTTAAAAATAAAATTGTCTGCGTCCCAAAGGCCCAAATGGGCTTCATCCTTAAGGGGTTAAGAATGGTGCTTTCTTTCGTGCCTTCTTTCATATGTTGCTACTACACCTAAACATGTCTGTCAAATAGTTTATTTGTCAAGAAATCAAAAACTTTATAATGTTGTTGGGAAAAGACAGGGTTTTTTTTTTGCACAAATTGTTTTATTTATCACACTTTTATTAATCTCCCTAACTGAGTAAACAAAAAAAATATATATTTTGTAAGTTTCTTCTGCTGAATTAGAACTGTATAAAACCGCTGCTGACATATTAGATTAAATCACATGTTCGTGACATGTCTGTTACCAGCGGCCATTGCTGCTGCTTTTAGGGTGTCCCAGCCCTGGTTTACTGCACTTGGGGCCTGAGGGACGGGGCTCCCCTCCAGCGCGACCACCCTGGATTTAAGTTCAACAGCTGCACAGGTCACATATATGAAAAAAATGTTTTATCTGGTATCGAGGGCAGGCAGATGACCTAACCCACTAGGCAAATGCTGGTGTGTCCGATGGCCAGCCTGGCTGCCTGACAATGACAGACACTAGAGGGCAATAATATCTATATGAAAGACACACTGATGCAGTTTACCAAATATATAAATAAAAGCTAAATGTTCCTTATATCTGGAGGTCACCACGGGATGGAGAATACATTATCATCATCTTGTGTACACACAGGAACATTGTGAAGTGTATATGATGCTAAACGACTGTATAACATTCCCTTCTAATCTACCTGTTCATATTTCAAATGTGCTCTGTGTGTAACCCTGGGATATTTTCAGGCCACCATGTATAAATACATGATAAAGAGATTGTGCATTTCTCTGTGCTATTAAATATAGATTGCCCAAGCACAGCTAAACACAAGTGCCCTGCAGTCTAATACCCTAGTAGTACTTCTGTTTCTGCTATATCTGCTGTTTACTAAACTAATACATGGTGGCCTGGAAATATCCCAGTATCTATCTGTCTGTCTGTCTATCTAGAATATAATGTATATCTCCTGTACAGTATATCTTCTCTTTGTTGGGCATGGGGCAGGTGTCTAGGTCCAGAATTTGCCACCTTTTGATAATTAATAGTATGTACCTTACCTGAAAGCTGCAACCATCAAGATTGCCATGCCGCTTTATGGAAAAACAATGTTGAGTAATGCTTAAATTAAGTTTGTCTCTAAGAGTAAGAGTAAAGGCAGTACTGCAGAGAACTTCCGCAAGCAGCAAAGACCAAGGCTTTTTTGCTGGCCGATGCTTATTTTCTGTGCTGTTGATGTTAGGCTTTCGGCAAAGTTGAACTCAGCCTAGATCTCAATGATGCCACAAGTGGTCATCAGTTGTATGGCATCCGGCATCCATTGTTTCTGGATGGTGCTCTCTGGCATGTCCAACCATCCGGCATCATGATTGAGACGCTGGATGATTGTGAACTGTCCCATTCAAATGAATGGGATCAGTTCTAGCATCAGTTTCCCTCCGGTGCACGCCAGAGGGAAACTATGTCGGATGCCTGATATATGTGAACTCAGCCTTACACCTACATCCTCTGTAGGTATACTGTAGTTCTGTGGTAATATTGGTAAGTTTTTCTTCGGACATATTCTACTTTTTCTGTACCTTTTTCTTTTTCTGATTGTTACTTTTTCTTAGGACAAGCTTTTAATTTTTCTCATGGACTAGACTCATGAGTAGTTAAAAATGTGAATCAACCATTTACATTACTGAGCCCTGAATTGTTTACAATTTTGAGGCTAGATATGGCCCTAGAGGTTTGTGATACATCAGCCTTCCTGACTAAGGGGGTGCTAACCGAAACATTAATAATAATTATAATAATTAATTATTTGTTTAACAGTTTTATTTAGGCATTGCATAGTACTGTTATATACTGTTGTATGTTACAAGTTAATTACTTTACTTACTGTGTAAGGAGATAAATCTAATCTCTGTATGGTGGTATCATTTGAGCACAGTATGGTGGAATTGTAGAAGTGGTACTTCTATTGTTAGGCACTATGTGGATACGGTATTTATTCAGAGTATGATAACAAACTATTTGGAAAGAAGACTCGAGTCGAAGCTACTGCACAGGGCATCATCCAATGTAAGGCCAGCCCTGTTATCAACCGGTATGGTTGGTATTGGTCTCACCATGTAACCACCCATCATAGTTGGAATTGGTCTACTCTATGTACCACATTGCAGTGCAATAGGACTGAAAAGAGGGCTGAAGCGCCGGAAGCATACATAAGGTCAGATGGTCTTCTACATGTTGTTTATACAGTATATGATCTTGAATGTTTGGATAGTAAAAACTGGTATGGATAAGTATACAGAGCAATAGTCTTTACGTTTTTCCCCATCTAGGTTCTTATTCTTATCTACTATGTAGAAGTAGTCTCCTGTACTGAACTCTATGGTATGTGTAAAAATAATAACATTTTAACAGGATAAATAGTTAACACTGTATTAGAAGGAATTATAGTACAGCCTCACAAATGACACATTAATAGTTTTCAAGCTCTATGTGTGAATAAGCCACTGTGAAAAAAAAGCGAAAGTCTCTAACAAAAAGCCTTTTTATGTGATCAACAGCTGGAAATTCTATGTCTGCATTCGAATAAAAGCAAATGCTTGATGAAGTTGTTGATATTGCAAACTTCTGGAAAAACTACTTTTTAGGGTACGGTAGGTTAAACGCATAGTAATTGCTAAAAAGTGCATTTCTCTCCCTTTCATGGTTTATGAATCTAAGTAAAAATAACTGTTATAATGGCTGTAACAAAACAGAAAGCAGGAACAAGTCCATGTAACTGGTGGCTTGTAAAGTGGTAATACTTAAATCAGAGAACACATTCTGAAAATGTATATTACACTTATCCAGTAATTACTGCCAGGAACAACAAAGTAGTGATCACATACACTGCTCCCACTATGTTATGTGAACACGCTCTGCTACGAACACCTACAGCTTATCCAGAAAGTACTCAACATCATTTGGGATAAATGTCTCAGGCCTCTTTACAGTGTTTTGTGCCTAGCAAGTTGAACAATTGGAAAACTATTAACACGTGATTGCATATTCCAAGATGCTTTATTCTGTAACAAAGGGTAACTGTTAAAAGTTTCTTTTTCAGACTTGCTGAGAATGCACTATTTATCCATTTTTATAAAAAAAAAAAACAAAAAAATACAAAAAAAAACAACTGCATTTCTTGACATATTTTATAGGTGTTTTTCAGCAGTCATCGACCTAATTTTTATTCATAGCCTCTACCTAAAAATAGGGTGTACCATCCATGTTTATAGTAACTACAGAAGATAGGTGAATGTTATATTACACAATGAGAGCCATGGTAAAATGAGGAAGTTGCAAGGACAAATCTGTGTTTACTTTTGGTATACACATTGGGTGACCGAGTGACCAAAAATAGTTCTACATAACCTCTAAAATGAAACTTGGTTCACACATAGCATTTGGTTCAGTATATTTAACCAGAACCGAGGTCCAAAACACAGAAGAGATGCAAATCTTTACATTCTAGCTTTCTCTGTGTTGGTTCTACTCCCTATGGTTAAAATACTTCCCATATTATATCAATGTAGTGACAAAGGAACCGTCACAAAAGTGAGACACCAAATATAAGAATATATTATATTATATATAATATAAGAATTTGCGACTTTCGCATATTCATTCACTTTTTTCCTTGCAAAATTCGTAATTACCAGTAAATTCGTATAGTGCGCATACGCGATTATATTCTATTATACTTTCAACTAACTATCTGTGGGCAACTTTCCTATTGGTACTAGGGATCTTGCTAACCTCTGATAACTGTATTTGCATCCTTCTCATTGGCCCACAAGATATAAAAAGGGAGGGATCAGTGTCCTCTGGAAGTGGGGATATTCGCGAATATTCACATATACAAAATATTCGTGCTCCACACTGACTCACACAGTAAATAATATTGTAGCCTTCTTTGGACCACAAGCTGGAAGCAGGGAGGGATGATAATTTTTTAATTTTTTTACAAAAAAAAACCAAAAACGAATATTCGCCATTCTGAATATTTTTCACTGTGTTCTAAATATTTGTGAAATCGCGAAGTGCCAATATTCGCTGTAAAAATTTACAATTCAAATATTCGCGCTCAACACTAATAATTAATCAGAGACATTGAAAAGAAAAAAAACCTAAAACACAACTTTTACTAATACTTGTTAAAACACCTAGTAATAAGGTAAAAATGCTTTAGTGACTAATTAAGAGTATAAATACAACAAAAATTGTCCCTCAGATGTCAGACAGAGGTGTCACTCACTACAGTATGACCAGATTGCAAATCCATTTGTTACATATATAAATATATATATATATATATATATATATATATATATATATACACACATATTCAATTAATATGTTAGTAGTGTTCTGATATAATAGATAACCAATTGATATAAGAGTCAACCAAGATCCTGCTCAAAGAACCAACCAACAGATATAATAGACAACCAAGATCCTGCTCAAAGAACCGACCAACATCAAAATCCATATCCATCGCGTTTCTCTATAACAAACAATTATGATTCCTCAGGGATTAACATTGTATGTAACAAAAAACAATAAAAAAGAAACAGTCCCATTGTAAAATGTTGATGCCTCAATGACTGTTTACAGTTTAAATGCTGTATGTGCAAACTGCATATTAATACTGTTACCCTGTATATACATAATTCTAAACCAAGATGATACCATAGAGAGTGGTCCAACGAAAATGGAATGTACTAGTAATGTTGACCATACACCAAAAGAAGAAAGAAACTGAGTTACTTGTATGAAAATAACAAAATAAAGTTTATTCATGATACATATTTGTAAAGTACACACAAACACATAAATATAAAAATATATATAAGAGGAACATGGACATGAACAAAAAAAGACGATATCACTGGATCTGCACGTAAAAGTATATGTATACAAGAAATAGTAACATCACAATTGAAGGTCAAAGTATAGCAGCTGGAAAAGGTATTGCACATAATTAGAGTTAAATAGCAGCACAAAGACAAACATTTGGAGCATGTAAAATTTAGATATCCATAGGGGAAACAGCTTCAGTGAGAATACATATTGTAAAGTGCCAAATGGAAAATTGTAGTAAAGCCACCAATAGCCAAAGCATGCTACACCAACCAAAACTGAGGGTCACTAAACAGTAGTGATGCAGAGACTGGGATAACACCATTTCAACACTAGTGTTGCGCGCCAATATTCGCAATGCGATTATTTATCGCAAATATTGCAACTTCGCAAATTCACGAATATTGCAAAAATAGCGATATATATTTGCAATTACGAATATTCGTTTTTTTTTCACAGTACACATCACAGTACACATCACAGTGATCATCCCTCCATGCTTCCAGCTTGTGGTCTAAAGAAGGCTCCAATACTAGTTACTGTGTCAGACTGGCACGCGCGTGAATATTCGCAAATATTGATCCCTCCCTTCTTTTAGCTTGTGTGCCAATGAAAATGATGCAGATACAGTTGTCAGAGGTTAGCAACATCCCTAGCAACCAATAGGAAAGTATCCCACCCCTTCACTATATAAGATTCCTCCTAGCAGCAGCTCCCTGCAGTTTCTTGTGTTGGATATTGTGATGGGAGCTAGAATACTGTCCGTGTGCTTTCAAGTGCTTTTATAAAAGCAAATTATCCAGCGAATTAGATAGTGTTAGGCTAGGTTTCCACTTTTTTTTTTTTTTACAAAAACGCCAATAAAAATGCCCATTCTGCCGCATGGCGTTTTTTTTGTGACTTGCGGCCAGATGTTAGCTGTAAGTCAATAGTAAACTGCAAAATGCCAAATCCACTTGGCGTTTTTCAGTTTGGCGTTTTTTTTATCCTTTTGGCGTTTTTGGGCTCCTTGGCAGTTTTTAAAAAACGACCTCTTGTCGAGACTTTGGCGTTTTTTCGGGAAAATCTTGGCGTTTTTCTTCCATAGAAGTCTATGGGAGTGAAAAAACGCCAAGAAAAACGCCATGTGGGTTTTAAATTTGGCGTTTTTTCAGGCGGTTTTTATTCTCTTTTGGACTTTAGCGATCCAAAAAAGTGTTGGAGATACCTTTTTTATTAAAATTTAGTAGGGTACCATTAAAAAAAAATAATAAAAAAGATACAGTAGTGATGGAAAAAATTGTATTTAACGAAATTTATCTTTTTTAGAACAAAATTTTTATAAATTTTTAAACAGGGATCAATTTATGTGGGCGGGCAGGGCACTAAAAATGTAGCCGACAATAATAAAAATTTTGTGTGTGTGTATGTTTCACTTTTTTTTTTTACATTTTTTAGGTAGTACTACTACTCCCAGCATGGAACACACTGTTCCATGAGAGGAATAGTAGTTACCTGTACTAATTGAAAGATCGCTGGGGTCCCTTGCGATCCTCCTGTATAATGTATAGATGCAGCAGCCGCTCTTCTATGGTCCCCTGCACTGCCGTATATATACACATATTCATATTTCCCGCAGAGAGCTGTGATTGGTCAGATGGTTCCAGCCAATCACAACTCTGTGGGAAATATGAATATGTGTATATATACGGCAGTGCAGGGGACCATAGAAGAGCAGCTGCCGCATCTATGCATGATACTGGAGGATCGCAACGGGTGTCAGGAGGAGTGACACTCGCTGCGATCGGTCTATTAATGCAGGTACTACAGCTCCCAGCATGGAGCAGAGTGTACTCCATGTTGGGAGTAGTAGTACCTGCAGTAAGGGACAGATCCCAGGGATGTCACTTCTCCTGACACCCGCTGCGATCAAAGTGACTGTCGGGATCAGCTGTTCTCAAGGCTACAGAGCTGGGAGAACAGCTGATCCTGAGCAGTAGATATACATCGTATACATACTGCCCAGCAAGAACTTACAGTGAGCCTGCAATGTGTATACAGTATACACATTGCTGGCTCACTTAACCCCTTGCTGAGCTGTGCGCTATGCACCAGCCCAGCAAGGAAAGAGTTAACTTACACTGCTGGACAGTGTAGGTTAACCCTTTGGGCGGTATACACTATATACAGCTATCTATAGATAGCTGTATATAGTGTATACAGAAGATGGAGAAGTCCCCTTACCTCCGTCCAGTCCCCGCGGGTCCCCGTAGCTCCGCCCCTTAGTGATGACGTCATTAGGGGCGGAGCTACAGGCGCAATCCAGGCTGGCAAGGGTATAAGGCTCTGTTAGCATTGTCCGTATTGGATAATGGGAACAGACCCTTCTGCCAGTGTCTACCCAGACAGGGAGACTCCAGCTGTTGCTAAACTACAACTCCCAGCATGCCCAGACAGCCAAAGGCTGTCTGGGCATGCTAGGAGTTGTAGTTTTGCACCAATTGGAGGCTCACTGTTTAGGTAAACATTGCATTATGGGCGCTCTCACCTGCAGAGAGCACAAAAAATGTCCTAACCTATTTTTTTTGTGTTTTTTTCCTTTCTTCTCGTTTCAGATCCGTGTATGCAGAGGATTACGACGGATTCGATGGATTACGATGGATAAACAGGATTTTTTTAAATATTTTAATAAAATGGTTAACGAGGGCTGTGGGGGAGTGTTTTTTTAAAATAAAATAATTTTTCCAATGTGTTGTGTTTTCTTTTTTATTGAATATTCAGGCTTAGTTTTGGAGGCTGTCTAATAGACAGAATCCATGACTAAGCTGGGGCTTAGCACTAGCCCCCAAAACAGCTAGCGCTAACCCCCAATTATTACCCCGGTACCCACCGCCACAGGGGTGCCGGGAAGAGCCGGTACCAACAGGCCCGGAGCGTCAAAAATGGCGCTCCTGGGCCTAGGCGGTAACAGGCTGGCGTTATTTAGGCTGGGGAGGGCCAGTAACAATGGTCCCCGCCCACCCTGGTAACGTCAGGCTGTTGCTGCTTGGTTGGTATCTGGCTGATACTGAAAATAGGGGGAACCCTATGCGTTTTTTTTTTCTTATCTATGAAAAAAAAAAACACATAGGGTTCCCTGTATATTCAGTATCAGCACGATACCAACAAAGCAGCAACAGCCTGGCGTTACCAGGGTGGGCGAGGACCATTGTTACTGGCCCTCCCCAGCCTAAATAACGCCAGCCTGTTACCACCTAGGCCCAGGAGCGCCACTTTTGATGCTCCGGGCCTGTTGGTACCGGCTCTTCCCGGCACCCCTGTGGCGGTGGGTACCAGGGTAATAATTGGGGGTTTGCGGCACACTATGCCCCCCTGTATACTATACGGCCCGGGAGGTGAGTAGTGATGCTGTACATCACTCCTCATTTCCTTACACTCTGTGGACCGGGCGCTCAGCATCCGACCCCCAGAGTGGTATCTGAAGGCAGTGAGAAAACTGCAACAGGGGACAAATTTGGCTGTTTCCACACACCAGGGAAAACGCCAGAAAAAATGCCAGAAAAACTGCCAAAACTCAGGAAAAACCTGTGGCAGTTTTTCTGGCGTTTTTGCTGGCGTTTTCTTAGGTGTACAAAAAAAAAACAAGTGGAAACCTAGCCTTAGAGTAGGTTTGCTTAGCAGATAGGTACTACTGTAGGGTATAGAGTTAGAGCTTTGCTTTTTTAAAAGCAAAGCAAATCATCTAGGGAATTTGTAGTGTTAGAGTAGGTTAGCTTAACAGATAGTTTCTAGTGTAGGGTAAAGAGTCAGTGCTTTGCTTTTTTAAAAGCAAAGCACATCATCTAGAGTAGGTTAGTTTAGCAGATAGATTTAGTGTAGGGTATAGAGTTAGTTAGTTTAGGTACAGTGTAATGTGGGATTTAGGTATGTTTTATTGTTTTAGCTTAGTGTCTGTGTAAAAAACAAAAAAAAAGTTTATTAGCTTTAGTTTTTAGTTAGTTTTTTATTGTTTAGTTGGTGTAGTTAGTGGTGTCTGCGTCTGTGTCTGCGTAATTGTCTTTGGTGTGTAAAAAAAACAAAAAAAAGTTTATTAGCCTTAGTTTTTAGTTAGTTTTTATTGTTATGTTGGTGTAGTTAGTAGTGTCTGCACCTTTGTCTGCATGATTGTCTTTGTTGTGTAAAAACAAAACAAAAAAACAAACATTTATTAGCTTTAGTTTTTAGTTAGTTTTTTATTGTTTAATTGGTGTAGTTATTAGTGTCTGTGTCCGTGTGATTGTCTTTGTCTTTGGTGTGTTTCCCAGGTTGTTCTGCTCTGACAGACCAGAGCAGAAGATCACCGATAATACTGATCAGTGCTATGTCCTAAGCATAGCACTGAACAGTATTAGCAATCAACTGATTGCTATAAATATTTCCCTATGGGGACAATTAAAGAGTAAAAAAAAAAAAGTAAAAAATTTTAATATTAAAAATGTAAATAAATGTGAAAAATCCCCTCCCCAATAAAAAGGTAAAATGTCAGTTTTCCCATTTTACCCCCCAAAAAGCGTAAAAAAATTAAAAATTATACACATATTTGGTATTGCCGTGTGTGTAAACATAAAAAAAAATGTCCAAAATTGCAGCTTTTCTGTCACATTTTATTCCAAAACAAATCAACAAAAAACTTATAAAAAGTAAAACCTAGGCAAAAGTGGTTATAAAAAAAACTACAGATCATGGTGCAAAAAATGAGCCCTCATACCACCCCATATACGGAAAAATTTGAAAGTTATAGGTGGTCAAAATAGGGCAATTTCAAATATACTAATTTTGTTAAAATGGTTTGAGATTTTTTTTTTAAGCGGTACAATTATAGAAAAGCAGATAACATGGATATCATTTTAATTGTATTGACCCACAGAATAAAGAAAACATGTCATTGCGGTTTTCTTTTCAATTTTCCCACACAAATAAAATTTGTTTATTTTATGGTAAAATAGGTAAAATAAGTGATGTAATTGCAAAGTACAATTGGTGACGCAAAAAACAATCCCTCATATGGGTCTGTGGATTGAAATATAAAAGAGTTATGATTTTTAGAAGGCGAGGAGGAAAGAATGGAAATGCAAAAATAAAATTGGTCTGGTCCTTAAGGCCAAAATGGTCCTGGTCCTTAAGGGGTTAAGTGCTAGTCTCTTCGTCAGTGTCTGTGTCTTTAGTCCCCATCCCAATAATGTTTTCCCCACCGCTACATTGAGTAGTTCTCGTGGCCGTTAAAGCAGCAGGGTAGGGGAGTTGGTTCCAGTGCTGGACCGCTGCCAGCACGGGGCAGCTCCTCTAGAGGGTCAGGCGCAGGTGGCAGGGGCGTCCATCTCAGAGACTTTTTTGGTGGTGGCAGCTGCCCCATTTCCGCACAAGATGCCGAGGCAGTAGTGGATCTCGTGACACAAACCAGTGCCACAAATTCCTCTGCCCCGGCTCCGAGCAGTAGCACTCCGGTTCCTGTAGGACCAGCCCCCAAAAATCTAGCCTTCTCCTGTTTTACAGCGACAGTGAGAGAGACGTCTTGGGGGAGGTCCTGCATCAGGCTGATCTCCATTTCAGTGCTGATGCTCAGGACCTTTTGGAAGGGATGATGGAGGAGGAGGAGGAGGAGGGGGTAACGGCTGTCAGTACCCCAGTGACATCCCTTCCAACTGGTGCGGGTGGTATTAGCCAACAAACCCCCGCACCTAGTCACACCCAGGTGTCAGCGAGGAGACAGCGAAGCCAGGTCAGGGGCTCCACGTCTGCTGTTCCCCTCAGTCCACCACAGTTTGGCCCTGGTTCTGACATATCTGGGGGCAAAGAGGAGGGTGACCCAGAATGGGTGCCACCTCCCTTGTCAGTTCATAGCAGCAGTGATGAGGAAGGTAGGTACCCTAGGGAAACGGTGTGCCAGGTAACCAGGGAGTTCAGGGGTTCCACTGGTAATGGTAGCAGGAGGAGGCAGCAGCAGCCAGTGCGCACTGAGCCCGAACAGGTGCAAGTCAGCACCACCCCATCTGACAGAAGGTCAGTGCTGGAGTCACCTGTTTGGGCTTACTTCACCCTGCCAGGGTGAGGAGAGGAAGGTCTTTGGCTCGGCTGGGTACCACTGTCCTTACCCAGGACATGAGAGTCAACCACTGGCGGGAGTGGGAACATATGCGGGGTGGTGGTAACAGTGCCATCAGCAGTGTGCAGGGGCCAGCAGCTCCTGCCACTGTACTGCAGACACCCCAACCCCTTCCACCCATGCATTCCCACTCCCCCGCATCCCTGCCCTACACCATCACATTGTTCAGAATGTATCCCTGTCGCTGGATCACGCTGTCAGCGACAGGGTGCATCTGACAATGGATGGTTGGACCAGCAGACATGGGCAGGGACAATATCTGAGTTTTACTGCCCATTGGGTTTCCCTCCGAGGCGCCAGGGAGGTATCGGCGGCATCTGAGTTTGTGGTACCTTACTGGGGTGTCCAGGGGAGAACTGCTGCTCTCCCACAAGCCACTGTCTCCACAACTGCCGAGCCCCCCAGGCAAGCGTCCCCATAGCTACACAAGTGTGGGGCACGTGCGCCACCGGCCCGTACTCCGGCTTGTGAGTTTAGGGGAATGGAGACACACTGGACCTGATGTTCTGGCCGCACTACAGGTTCAGGTCCAGAAGTGGCTGACACCCCGCAGGCTACAAGCAGGTATGGTTGTCTGTGAGAATGGCAGCAACCTACTCGCAGCCCTCGATGCTGGCAGTCTCACCCACTTGCCCTGCCTGGCACATGTCCTCAACCTTGTGGTGCAGAAGTTCCTGCGCACATATCCAAGGTTGCGCGACATGGTGCAAAGGGTACAACGGGCGGTGAGCTAGTACCCGCTTGAACAAGGCACTCCAGGGCCATCACACCAACTCCCCTACATCACTAATGCAGAGTGGGGGCAGATACAGGAGGTCTGTTACGTGTTGGCACCATTCAAGCAGAGATGGGAGCATGTCGGCCTCAATGACGTGCTCCCCATAGTGTTCCTGCTGGACAGGGCACTAGATCGCCTGCTTGAGCCTGTTGAGAGTGCCTTGGTGGAGCAAGAGGAGGCCACACTGCTCCACCAAGACCAGGCCCAGGACGAGGAAGAGGAGGAGGAGGAAGAATCTGTGGAAGTCCAGGAGTGTGGGTTTGGTAAGGTGTTGGGGGCACCGTTAGTCCGGGGGTGGGGCAGATCTCACCGGGAGCAGCAGCGACATCAGCAGGAGGACCAAGAGGTCATGGTTCTGGGCAGTCATGAAGCGTCACAGCGGGCTGTCCTCTTCCCCATGGCTGCCCACATACTGCGATGCCTCAGAAGGGACACCCGGATCATTGACATAAAGGAAAAGGATGATTATTGGTTGGCCACCCATTTAGACCCGCGTTGCAAGGGGAAACTGGAGCAGATCATGTCAGCCGGATGCAGGACTGGATGCATGAACTGCAGTCCTGTCTCATCAGCCGGTTGGAGCAGGCAACTCCCCAGCCTCTTATTGGCTCTCCCTCCAATAATAATGTTTTTAAAATATTTGTTGTATTTATTTATATATTTATATTTTTGTATATATTTATGAATTTATTTATTTTTTGTAATCATGGATGAATGTCTTTATTTTGAAATTTTTTTATGACTTTAGTTCTGTTTTTAATCATTAATGAATTTATTTATTTATTAGTTTATTGATGAATTTATTTATTGCTTAGTTTATTGATAAATCTATTTATTTATGTATCCATGAATTTATTTATCTTTTTATCAATCAATGAGTTTAGCAATTTTTCCAATAATTGAACATCTTATTTCATTATTTGGTGAACACGCTGCCCACACCGACACAGCATAGCAGAGTATGTAGTCTGTTCAGAAGGCACTATGTGTACAGTTTTAATGAATCGAACGGATCTCGACAGAGATGAATCAGAGCTGCATTTGTTTTCTGGATTACGTTTACCTGGAGTTCTATGTATTGGTCAAAAACATAACAATATAAAAAAATAGAAAGCACACGTTTTAACTAAATAACATTTTGTAAAACAAAGGTATATGAAAAAAAAAAAAAAAAGCAACAACAACCAAACACACCTCTAAGGTAACTCCTTTAATTTTTTTATGGAGGTCCATCAGCTTCTGCATCCTCAATCTTTTTTCCTCTCCTCCATCCTCTTTATATTGTCATCCAGAAGGCGCTGTCTCTGCTGGATCCTTCTTTGCTGCCTTTTTATTTTATCAATTGCAGCATTTTGGTCCTGCTGCATTAGGGCCATCTCTTTTCTATTTCTAAGAAAACTGTTAGGATAAATAAAAAAAATTTAAATTACTTTCAATGAAGATTAAAATGTAATTGTGTAAGAGTATTTGTAAAAGCACAGACAATACATAACATCAAACTATACTGAACTAACACTAACTAACCAACTATATAATCTTCATAAATACCATTAAAGGGGTACTCCTGTGGAAAACTTTTTTTTTTTTTTTTTAATCAACTGGTGCCAGAAAGTTAAACAGATTTGTAAATTACTTCTATAAAAAAAAATCTTAATCCTTTCAGTACTTTTTAGGGGCTATATACTACAAAAGAAATGCTTTTCTTTTTGGATTTCTCTAATGTCATGACCACAGTGCTCTCTGCTGACCTCTGCTGTCCATTTTTGGAACTGTCAAGAGCAAGGGAAAATCCCCATAGCAAACATATGCTTCTCTGGACAGTCCCTAAAATGGACAGCAGAGGTCAGCAGAGAGCACTGTGGTCATGACATCAGAGAAATCCAAAAAGAAAAGCATTTCCTCTGTAGTATACAGCCCATAAAATGTATTGGAAGGATTAAGATTTTTTTTTTTTAATAGAAGTAATTTACAAATCTGTTTAACTTTCTGGCATCAGTTGATTTAAAAAAAAAAGTTTTCCACGGGAGTACCCCTTTAACAAATTCATTGTTATTTATAGAGATGAGCGAATCAAGCCGGACAAATCAGAATTTGTTTGGAATTTCCAGAGAAAGATCTTTACTGCGGTGAATCAATTCACCTGAAACCCACATCATTGCAGGCAGGCAGATAGACAGGGACAGTAGAGAGAGAGTACACTTTATGTTGCTACTTCACTGGCCTTTATGACGCCAAAGCTAATAGGGTCCAGTAAAAGACCTATTCACCTGTTTTTAATGCCTAATTCAGGTGTAAACATCATGGGGCATATTTTCCTATCCTAAGTGTAATATACACAGTAAAGACAAAAAAAAAAAAAAACTGTGTGCAGCTCACAGCTACAGAGCTCAGAGGCTGGATCGTATGTTCACCTATACTCCTAGGTGCCATTATAAAAACTAGATAAATTAAACCGAAATCCGGAAAAACTTTGGGACCTCACCAGAGATACTGGTGCATGATTGTGGTATGATAATAAAATATAGAACAAATATAAAAATATGAGGAAGGGGTCGTGTATTAGTACCCTGAAATGCGTTTAGCTTGCGGACTTTTGAATACGTACTACTGCTGCAAGAAATTTGTCATCTTTGTAAACGCTATTCATCTGTTGCTCGGACAGAATAGCAGCATCCCATTATGCACTTTCAATCAAACAGCCGGCCTTTGATCCCAACAACCCACCCCACATGGACCTTCTCTTGGCGTCAGACACCACTCCGCTGGAGTTCTGGTCTTGCCGATCGGAGCAACAAGTGTCTATTCTCTGCTTACCAAAATGGAGTGCGGCATCAGTGCAGTGTAGAAAGTGTGTTATAATCCATCATACGGCCGTACTTCTATATACCATTATTTAGACGCCTATCTTGTGTCAGTGACTGTGAAGCATTTAGGCCAATAGCCAAGGACTTTTAACCATCTCCTGCCACCAGTGCCGGAGTAGTAGATGCCGGATTAACTGATATTCAATGGGAAGTTTAATCTCCCCCCTTGATCCAGCATATATATTTAATGCCAATAATATACATTATAATTGCAGTTATAGTGTGTATCTACAGTTTTTAATTTGTTAATATAAATAAATGTTATTCAAAATTTGAAACACGGTCTCCTCATATTTTTATATAATTTATATTTTTTATTATCATACCACAATCATGCACCAGTAACTCTGGTGAGGTTTTGAGGTTTTGTTTTTTTGTTTTATTTATCTAATCTAAGTGTAATATGTGCACTTAGTGCTTTTACATTTTTTCCTGTTAAATTCATAGGGGCCAGTTATTGTTAAAGGCCATAAATACCTCCAGGCTGTGTCATTCAGCCACTATATGATATCCTCATGCTGCTGGCACATTAAATTAAACTGTTAATGTTCATCCTTTTAAAAACTTCAATTTAAATTTTAAATAATATCTTTAATCTTTTCAATTGTGAGGCCCTATAGTCTCGACAGGCTGTTGACACCTCATGCCTGAGTGATTCTGCCACTATATTGTCTCCTACTGCTGCTGCCACCAGGCTGAGTGTTTCTGCCACTATATGATCTACTCATGCTGCTGACACCATACTGAGTGATTCTGCCACAACATGTTCTCCTCATGCTGCTGCCACCTCAAGCCTGAGTGATTCTGCCACTATAATGGTCTCCTACTGCTGCTGACACCATGTTGATGGATTTTGCCACTATATGGTCTCCTACTTCTACTGCCACCAGGCAGAGTGATTCTGCCACTATATGGTCTACTCATGCTGCTGCCACCTCAATCCTGTGTCATTATGTCACTATATGGTCTACTCATGCTGCTGCTAGCTCAAGCCTGAGGGATTCTGCCACTATATGGTCTCCTACTGCTGCTGCCATCATGCTGAGTGATTCTGCCACTATATGGTCTTCTCATGCTGCTGCCACTTCAAGCCTGAGTGATTCTGCCACTATATGGTCTCCTACTGCTGCTGTGCACCCATAATTAGTTATGCCGCTGATCCCCATAATTAATATTGCCGCTGTGCCCCCAGAATTAATGATGCCGCTGTGCCCCCTGAATTAATGATGCCGCTGTGCACCCATAATTAATTATGCTGCTGTGCCCCAGAATTAACTATGCCACTGTGCCCCCAGAATTAATGATGCCGCTGTGCCCCCAGAATTAATGATGCCGCTGTGCCCCCAGAATTAACTATGCCACAGTGCCCCCAGAATTAATATTGCAGCTGTGCCCCCAGAATTAACTATGCAGCTGTGTCCCCAGAATTAATCTTGCCGCGGTGCCCCCAAAATTAATGATGCCGTTGTGCCCCCAGAATTAATGATGCCACTATGCCCCGGAATTAGTTATGCCACTGTAAATCTAATATTTCCCCTTCAAAGACTTATTACTGATTGGTGCACTAGGTATTATCTACTACAACTGATAGTGAAGTTGAATCTATTGCAAAATCATTTTCGCATGTGCGAATATATTTTAACACTATAAAGAGATTCACCTAACATGCATGTGAAGTGTAATGAAATACACTGGTGTAATGTGAAAATACTTACACTGATCAGGAGTTTTTCCTCCTTCCTTGAAAAGTTGCTGCCAACCATGTTTGCTGCTTGCTTGCTGGAAACTTCGCAGTAAACTTCGCTGCCGAAGATCACGCGATATTGCGCATGCAAATTTTATGGCAAATGCTAATTTTATGGCGCATAGAAAAAAAAGCAGCGAATATTGCAAAAATTTGAATTTTGCGAATATAGGAGGAATATTGGCCCATATATTTGCGAAATATCACAAATTCGAATTTGGCCTATGCCGCTCATCGCTATTCAACACATGTTTTGGCTAGTCACACCTTTGTCTGGGAGCCAAAGACGAAAGTGTGACATGTCAAAACGTGCGTTGCAGTGGCACTATCCCAGTCTCTGCATCACTACTGTTTGGTGACCCTCAGTTTTGGTTGATATAGTATGCTTTGGCTATAGGCGACTTTAGTACAATTTTTCTTCTGGCACTTTTTCTTTTCCTATTAGTTTAGTCGATAAAAGCAAAAATATACACCTTACACATTTTGAGTAGATTTCCTGATGAAATGATATTATTTATTTCATCTGTATATCAAGGATCTATTAGCAGGTAGAGCTGTAACCTCTTTATGACACAATAAGAGGATACAGAATTATCCTATGTTCATCTCTTTTTGTTCTATATAACCTTTGGACTTATGCTGCTCAGAAATGAATGCATTTGGCAGAGAACAAGTGATTTGTATCTGGAGAACATCATAGTAATCGGGAAAATCTTTGAAGAACATCTCTAAAGTCTGTCCTGTCTGTGTCGGAAATTAAAGGATGTTATCAGAAAAGTTATGCTTTCCTAAGTAACTTGTTTAATGAGAAAGTGTGGCAAGTAAATTATTATAGAACTGTAATTGTCTAATATTGTAAGAGTTACAGATGAAGTAAGTAATGGTTTGGCATTTCCCTACAATGATCTCTAAAGATAATTAGCAATATATATTTCTTAATTCTAATGTGTGGCAAATGTATTTGTACATGTCCTTTAGAAGTGTTTTGCTGTTTTAATCAATAAACAGTAAAGGTGTCATCCAAAAATGTAATGTTAGTCCATATTCTCAAGACCCTCATCTGTCATGAGAACAGAGGTCAATTGTCTGCCGAAATGACGCGCCAGCATGCTTGCTCAATGGTCGCTCCATTCATTCTCTATGGTACCTCAAAATACTGCAGATCATTGAACTCAGCTATGTACAGAAGTGCATGTACTCTATGGGCGGCACAGCAGTTGGACTCTCACTAATTAGCTAGTTTAATTTATTGCATGGCCGCCATCAGAAGCCATGCACACTACGACATACTGAGCAAGGCTCTCATGACATTACAGGACTGTCAGCGATTCCTGATGATCGGACAGTGAAACGCATCGAATCGCAATTCTAAGCTACCATCCTAACTTATCCTCAGCCAGAGGATACGCTGCAGACCACAGGTTTTTGCCGCTACATTTGTACACCTGTAAATATAATTTGCACAAGTCACCCATCACAGTGACAAACAGTTATATACTGCTACTCCTTTGCACAGGCACTTTACTGCACTCACACTTGTCAAATAGCAGTGACCACCCCTGAAAATATCTATTAGCACTTGGACAATAAACGACCAATGTCTATACAGAATTAAAGGGAATCTATTATCATAAAGGGGCGTACTTCATATACACAGGATATAGTATAATGCAAATGTATCCAACATGCTATAATGTACTCAGTATATACGAAGTGATACAATCTGAAGTGCAATAATTGTTTTTGGGACTGTGCAACATACTAGTGCCTAATACTTGATGCAACACTACTTCGGGACTGAGCAATTATATTTGTGGATTATATATATTTTTATTACTGTTATCAATGTGAAGGATGCTATGAAATGTTCAGTATATTCAGAAGTTACACAATCTGTAGTGCAATAATTTATTTTGGGACTGTGCAATTTATTAGTACAAAATATTTGTTGCCATACTATTTTGGGACTGTGCAATATACCTGTGGAATATATGTTCCTTACTATTATCAATGTGAAGGACTGTAAATGACTCTTTTTTCCGCTCTTTAAAAGACTGGCGTAAGAATCCTCTCAGGCTGAGAACTGGCATTTGTTTAATAAGCAATTTTCACCATCATCCACGTGGATGCTATTTTTTAGACTTGTCAAGTTATCATCTTCTGACAGGTCTATAGTACGGATGGCGGCCGTTTAGTTTGTTATTTCTATTTTTGTGTGTTCTCCCTTTTTTTAAACTGATGAAATAAAAAATGTGTATTTTAACCTTTCATATCTTCAGTGCAATATGCAATTTTCCCAGAAGGTCAATCTTCATACTCTTGTGTCCAGGGGTCCTCAAACTACGGCCCGCGGGCCACATGCGGCCCGCGGAGCGCATTTACCCGGCCCGCCGGGTGTTTTTGCCTTAGGACATCCCTGTGTTCCGAAAGATGCTTTCGGAACACAAGGATGCCTCTGAAATCCCTGCGGCCCGCGGTAACTTTAAAAACGTGGGGACCGCCGGGAGCAGGCGCACGCAGCGACGTCACTGACGTCCCATGCGTGCGCCCATGGCAACCGAGCGCGGAGCGGAAGAGAAGAAGCAAGGACGCGCACGCTGGCAGTAGGTAAGTGTTTACCAACGGGGCGTCCTTTCGGTGTTCTGACCACCGATCCTCCGATCCTGCTATGGCCGGAGTGGTGGTCGGAACACTGAAATGGGGCAGTACACAGGCATACAGCCTCCAGCCATACTTTATGGCTGGAGGCTGTATGCCTGTGGGGGAACATACTGCCAACGTAATTTGGGGGACTATACTGCCAGCCTAATGTTAGGGAACATACTGCAGCTAATGTGGGGGAACATACTGCACCTAATGTGGGGAACTATACTGCCAGCCTAATGTGGGGGAACATACTGCACCTAATGTGGGGGAACATACTGCACCTAATGTGGGGGAACATACTGCCAGCCTAATGTGGGGGACTATACTGCACCTAATGTGGGGGACTATATTGCACCTAATGTGGGGGAACATACTGCAAGCCTAATGTGGGGGACTATATTGCACCTAATGTGGGGGAACATACTGCACCTAATGTGGGGAACTATACTGCACCTAATGTGGTGGGAACTATACTGCACCTAATGTGGGGGACTATACTGCACCTAATGTGGGGGAACTATACTGCACCTAATGTGGGGGAACTATACTGCACCTAATGTGGGGGACTATATTGCACCTAATGTGGGGGAACTACAACCTAATGTGGGTGAACTATACTGCACCTAATGTGGGGGGGAACTACAACCTAATGTGGGTGAACTATACTGCACCTAATGTGGGGGGGGGGGAACTACAACCTAATGTAGGGGAACTACTACCTAATGTGGGGGAATTGTACTGCACCTAATGTGGGGGAATTGTACTGCACCTAATGTGGGGGAACTGTACTGCCAACCCTAATTTGGGGGAACTATACTTCCAACCCTAATGTGGGGGAACTACAACCGAATGTGGGGGGATCTATACTGCCAACCTAATGTGGGGGGAACTGTGCTGTGTACTTAAAGTGGTAGTCCACTAATAAGATATATAAGTGTGCATAGAAATTTATTCATGTCTTGTTATCTATAGTCCGACCGTGAACTGGCCCCCCGTTTAAAAAGTTTGAGGACCCCTGCTTGTGTCTATCACAGTCAGTGCCATCTAGCTAGTTTATTCCCTATCTTGTAACTAGTGGAGAACCTTTTTATCTTGTCACAACCAATTATTACCATCATTTTCATACTGAGGCATACAGAGTTTTTTTTTTTTTTTTCTCTGTCAAATTTCATGGGAATTTCACTGAAGAAAAATGAGCCATTCTCAATATGCTTTAGGGGAGAATATCTCCATATAAATAGCAACTAATCAATAGTGTTGCTCGCGAATATTCGCAATTCGAATATTATTCGCGAATATCGCATATTCGCGAATTCCGCGAATATAGCGCTATATATTCGCAATTACGAATATTCGTTTTTTTTTTTTGTTTTTTTTTTATTTGTTTTTTCACAGTACACATCACAGTGATCACCCCTCTCTGCTTCCAGCTTGTGTGGTGTAAAGAAGGCTGTAATACTACTGTGTGAGACTGCCGTGCGAAAATTCGCATATGCGAAAATTAGCACATGTTAATTTTCGCATATACGAATTTTCACGTATGCTAATTTTGTATATGCAAATTTTCACACGATAATTTTCGCATACGCGCATTTTCGCATATGCGAAAATAAGACGAGGAGATAAAGAATATGCGAATATTCGCGAATATATGACGAATATTCGTCCATATATTCGCGAATATTCGCGAATTCGAATATGGCCTATGCCGCTCATCACTACTAATCAATAGAGCAGCACACAGTGGCCACATTATTCCATACTACTTAGCCATTTGGCCAATGTGTACTGCCGTACATGCTTAAAGGGGTACTCTATGCCCTAGCGTCTGGAACGCCCCCTGCCATAGACTTGCATTGAGGGAGCATGGAGTGATGTCACGAGTGGCATGACCGTGACGTCACAACCCCCGCAGTCCGCTCCAAGCGTTCAGAACAAAATGTTCCGAACACTGGGGCAACGGAGTACTCCTCTAACATTTTGATATACTCTGTATCAATTCCTTATTAATTTAAACATCTCCCTTTTATTTGTTCTGTGTGTAATTCTGTGTGTAATTGTCACCTGAACATGAATTCAACAACCTTTGTACAATAATATTTACTCCAATATAAGCTAGCGCAGATCATGGAATGGTTAACACATTTGAATAGTTGCATATTGTTATACAACTATCATTTAGCCTTGCAACTGCTTTGACAAATAATATACAATAATATTTTAGAAAAACTTTGACATATGCCACTAATAGAATACATCTTATACTTTTTAATACTTCACTTACCTACAACATACTAAACAATAGAAACATCTGCCAATTTCTTATACAAAATATTGCATCGTACATATGACATCTATATAAAGTGTATGCCTGCTTACAGTGGTATAAATGAGTTATTTTATCCTGTGGACAGCCCTAGGCATTTGGCAGGATCAGATTAATACTTGTACTGTATTGGGCCGTCTATTAAGGGGGGGGCACAACTAATGTGAAGCCTTCCTTCACCCCGTACTGGGGAATAGTTAAAGAAATATTCTGAAAAAAATAAATAAAAAAAATTATAAATATATATATATATATTGTGACGATCCGTCTTAGGGATTAGCTCTGGGATCGTCCTGGACCACGCCACAGAATGCGTTTCTTCTCAATAAACCAGCAAACAAACGCTTATAATGCAAATCTGGCACCTTGCCAGTTTTATTAGACAGGTTGCAGGGAAAGAAATAAACAAAAAGCAGGAACAAAACAAAATCCTAGACCGTCTGGTCACTGACTAAACAGATCAGCTTGTCCTGACTAACAACCACTGAGCTTCCCTCAGCCGGTTAAACATATGTCCCCTGCAACCTTCTACTCACAATGTCACTCTCTTTGAGCCCCTCATAGCTCGGGCTGTGTACTCCTCAGCAGGCTCTGTCTCTTCCCTACAGCCCACATGCTGTCTCCTAGGAAGAGCCCACATTGGACTGAGTCTCCATCTCATATACACCTCCCTTCCCTCCTGCCTCCAGGTGAGAGCTTCTGCAGGGTGAGCCAAGGAAATACACCCTTTCCTTGCCACACTGCCACTATATATATATGTATATATATATATATATATATATATATATATATATAGAAGAAGCAGGTAGAGCAGCACTCACCGAAAGATATGATGTAACGGGTGCAGGCTGTGGATGGGCTCTGGTCCTCCAGCCCCAATTAGATACAGCAACCAAGTAAACGCAGCAGCACTCCAGCGTAGTGAAAAATAGTGACTTTTATTTTTCCCCAAAATGAAATTGCGACGTTTCAACCACCTCTTGTGGCCGTCCTCAAGCAGTGAAAGTTACATAATGAATGCTTAATAAGGAGAAACATAGTGACCTCACTTCCTGTGGGCATGCAGTAATTAACTTTGTGACTTTATTTCCTATGGAGGATTCGTGATTGTGATTGAGATCTTGCTGCTCGGATCCCATGTCCGAGACCGGAGGTATGGATTGATTCACATGGATTGTACTTATACAAAATGTTATACCATTTACCAACTGTCACGATGCCGGCTGGCAGGAGGTGGATCCTCTGTGCCAGAGAGGGATTGGCGTGGACCGTGCTAGTGGACCGGTTCTAAGTCACTACTGGTGTTCACCAGAGCCCGCTGCAAAGCGGGATGGTCTTGCTGCGGCGGTAGTAACCAGGTCGTATCCACTAGCAACGGCTCAACCTCTCTGACTGCTGAAGATAGGCGCGGTACAAGGGAGTAGACAAAAGCAAGGTCGGACGTAGCAGAAGGTCGGGGCAGGCAGCAAGGATCGTAGTCAGGGGCAACGGCAGGAGGTCTGGAACACAGGCTAGGAACACACAAGGAAACGCTTTCACTGGCACGATGGCAACAAGATCCGGCGAGGGAGTGCAGGGGAAGTGAGGTATACATAGGGAGTGCACAGGTGAACACACTAATTAGAACCACTGCGCCAATCAGCGGCGCAGTGGCCCTTTAAATCGCAGAGACCCGGCGCGCGCGCGCCCTAGGGAGCGGGGCCGCGCGCGCCGGGACAGGACCGACGGAGAGCGAGTCAGGTACGGGAGCCGGGGTGCGCATCGCGAGGGGGCGCCACCAGCATCGCGAATCGCATCCCGGCTGGAGGCGGTATCGCAGCGCACCCGGTCAGTGGATCTGACCGGGGCGCTGCAGTAGCGAGAGTGTAGCGAGCGCTCCGGGGAGGAGCGGGGACCCGGAGCGCTCGGCGTAACAGTACCCCCCCCCCTTGGGTCTCCCCCTCTTCTTGGAGCCTGAGAACCTGAGGACCAGACTTTTGTCTAGGATATTGTCCTCAGGTTCCCAGGATCTCTCTTCAGGACCACAGCCCTCCCAATCGACCAAAAAAAAGGTTTTCCCTCTGACCTTCTTGGAGGCCAGTATCTCCTTTACGGAGAAGATGTCCGAGGAGCCGGAAACAGGAGTGGGAGAAACAAGTTTGGGAGAGAAACGGTTGATGATGAGTGGTTTAAGAAGAGAAACGTGAAAGGCATTAGGAATACGAAGAGAAGGAGGAAGAAGAAGTTTGTAAGAGACAGGATTAATCTGGCACAAAATTTTGAAAGGACCAAGATAGCGTGGTCCCAATTTGTAGCTGGGAACACGGAAGCGGACATATTTAGCGGAGAGCCATACCTTGTCTCCGGGAGAAAAAAATGGGGGGAGCTCTTCTTTTCTTATCAGCAAACTTCTTCATGCGTGATGAAGCCTGTAAGAGAGAATTTTGGGTCTCTTTCCATATGGTGGAAAGATCACAAGTTATTTCATCCACAGCGGGTAAACCAGAGGGCAAGGGAGTAGGGAGGGGGGGAAGAGGGTGACGGCCGTACACCACGAAAAATGGGGATTTGGAAGAAGATTCAGAGACTCTGAAGTTGTACGAGAATTCGGCCCATGGTAGAAGATCTGCCCAGTCATCCTGGCGGGAGGAAACAAAATGCCGTAAATAATCACCCAGGACCTGGTTAATTCTTTCTACTTGCCCATTGGATTGAGGATGATAAGCAGAAGAAAAGTTTAATTTAATCTTGAGTTGTTTACAGAGAGCCCTCCAGAATTTTGACACGAATTGGACGCCTCTATCCGAGACGATCTGCGTGGGCAACCCGTGAAGACGAAAAATGTGTACAAAAAATTGTTTTGCCAACTGAGGCGCTGAAGGAAGGCCAGGAAGAGGAATAAAATGTGCCATCTTGGAAAATCGATCAACGACCACCCAAACAACAGTGTTGCCACGGGATGGGGGTAAGTCTGTAATAAAGTCCATACCAATCAGAGACCAAGGCTGTTCGGGGACAGGCAGAGGATGAAGAAGACCAGCAGGCTTCTGGCGAGGAGTCTTATCCCGGGCACAGACAGTGCAGGCCCGCACAAAATCAACAACATCCGTCTCCAGAGTCGGCCACGAATAGAAACGAGAGATGAGTTGCAAGGATTTCTTGATGCCCGCATGGCCTGCGAGATGGGAGGAGTGACCCCATTTGAGGATTCCGAGGCGTTGGCGTGGAGAGACGAAGGTCTTCCCTGGAGGAGTTTGCCTGATGGAGGCTGGAGAAGTGGAGATCAGGCAGTCAGGAGGAATGATGTGTTGCGGAGAGAGCTCTACTTCCGAGGCATCCGAGGAACGAGAGAGAGCATCGGCCCTAATGTTCTTATCGGCAGGGCGAAAGTGAATTTCAAAATTAAACCGGGCAAAGAACAGAGACCACCTGGCCTGGCGAGGATTCAGCCGTTGGGCAGACTGGAGATAGGAGAGATTCTTGTGATCGGTGTAAATAATAACTGGAAATTTTGATCCCTCCAGCAGATGCCTCCATTCCTCAAGTGCTAATTTAATGGCCAGTAGCTCTCGATCCCCGATGGAGTAGTTCCTCTCCGCCGGAGAGAAGGTCCTAGAAAAAAAACCACAAGTAACAGCATGCCCGGAAGAATTTTTTTGTAGAAGAACCGCCCCAGCTCCTACTGAGGAGGCATCAACCTCCAATAGGAAGGGTTTAGATGGGTCAGGTCTGGAGAGCACGGGAGCAGAAGAAAAGGCAGACTTGAGCCGTTTAAAGGCGTCCTCCGCTTGAGGAGGCCATGACTTAGGATTGGCATTCTTCTTGGTTAAAGCCACGATAGGAGCCACAATGGTGGAAGAATGTGGAATAAATTGTCTGTAATAATTGGCGAATCCCAAAAAACTTTGGATAGCACGGAGTCCGGAGGGGCGTGGCCAATCTAAGACGGCAGAGAGTTTGTCTGGATCCATTTGTAGTCCCTGGCCAGAGACCAAGTATCCTAGGAAAGGAAGAGATTGACATCAAGGACTGTCTCACCTTTGTGCGGAGTCAGCGTACATCTTTCCAGGCGGGGAGGACGGATAGGACAATCCTTCAGGAAGTGTTCGGTACCGGCACAGTACAGGCAGAGATTCTCCATGCGGCGTCGTGTCCTCTCTTGAGGTGTCAGGCGAGACCGGTCAACTTGCATAGCCTCCACGGCGGGAGGCACAGGAACGGATTGCAGAGGACCAGAGGAGAGAGGAGCCGGGGAGAAAAAACGCCTCGTGCGAACAAAGTCCATATCCTGGCGGAGCTCCTGACGCCTTTCGGAAAAACGCATGTCAATGCGAGTGGCTAGATGAATGAGTTCATGTAGGTTAGCAGGGATTTCTCGTGCGGCCAGAACATCTTTAATGTTGCTGGATAGGCCTTTTTTAAAGGTCGCGCAGAGGGCCTCATTATTCCAGGATAGTTCTGAAGCAAGAGTACGGAATTGTACGGCGTACTCGCCAACGGAAGAATTACCCTGGACCAGGTTCAGCAGGGCAGTCTCAGCAGAAGAGGCTCGGGCAGGTTCCTCAAAGACACTTCGAATTTCCGAGAAGAAGGAGTGTACAGAGGCAGTGACGGGGTCATTGCGGTCCCAGAGCGGTGTGGCCCATGACAGAGCTTTTCCAGACAGAAGGCTGACTACGAAAGCCACCTTAGACCTTTCAGTAGGAAACTGGTCCGACATCATCTCCAAGTGCAGGGAACATTGTGAAAGAAAGCCACGGCAAAACTTGAGTCCCCATCAAATTTATCCGGCAAGGATAGTCGTAGGCCTGAAGCGGCCACTCGCTGCGGAGGAGGTGCAGGAGCTGGCGGAGGAGATGATTGCTGAAGCTGTGGTAGTAGCTGCTGTAGCATCACGGTCAGTTGAGACAGCTGGTGGCCTTGTTGCGCTATCTGTTGTGACTGCTGGGCGACCACCGTGGTGAGGTCGGCGACAACTGGCAGAGGAACTTCAGCGGGATCCATGGCCGGATCTACTGACACGATGCCGGCTGGCAGGAGGTGGATCCTCTGTGCCAGAGAGGGATTGGCATGGACCGTGCTAGTGGACCGGTTCTAAGTCACTACTGGTGTTCACCAGAGCCCGCCGCAAAGCGGGATGGTCTTGCTGCGGCGGTAGTAACCAGGTCGTATCCACTAGCAACGGCTCAACCTCTCTGACTGCTGAAGATAGGCGTGGTACAAGGGAGTAGACAAAAGCAAGGTCGGACGTAGCAGAAGGTCGGGGGCAGGCAGCAAGGATCGTAGTCAGGGGCAACGGCAGGAGGTCTGGAACACAGGCTAGGAACACACAAGGAAACGCTTTCACTGGCACGATGGCAACAAGATCCGGCGAGGGAGTGCAGGGGAAGTGAGGTATACATAGGGAGTGCACAGGTGAACACACTAATTAGAACCACTGCGCCAATCAGCGGCGCAGTGGCCCTTTAAATCGCAGAGACCCGGCGCGCGCGCGCCCTAGGGAGCGTGGCCGCGCGCGCCGGGACAGGACCGACGGAGAGCGAGTCAGGTACGGGAGCCGGGGTGCGCATCGCGAGCGGGCGCCACCTGCATCGCGAATCGCATCCCGGCTGGAGGCGGTATCGCAGCGCACCCGGTCAGTGGATCTGACCGGGGCGCTGCAGTAGCGAGAGTGTAGCGAGCGCTCCGGGGAGGAGCGGGGACCCGGAGCGCTCGGCGTAACACCAACTGTAAATTGTGTGCTGAGCACGAGTGTGTTTATGTATTTTTTACACTGATTTTGGTTGCACTTATTTTTGCAGTGGAATAGGTCTCTTTATTATATATGTTGTGCAGAGTACAACTACTGCAATCTTTCTTTTTTGTTTACATATGTTAATTACTGCACGCCCACAGGAAGTGAGGTCACTATGTTTCTCCTTATTTAGCATTCATTATGTAACTTTCACTGCTTGAGGACGGCCACGAGAGGTGGTTGAAACGTCGCAATTTCCTTTTGGTGATAAATAAAAGTCACTATTTTTCACTACGCTGGTGTGCTGCTGCGTATACTTGGTTGCTGTGTGTGTATATATATATATATATATATATATATATGTATATATATATTCCTGCTCTGCACAGTTCCTAAAAAGAGAATGAGGGAATAAAAGAAAATAGGACAGCGCCTCGTGTGACACCGTAAATCAAGTGAACCCAGGTGGATCCCCCAACAGGGTGTGCTCTCATCTGGTGACCCTCTTGAGGGTTAAGCGTGTCTCCCCTTTTGAGGGGTATTTGTTGGTGTCAGTGCTGCAGCCGAAGGTGCCTAGACTGGTGTCCTGTGCAGGAACCCCTGAGGTGCTTGGATGAGGAAGGAGAAAAAGAAGGCCCTTGCATCCAGCGCTACTCGGTCCAAAGATGGTTCAGGGAAGACGTAGGTTACATTAAAATAGTTTATTTAAATGTAATAATAAAACTATTTTAAAAAGCATGCAGGCAATGACGCGTTTCGGGATCAACATATCCCTTCTTTAGATTGCAGATGCATATAGGAAAAATAAAAATGGACATTAAATAGACAGCAAATGGGCGCCAAAGAAGATATTCCAGGTCAGAGGGCGTGTATCTGACCCAGATCTGGATCGGAAATCACTGAAATGTCACTAGACTTTACCATTGTGGAGACACATAAAAAAACATTTTTTTTTTTTATTTACACTTTTTTATATAGGGTTCACATATTTACATACATATAGGTTCACAGTCCTCACATACACATATCACAAGTTATGCACCTCATGACTTAGGCCCCCATCTTTTAGGGTCTCTTTGAATCGGTTATCTGTTTATTAACAACTTCTTAAAAATAATTGCCTTCTTTTTATATTCAGGTAATTTGGCTACTTTTAGAGGAAAGTTGTCCTTACCCCTTCATTTACGACTCACCTTGTGATCTTCTTCTGTGGTCTTCCTTTATGTGAATAGTGCTGAATCCCTCTACCTTTGATCCGCATGGATGCCTTTCTGGATTGTTGCTTGGCATGAGTGGAACCTTGGAAAGACAGGAAGCTTAATAAGTGTTTACTCCAACTATGATCTAATATTCCTTTGAGTCTTTTTATTGCACATGTCTCGCATGGTGTACCCTGTTTTCCTGGAGGGGTCTTTTTGACGGAACTGTGCTCATCTGTGGAACTTTTTTTCGTGAACTACATTAATGATTGAATCATGGACCTCCCTGGTGTGAACAACCTTTGTCCACATATTTTCAAGTGCTGAGATGGATGAACTTATAGACTATGCAGTATTACTCCATTCCATTAACATTATTATGTATATATATATATATATATATATGTATATATATATATATATATACACATATATATATATATATATATATATATATATATATATATATATATAATTTATTGTTGTAATTTACCTTTTTTCTGTCATTTTTCCTTTTTTGTTTGATTTCAAATATATAGTTTTACTTTAGAATTATGTGGTTGCATATATTAATGGCCATGTCCAGGTTGTGGATTTGTTTATTCCATGACACTGGATAACCTGAAGACCTGATACCTTTCTGGGAAGGGGTCTAATTATATAGGGACCTGCCGGCTGAATGATATAGGTATATATATAATCTTTTTTGACCCATAGGAATATATGGGATTGTGATCCTTGGGATCTGATGGCAGATAAGACCACATTGAAATATAGTTAGTAGAAGTCGGTCTATACCATAATAAGAAAATTAACTATAAATAATTAGTAAAAATAAAAAATATATTAAAAAAAACAATAAATAGTATAATAAAATAATAAATAAAAAATAAAGGAATAAAAATAAATATAAAAATACAAAAATATATATAAAAAATAAATAAAATGTAAAAAAATAATATAATAATAAAAAATAATAAAAAAAATAATAAAAAATAATATAAAAATATAATCCAAAATATATATAAAAATATATGTAAAATGTACATAAAAAATGGAATTAGAATGTAAAACACTAAGAACACAAAAAAATTATATAGAATTAGATAAAACAATAGAAATAGAGTTAATTAAAAATAGGTTCTGTCTGCTAACGTGTCCTAAAGAAAACATAAGATATGGCATAATGAAAAACAAACAAGAGAACATTAAATACAGGGGTCATCCAATCCCTTACACTGCCGGCAGATCCTTTAGTAAACTTATATGATTTGTACATTGTTATATTCTATAAGCTCTGTGTGCTAAAGTAATGTTGGGCGCATGCGCCGCTTTCCATGATGCGTATCAGCCTGCGCTCCACTGGGGCGCCGGCTGTCACGGTGGTGGGTCGGCAGCGCATGCGCTCACGTCCCAGTAGGTGGGATTTCATGCGTGCCACTCTGCGTTCCGGCTGGGCGTAGACTGACACGCACGGACGCATGGAAGTGACGTGCAAGGCTGGAAGTGGCCTTGCGTGCACAGATTACCAAACATCTCCCATCTGAAAGGTATGGCCAATTGATTACTCAGTATATAAATGTTGTATTTCTTTGATGGCGCAACACCCTTGAGGAAGTCCTCTGTCTATCCATTGTGGATTCCATATTGCCTCACTCCGGTCTGGAACGCTTGCTTCTTGTCCACACTGCGCAAGTATCGAGATTATAGTGTTTCTAACGAACATAAATTATAACTTTCATTGTGCATTCTTTATTATTTAATTGAGCAAGTGGACTGGCAGGCTCCAGTACTGTGGAGGCTATTTTACATTTGTGTATTGAGGACGGGTGTCTTCAGGTGAGGGGGTTTATGGCCCCTCTCCTAGGTTGTGTACTGGCTCTTTTGAGTCAGTTTTTTTTTTGATGTTTTTAAATCTCTTTTGTACTGAATAATGTGTGTGCAATACACTGTTCTGCTATTTAATTTTTGAGCATAATAAAAAATTCTTAGAGAATGATTTTTTTGGTGTGCTACTTATTGCAGTGAATCTCTTTTTCTTTCTCTTTTACATGGTTTATTGCCCTTTCCCTGAGTAGCACCCAGTATAATTAAATAGGTGAGCCCCCCTTTTCTTGTTTTTTGCATGACTTACATAGGGAGCTCTGCAGCCTTGCTGTAATGTGAGGCCTAGAACTGGAGCTTCTTTATCTCCAATGATAATCCAGGCTTGGTATGCGCTATTTGTTCCAGGCTGAGGATCAGTATATTAGCAGAAGTTAAGGAATTGGCTACTGTTGTTGAGCAGCATAGAGAGTTGATGGTTACCAATGCTGCATCCGGGTAAACATGTGCATGGAGTTTGAATGTTGGGTTCCTACTTCTACAATTTATCTCTTTTTGAATATTTAAAGGCATGCAGGATGGTGGATGTAAAGGTAAATATCCAGAAAATGAGGACCCACACTGTTAAATGGAATATACATTGCCACACCATTTATTCTTAATAGGATTCATGAAGATGGCTGAATGCTGTATTCAACTTTCTTTGCAGCTCTCATAGGGAATGATTGGTGCGGCAGTGAACTTGTGCAACCTACAGCTCCATTGTATTTGTAGATGTGGGTCCCAATCTCAAGATTGCATGAGGGCCCCAGCAGACAGACACACCTACACATAATTAGATAGTTATCCACTATCCTGTAGATAGTATAATGTTGTAAGATATTCAAGATGTCCTGCAGGCTCAGGGAGCATTAGTGTCAGCACGAACTATCTGTCGACATTTAAATGAAATTAAATGCCATGGTAGGAGACCCAGGAGGACCCCACTGCTGACACAGAGACATACAAAAGCAAGACTACATTTTGCCAAAATGAACTTGAGTAAGCCGAAGTCGTTCTGGGAAAATGTCTTTTGTGGACAGATGAGACCAAGATAGAGCTTTTTGGTAAAGCACATCATTCTACTGTTTACCGAAAATGGAATGAGGCCTACAAAGAAAAGAACACAGTACCTACAGTGAAATATGGTGGAGGTTCAATGATGTTTTGGGATTGTTTTGCTGCCTCTGGCACTGGGTGCCTTGAATGTGTGCAAACATCATGAAATCTGAGGATTACCAACGGATTTTGGGTCACACTGTACAGGCCAGTGTCAGAAAGCTGGGTTTGCGTCCAAGATCTTGGGTCTCCCAGCAGGACAATGACCCCAAACATACATCAAAAAGCACAAAGAAATGGATGGTAACAAAGCGCTGGAGAGTTCTGAAGTGGCCAGCAATGAGTCCAGATCTAAATCCCATTGAACACCTGTGGAGAGATCTTAAAATTGCTGTTGGGAAAAGGTGCCCTTCCAATAAGAGAGACCTGGAGCAGTTTGCAAAGTAAGAGTGGGACAACATTCCGGCTGAGAGGTGTAAGAAGCTTATTGATGGTTATAGGAAGCGACTGATTTCAGTTATTTTTTCTAAAGAGGGTGTGCAACCAAATATTAAGTTAAGGGTGCCAATAATTTTGTCCAGCACATTTTTGGAGTTTGGTGTGACATTTTGTGCAATTTGCTTTTTTCCACCCTTTTTTTTGTTTAATTAACATACACACAAGGGAATAAACATGTGTATAGCAAAACATGTGTTACTGCAATCCTTTTCTGTGAGAAATACTTAATTTTCTTGAAAAATTTCAGGGGTGCCAACATTTAGGGCATGACTGTACTTGAATGATCCCTAGTGTTCTATACTTACATAAAGTCATTCACCTATTAAATCAACAAGTACAGCTCTGAGGAAAAACGCTTAAAAAAGAAGACATTGAAGCAAACCATGGTTGGGGTTGAGTTTATATTGTCCAGACCACTTTGTTTGAAAATATAGGATTAAGTGAATAGATTACTTGATTCATTTAAATGGAAGTTTATCACATGTATATCAAAAACTACTGGGTTCAGAATCTCCATTGCTCAATCATCTTCCTGTATTAGTACATGAAAAATAACATGCATTTAGAATGATAAATTAGGCATAATTCCGTTTAAGACTCGCACACATGGCAGGGAACTGTTTAGGGGCATATAGGCCCAGATTTATCAAAGAATGTCTATGGAAGAGCTATTTTCCCACGTTTATTTGGGTGGTGGGTTTAACTAGCGGGCATCTTATTTATCAGGAAGGTGCAGCAGGATGATGAATTTTGCGCAGCTCTGCTGTAGTGGGAAAAGCTCTACCACATACACTTTTTCTAGAAGCTTGTGAGGGAGGGAAGTAGACACTTTCCCGGGTCCTGAATTTGGCAGGTTATTTTTTTTTTACTTACTTTAACAGAGCTGCCTGGACATTTTTACTTGCATTTAAACGCTACAATCAAATTTGATTTGAGTGTCTAACAGTTTAAAGCCGGGCATCACTGTGATCGGTGATGTCTGGCATTAGAGATGGGTCCTGGTGGCAGATAGCCACCAGGACCACCCAGCTATGACCCGCGCTCAGCTCCGGAGCACGTGTCATAGAAGGGGAGTGGGACGCTGTCTTCCACAAGGGGTTAAAGGTTGAATTGTGTAAGGTAGAAATTATTCTCACGCCTACTGGTAGGTGAAGTACCTTTGCGCACAAAATACGTGACCACTGCATGGTCAAAAAGAAAAAGTTCTATGGGTAGGCAAAAAGAGTAAAACTGTCTACATCAAAAGGTGCATAAAAGTCTCAAAATATGCAGCTTGCGTCTAAACTGCGCCTAAACATAGACAAAAAAATACTCTAAAAGCAATGATATATCTCCGCCATATAGTCCCTGTGGAATTGTAATTAGAGATGAGCAAATTTTTAAAAAATTCTATTTGGCCGATTCGCCGAAAAAAAAAAAAATCTGAATGAATTCTTGGCGAATTTTTATTAGTAATGTCATTTAATAATGTGTTTAATAAAGTGTTTGTGTGTTTTCACTATTTTTCCCTCTATTTTTTTAATTTTTTTAGCTAATACTACTACTCCCAGCATACTGTTCCATGATGGGAGTAGTAGTACCTGTGCTAATAGACAGATCGCCCCCATAGATTTTTAAATGGGGATCAATTTATGTGGGCGGGAAGGGACCTAAAAATGTAGCCAACAATAATAAAAATGTAGTGTGTGTGTTTTTCACTTTTTTTTCCCTTTTTTTAAATATATTTTTAGGTAGCACTACTACTCCCAGCATGGGACACATTGTTCCATGATGGAAGTAGTAGTTCCTTTACTAATAGACAGATCATCCCAGGTGTCATTCCTGAGACATGATGCGACCGTCCATAATATAGCAGAGATGCGGAGCGGCTCTATACAGCGCTTGCATCTCTGCTCTGTACTCCGGCCGGTCAGTGATGTGAATAGAAATTCATATCACTCTTTCATATTTTCCGCCCAGAGTGGTTATTGGCCGGATGGTGGCAGCCAATCTCCGCTCTCAGTGGGAAATATGAATGGTGAGGGGCCGGCTGGAGTACAGAGCAGAGATGCGAGCGTAGGAGAAAGCCGCTCCGTTTCTAAGGGATGAAGGATGATCACAGAGGTGGTCAGGAGTGACACCTGCTGTGATCTGTCTTTAACTGCAGGTACTACTGCTCCCAACATGGAGCACACTCTGCTCCGTGCTGAGAGTTGTAGTAACAGCATTAATTGACAGATCGCAGCACTCCTGACACCCCCTGTGATCCTTCTGTATAATCTATAGATGCGGACGGACGCTCTTCTATGGTCCTCTATACTGACCTATATATACACCTATCCATATTTCCCTCAGATAGTTGTGATTGGCTGGAACCATCTGGCCAATCACAGCTCTCTGCGGGAAATATGAATAGGTGTATATATACGGCAGTGCAGGGGACCATAGAAGAGCGACCGGCCGCATCTGTACATTATACAGGAGGATCGCAACACAGGCTTTCTGTCAATTAGTACAGGTACTACTACTCCCATCATGGAACAGTGTGTTCCATGCTGGGAGTAATAGTACTACCTAAAAAATGTAAAAAAAAAAAAAAAACTGTGAAAACACACACACATACACTACATTTTTATTAGGCTTCTTTCACACTATATTATGGATTATTCATCCATTATTAAACATCCATTTTCTGTATTGTATAATTAAAAAACAGATGTATAATAACAGATGAAATAACAGATGCTTACAGCTAAGATAACGTCTGTCCAAATAACGGGCATATTCATCCGTTCAGACCTGTTGTAACATTCATCATGTACCGTTATTTTATGGCCGTTTTAACACCTCTGCCTACAGACTAGACATGTGCAATTTGTTTCGGAACGAATACTAAACTTAACAAATTTTCCCGTTTTCGGGTGTTCGTTACAATCCGAATGCATGAAAAAAAAATTTAATATTTCGAAAAAGAATACGAATACGAATATACAGTTAACGAATGCATTTGTTAAATAACGCATAACGAATAATGCATGTGAAAGAATAACGAATGCATTCGTTATCAGTAAAACCAATGTAAGGAATGAATTCGATTTTTTTCATTGGGTTTACTTGAGGAAAACTTGCCTTCCTACACAGAGAAAACTGCAAAAAAAAAAAGGTGAAAACAATAAGAATCCTAAGGTAACACCTGCTATTTATTACAAAAGAGGATCAGCAAGTGAAACTAATGTGCATTTTGTAACGAATGCTAAATTTAACACATTTTACAGATATAACGAAAGATCCGAATTAACAAATGCATTCGATGTTATTAACGAATGCATCCAAAAAACGAAAAAAATTTTAGCCTATGCATCCGAAAACCGAATATAATGAATTAACAGCATTCCGAATATTCACAGAACCGAAAATTTTTGAAAACGAACGAAGCGAAAAGAAGCAAAATTTTTGGTTCTGCACATGTCTACTACAGACTCCTGCAGCTGGGACTACTACTACTCCCATCATGGAACAGAATTGTTTCCATGATGGGAGTAGTAGTTCCCAGGCTGCGGGAGTCTGCGGGTGGCTGGGGAGGCTACATTAGTGCTTGTACTACTACCCCCATCATGGAACAGACTGTTCCATGATGGGGGTTGTAGTACAGGGGAAAACCGATGCGATCAGAAGTTATTAAACAGGGGAGTGGGTGGCATGCTCCACTCTCCTGTAATGTACCGTGTATTTTTACTTTAATATTTTAATTCCCCCCTGGGAGCCTTGAATGGCCAGTACGGAGGAGCCATTCAAGACTCCAGGCGGAGTTTTGAAACTAACAGTGTGCCTTATTACTGTATAATCACATTCCCCCTGACTTAAATGGGCACTGTCAGATACAAAAACTTTTGATACGTTGTAAAGCATGCAAAACCAATAGGTTTTGCAATTGCTTTCCTTAGAAAATTTTCAGCATTTCTAAAAAAAAAAAAAAAACAGCTGCCCCCCTGCCTGCTTGGACACATACTAGTCCTGCTGTGTCCATAAGTCATTACCTATGTCATGGACACACTTCCTTGATTGACAGCTGTGAGCGCAGGGCTCAAATCTGGAGGAAAAATCCTCCCACTGTCGGCTTGTGTCCCGTTACTGTCAGTGAGGACAAGCTGGGAGTTGTAGTTTTGCTAATGCTAGGGGAGATGTGAACAGACAGCATACTGAGGGAGGGGGCGGAGACCTGAACAGTGAGGCCACGCCCCCTCCCTTTGAGAGGTATTCAGACTAGTGAGCTATATTAAAAGTGTAATAAAAAAGTAAATAAAGGTGCTAGACTCAAAAATAAAAATACAATTTTTGTTGGATCTGATGGGTAAGCTTTAAGTATATTAATTTTATTCCCCCCATGTGTATATGTATCATTCCCTACCTGCCTGCTGCCCGGTCATCTTCTAACACTGTTACAGCGCACAGCAGGGACATGCCATTCCATTCCCTATTGCTCATCTTCGTACTTGACAGAGATGAGCAGTGGAGAATGGAGGGACCTGTCTTCCCTGTGCGCTACTTCATTCATTCACCGCCGCCACCGGTTCCCGACATGTCATACCCGACGGAGATGAGCAGTGGGGAATAGACTGACGTGTTCCTGCAGTGCGCTCTGATTGCGGTTGGGGCAGGCAGCAGCAGGGACATGTCGGGCGGCAGCGGGGAATGAATGAATGAAGCAGCGCACAGTGGGGACAGGTCAGGTTCTGGCGGTTGGCGGTGGTAGGAAATGGAGCACTATAACAGCGCACAGGGGAGACATTCTCCATTCTCCGCTGCTCCTCTCTGTCAGATACGGAGATGAGCAGTAGGGAATGGAATGGCATGTCCCTGCTTTGCGCTGTGACAGCGCTAGAAGATGACCCGGCAGCAGGCGGGGGGGTGGGGGGAATCATACATATACACATGGGGGAATAAAATGAGTTTACTTAAAACAAGGGGAATGTGATTATACAGTAAGGCACCCAGTAAGTTTAAATACCCTGCAGGGAGCCCTGAATGGCTCCTCCGTACCGGCCATTCAGGGCTCCCGGCAAGGGAATTTAAAAATGAAAATAAAAATATATCGCAGGGGAGTGGAGCATACCATATATCAATTTTTGTGGGCAGGCAGGGAAATAAAAATGTAGCCGACAATACTAAAAACTTTTAATTTTTTTAGGTAGTGCTACTATTCCCCGCATGGAACATACTGTTCCATGATGGGAGTAGTAGTACCTGTACTAATTGACATATCGCCCATGTGACTTCTGACACCCGTTGCGATTCTCCGGTATAATGTATAAATGTGGCCGGCCGCTCTTCTATGGTCTCCTGCACTGCTTTATATATACACCTATTTATATTTCCGGCAAAGAGCTGTGATTGGCCAGATTGCTCCAGCCACTCACAGCTCTCTGCTGGAAATATGAATAATAGCTATATATTCGTCAAAAGGGACACCCGCTGCGATCTGTCTTTTAATGCAGGTACTACAGCTCACAGCATGGAGCAGAGTGTGCTCCATGTTGGTAGCAGTTCTACCTGCAGTTGAGAACAGATCACAGCAAGTGTCACTCCTGACACCTGCTGCGATCGTCCTATCTATTGCAGAGATGCGACCGCAGAAGAAAACCGCTCGCATCTATACATTATACAGGACAATCGCAGGGGTGTTGTTAATGAAGAAATTCATTATTTAGAATCGAGTCGAAGTTCAGATTCGGTCCGAATCGAAAATTTTATGAAATTCGGAACGAGTTTGACTTCGTAAGATTCGATTCGCTCATCACTAATTGTAATGAAGAGCCTTAGGCTTTTAATGTGCCAGTAAAGGGGTATTCTGACAGGAGAGGGGATGTGTGTTAGATTGCAGTGGGTCCAACCACCACTTTACTTCCCCGCTATCAAACAAATCACTGCACTAGTCTATGGAGTAAAGGAGTTGGATCAGGTACAGGCCGCACTGACGTCGACTATTAAGATCATAGCGGGTCGCAGTCTGATCTTAACTTTTGACATATCTGGACAGCATTTTAAAATATTACACAAACTTTAACATAAACATAAAAAAACATACAAATATAAATCACTTAGTAGTATCACAGTAAAAAATATAATCTACTTAGCATTATCAGACAATCCTACAAAAAACTGGGGTATCAAAACCACAATGTCACACAACAACTAATCATTTTTTTAAATATTGGAAAAATTGTATGTCAATGAGCCACAAAGTTACATAAGTGTAAAATAATAAATGCTTTCATCTGACTGATACAGGTACTGAACTACTAAAGTGCAAGTACATGATATCGAGGAATTAGAATACACATGTGCTCACTGCACCAACCCTACAGTAAAACTTTCATATGCTTGTGTCTGGGATGCCTCCAGTCCATTCAGTGATGTTACAACACCGGGATAATGAGCGTGATGATAAAGAATGGGAATATGCGCATAATGATAAAGAATGGGAATAATGTGTCCAAAAATGCCTTTGTCTTATAGCGGAGAGCACAACTAGGTAGTGACTGCGGCACTTAGTGATGCCTCCTAGTCTGATCCTATGCCGAGCTAATATAGGACTGATATATATTTAACAGTGCCAGGAAAACTGCCTCTTTGCATGCTTTGAGTATACAGGAATGTCACCAGGCAAAAACGTGACATCACTTCACTGGAAAAAAGATCAATGAAAAAGTGACAGCACAGGCATAATGCACACAATAATGCACTCAATAATGCACACAATGATGTCGGAAATAATACCTATAGTGATGTTGCAGAAGAGCAATAATGAGAACATAGCAGGGAGCAATGGGAAAATACTGCCTTCCCTTTCCATCACTCATAGTGATCACTAACTTCTCCTTGCCTCTGAAAGCACCCTTATTTGTTGTGCCCCATAGTGGCTGCTGTGCCCTGTTAGTTATGAATGTGTCCAAAGGGTATATAGCATAACTGTTAAAACTCACATACCCTAGAACTGCTGAATAAAACTGAAGGTCCTGGGTAGAGTGGAAATTAATAGTCTATAAAACTGGAAAACCTCATTTTAATGCATACTTTTTACAGTTTAACTGGGCTCCAATGTAAATAAAAGTGAGACACAATCTGTCTGAGCTACACGTATGACTAGAGGCTAAAATACAACTAGTGTGAGGCCCAGTCAGTTCCTTCATAGGCTGCCCTTTATGCTGGTTTGTCACAGAATGCTCATGTCTTTTCACCCTATTTCAGACTCACGTGTTTGTGTTCTATGTGTACAGAATGTTCTATATTTTCATTTCAATGGCTTTCAGTGCTGTTATTATGAAATCCTTAGATGAATTTCATGGTTCTTGAACCCGATGTTATATCATCTTGCCAGGTACACTTGATATTTTTCTTTATTACAGTCATCGTGCTAATGCTGAACAAATGGGTTGCACATTACAGTCCCAAAATACACTGTACATTATGCAGCCTAACTTACCAGTTGGCCTCGGGCCATGTGTATCTACTGGTGAAATTTCCATAGCACTTCGGGGTATATTTATGTATCCTCTTTTTTAAAACTCTAATAGTAAACACATGTCTACTGTTCAACGTTAAATCAAATGGTCTAGAGCTAATTCTGCAATGCCAGAAGATGTGAATTTCAATGAAAGTTCAGTGTTTTCCTCATTTAGGTGGTTGGCGCTATTTCATAGCCCTGGCTTCGAAGTGAGATGAAAGGAGAGTGTGTGGTTAATAGGGTTAGCATCTCTGGGCTGTTGTTTCCAATCACATGTTTTAATACTAACATTTCTCTGACTGCCGATGTTGGAAACGTACAACAATGCTATTACGTGAAATGGCGTCTTGTAAATCCATCTTCGCTTTTAGTGTCTAAACTGGATCCTGCATGTGGAAAAACACATATTAACATTATTACTTCTTTAGACAGGAAGCTAATAGGTTTATGTAGCTGCCGATAATGTTATATTTGCAGTTAAATTACTGTATAGATGATACAGTAAGGTGTTTGTCCGTTTCATAGCAAAAATCCAATGCAAACAACCTACTATACACACTGTGTATATTTATTATTAGTAGACTTGGAAATAGATGATGTTGACACTGTGCAGATGATGTCAGGCTTCTTCCAAATTCTCTCAGATACTGTAACTGAGACCACTAATGGAATTTTTACTGTTATTTTACCCTAGACAAACTGCAATAAAGACAATTGCAGAGGCAGAGAATGGCTCAGACTACTTTATCTTAAGCTTCTTGCATATTTGTAGAGCCACAAACTCTGTGAAACTAAAAATATTCACAAATATCAATATACAAGCAGATCTGATACAGCAGGTGTAGTCAATGAGAGATTTATGTTTAATGAACTTATACATGGCAATATTATAGTTGGTTGTCAAGAATGTGAGGGGTTTTCTAACAAAACCATGAAGTTCAATACAATACTTATTATGGAGCTAAATTTACAACATATTCCAAAATAAATAAAAAATTTCCCCGTAAGGGCTCGTTGACATTACTTTAGGGCTCTGTTATATGGAGCTCCGTCGGCAACATGGGAGTTTATCGGAGAAAAAAATAGTGCAGGCAGTTTGGTAAATTATCAGATTCAAGTCAATGGGATCTGTCGGGACCTGGTGGTGACCAGGTGCAGTCCATTGTGCTCCGACCCATTTTTTGGGTCGATCGGCACAAAAAAAGAGATTACGAGCCCATAACGGGACGGAGCACAACGGCAATGTGAGCTTAGCCTAATTAACCACAAAAAAGTGATGTGAAGCAGATGGTGACTAGAAAATAACTAGGTATGATGAGTTTATACCTAAAGGGAAATTCAGGGTTAAGATTCATAGCCATGGATACTGCTTACTACAGTAAGTGCCTTTTTGTAAAAACTAATAAATTATAAAGTAACAATATACACAGGGGGTGCAGAAGCTGTGGTTGCAACTGGGCCCAGGAGCCTGGAGGAACCTATAAAGTATTTTATCCCCATATGAATGGGCCAGTACTACACTGTTTAAAAAATATTAAGGGAACATTTAAACAACACAATGTAACTCCAGGTCAATCACACTTCTGTGAAATCACACTGTCCACTCAGGAAGCAACACTGATTGTCAATCATTTTCACATGCTGTTGTGCAAATGGAACGGACAACAGGTGGAAATTGAAGGCAATTAGCAAGACACTCCAAATAAAGGAGTGGTTCTGCAGGTGGTGACCACATACCACTTCTCAGTTCCTATGTGTCCTGGCTGATGTTTTGGTCAATTTTGAATGCTGGCGATGCTTTCACTCTAGTGATAGCATGAGATGTAGTCTACAACCCACACAAGTGGCTCAGATAGTGCAGCTCATCCAGGATGGTACATCAATGCGAGCTGTGACAAGAAGGTTTGCTGTGTCTATCAGCGTAGTGTTCAGAGCATGGAGGCTCTACCAGGAGACAGGCCAGTACATCAGGAGATGTGGAGGAGGTCGTTGGAGGGCAACAACTCAGCAGCAGGACTGCTACCTCCGCCTTTGTGCAAGGAGGAGCAGGAGGAGTACTGCCTGCAAGAGGAAGGCATTGATGCTATGGAAATGGCCGCCCGTTCCCCAGACCTGAATCCAATTGAGCACATCTGGGACATCTCGCTTCATCCACCAACGCCACGTTGCACCACAGACTGTCCAGGAGTTGGGAGGACATCCCTCAGGAGACCATCCGCCACCTCATCAGGAGCATGCTTAGGCATTGTAGGGAGGACATACGGGCACGCGGAGGCCACACACACTACTGAGCCTCATTATGACTTGTTTAAAGGACATTACATCAAAGTTGGATCAGCCTGTAGTGTGACCCCATATCCAAACCTCAATGGGTTAATAAATTTTATTTCCATTGATATTTTTTGTGTGATTTTGTTGTCAGCACATTCAACTATGTAAAGACAAAAGTATTTCAAACGATTAGTTCATTCATTCAGATCTAGGATGTGTTATCTTAGTGTTCCCTTTATTTTTTGAGCAGTGTATAAATGAAGAGCTATATTTGGGGCCCTGTTACAGATTTTGCATTGTGGGGCCTAAAATATTTACGCTACATCTCTGAGGAGACCTAAACAGTTCTACCCTCTCGCCACCCTCCATCATTAGAGATGAGCGAACTTACAGTGATTTGATTCGTCACGAACTTCTCGGCTCAGCAGTTGCTGACTTTAGCCTGCATAAATTAGTTCAGCTTTCAGGTGCTCCAGTGGGCTGGAAAAGGTGGATACAAACTGTATCCACCTTTTCCAGCCCATGGGAGCACCTGAAAGCTGAATTAATTTATGCAGGCTAAAGTAAGCAACTGCCGAGCTGAGAAGTTTGTGACAAATCGAATCAGTTTAAGTTCACTCATCTCTATCTATCATTAACAATCAATATACTTATGATAAATGTTACAATAAAATGTATTTTTTTTTCTAGAATTAAAAATCAATTGACTAGATAGATACACAAACTGAATAGACCTAAGGTATGTGTTCATACACACAGCTTTTTGAGGTTAGTGTAGAAATCATTTGAAAATGGCAATAACATTAATATCAGAATTTCTGTGTGTCTTGCAACATCTGCCAAAAGTGTGGGAAGATCACACTGATGAATACCTCAACTATCTGGTATGTGTTAAAACGAATAAAAAAAACTGTGTGATGTCAGGTTTACATCCAGCTTTCTTCGGTGTTTTATTGCATTTGCCTATTGTTAAGGTAAAAGACTTTCCAAAATTGGAAGCATAAAAGCAGAACCTATTAGACCTGGCTGCGAACATGACCGATAGTCACTCAGGCAAATCTGCTGCGATGAATCAGTATTGATAATATATTGTAAGAACATACATAAAATAGAAAACAAACTATAATTTATTTGTTATATTCTTGTTTATTCCATGTCTGTTTCTTTTGTGATTTTTAAACTGGAATGCACACTTCTAATGTTAGTGTAGACTTTTCCTTATGAAGACTGTCTGCTGCTGCCACAGGAATGTCCTGCCTTGGCCAGTGGTTGGCTGAGCAGCATAGGCCCAATGTTTCATACTGCCACTCACAGGCCAAGGTGGGACATTGCCAATTACTGGCCGAGGTGGGACCAGTGATTGTCAGTGATTTACTGAGCTACAGCATGACTTAGTGGGCCTGGGTGCTGCTTGACTCCGCTATGTCATGCTGCAGCAACAGGAAGAGGATTGCATCAGGGATCTCCCCAATAGTAAAAAAAAAAAGTTTACAGGGAATGTCTAGTTTACATAAAATGAACAGTTGTATATTGGCATGAAAAAAACAGCATTTAATACATTCAGGCATCTTGCATAGTATATCTTCTAGTACTTTATTTTAAAACAATCACCAGGCCAATCTAAAGCGTACGTTGAAGCTACATTTGCACTGTGTGAATGTGGCATCTTTCATGAAATGTGTTTTTTTTTATATAAAAAAAATAAAATAAAAAAACTAGTTAGTAGACTGATTTTCATTGGGTGGGGAAAACTGTGTTGGTGCCGAGGTGATGCTTTCATAGCTTTCATGGCTTGTTCTTCCAACCTTAGGTCATTCATTCAATTGTTAACTGTTGCACATTTCCATACAAATCTCTATCCTATTTATGCAGGAATAAAATGTAGATTCTGAATATATGTTTTACACAGGTAAAAGTCTAGATGACCACAAAATAGGTAAAGGTTACATATTCCAGCCAAATGCATGCCAAAAGTGCAAAGTTTTGGCTTGTCTGGCTAGTGATGGTATAAGAGCTATATGTCAGGGCTTTTCCCATTCTCTACTGTTTACGTAACATAGAGCAAAACATATTATAAATGTCATTTCTTTAAAAAAAATTGTATAAACATTTATTTGTATGTAGTGATGGAAATTACCACATACAAAGATCAGTCCTCAAGGGGCAGTGGGAGACAGAGAAATATAGAAAAGAAGAGGAAGTATGTAGATGAATCAATATATAGTCATAAAATTAATATACCAATAAACCTGAATCTAAAATAGATAAAATTAATTATTAGTTTTATTATAGAATAAACTGTATAAAAATGATTCAGCCTAACACATCTGGGCAGGGCCCTTGCACAGATGTGAAATACCATAGTAAATTTGTATAAAACCAATATAAAATCTGGAAATGTTTATATCAACCACCTTTTATATAAATATAGTCCTATTTAGCATAAAACAAAATAATCCGACAATAGTAGATAGCAGCTTACGGAGCAATGTGGCCAGGAATAGTGTCTGTATATTCGGAGTATCAATATAGTGTTTGCTATACAGTGGTCCCTCAACATATGATGGTAATCCGTTCCAAATGAACCATCGTTTGTTGAAACCATCGTATGTTGAGGGATCCGTGCAATGTAAAGTATAGGAAGTTGTAGTCACCGCTCATCACCGCTGCCCTGGATGTCGCCCTCCATCGCTGTCGCTGCATCCCCGTGATGTCCCCGCCACTCCGGAACGTCTCTGCTGGCTGGGAACGTCGCTCTCACGATGGAGAGCGCCGGCGAAGGAGGGGATCCCGAAGAGGACGCTTCGGAGCCCCGAGGACAGGTAGGAGACCATCACTGGAGCACACGAAGCAGTCAGCGCTGCCGGATAGCTATTTATGCGATGGCCCAGACATACAAAAGCATCGTATGTTGATGCTGCCTTCAACATGCGATGGCCTCTGAGAGGCCATCGCATGTTGAAATTATTGTATGTCGGGGTCATCGTAGGTCAGGGGGTCACTGTAGTTAGTTCAATAGACAGTGTAACCAGCAATCATGTCACTGTTAACGGAGTAGTAGCATAGTAGGGGAATGTTCGTAGTACCTGCAGTCCGCAAAATGTACTCGTTACTCATGGTCTGTAGCCGGCTTCCTCGTAGCTGGTGGTCTCGGCAGTGAAGGCAGCGTTCAGCACTGGCACAGAGTTGCGTCCGGCCCTTGGTGGAAACAGGTGAGTGAACTTGATTGTGGTGTGGTCTTAAGGGTGCTGGTGCAGGCTGGCACGAATAGGCGTAACGGGCTGAAGTAGATGGTACAGCTTCTGGCGTTCTCGTGCTAGATTGCGCGCGCAATCCTAAAGTGGTCCGTGAGAAAAGGTGCTGCAGCGCTGCCAATTGCTGATAGGACAGTTTTTAAAGTGCTTAAAAGTTCATAAAGGTGGTGATATTAGAAGTATAAGCAGGCTATACGCGTTTCACAACCATAGTCGCATGTCTCAGTAGCCAAAAAATTTTAGCAATTGGCAGCGCTACAGCACCTTATCTCACGGACCACTTTAGGATCGCGCGTGCAATCTAGCATGAGGACGCCAGAAGCTGTACCATCTACTTCTGCCCGTTACCCAGAACCAGCTTGGCCGGACGCCTATCCGTGCCAGCCTGCACCAACACCCTTAAGACCGCACCACAATTAAGTTCACTCACCTGTTTCCACCAAGGGCCGGGCGCAACTCCGTGCCAGTGTCGAACGCTGCCCTTACTGCCGAGACCGCCAGCTACGAGGAAGCCGGCTACAGACCGTGAGTAGCGAGTACATTTTGCGGACTGCAGGTACTATGAACATTCCCCTACGATGCTACTACTCCGTTAACAGTGACTCTGAATATACAGACACTATTCCTGGCCACATCGCTCCGTAAGCTGCTATCTACTATTGTCGGACTATCTTGTTTTATGCTAAATAGGACTATATTTATATAAAAGGTGGTTGATATAAACATTTCCAGATTTTATATTGGTTTTATACAAATTTCCTACTGTATTTCACATCTGGTGCAAGGGCCCTGCCCAGATGTGTTAGGCTGAATCATTTTTATACAGTTTATTCCATAATAAAACTAAAAATTAATTTTATCTATTTTACATTCAGGTTTATTCATATATAAGTTTTATAACTATATACTGATTCATCTACTTCCTCTTCTTTTCTATATTTCTCTGTCTCCCACTGCCCCTTGAGGACTGATCTTTGTATGTGGTAATTTCCATCACTACATACAAATAAATATTTATACATTCCAAAATCAGGCCTTTTTTAGGATTAAGGCTAATCAGTTAACTTCGGGTCGGTTGGCTAAGTGAGCTACACCCCCCTTTTCTCTTTCTTTAAAAAAATTACAAAGATATATAAATATTTTAAACAATAATATTTATGTATTTTATTTTTATTAATAGATTTAAAATTCATTTTATTGAATCTCAGATTTTTTCAAGCTCCTAGACCTCCCATGTTGGTAGGAATAAGAAGGAATGTACTGTACAGCTATGTCTATACCCAGGTAAAACCAGCTAGATGAAACCCAAGAGAGATGTACATTCACAAGTACAATGTCAGTTCTGTTAAAGCTCACTTACCATAGGCAAGGATATGCAAATATCCTTACAACCAAAAACATGTCTGAGAAATATTACACCATAGTTATCTTGGCTTTCCCTTTAGAAACAAGCGGTCACTTGAAACAATCATGTAAAATCTATCATGATATCAGTCATTGCATACAGTGAGCAAATACAGCTCGGACATTTACTGTAAGGCTATCCTGATTTATTAGCTTGGCTGAGGATCACTTTACTGACAGTTGTGTTCCACAGGAAAATCCTAGTATGATTGTGGTGACTTATTTCCTAAGCACATTATCTATAGGTGGTAAAATGAGGCTTAGAAGCATTAGTTCTTTAGTTGTTTAGGCATAGAAAATATGTTTTAAGGTTAAATAGAATGGTCCATTTTGTATAGCTTCCTTCAGCAGATGCTACAGTCATGAGAAATCATTTCAACAAATGGATTTGACTTTGTATAGTAACCAATTAAGGTATGGCTTTATGTACCGTAAGTGATCATAGTTCAATATACCAAGACATTGTGGATTCGCTGGTCAAGTTTATAGCTCAGTGATAGCTCTTCCATGGAATTTGGAAAGCTCCAGAGAAAATGCTTGTACACAATGGGGGAGATTTATCAAAACCAATCTAGAGGAAAAGTTTCCTAGTTGCCCATTTCAACCAATCAGACCACATTTTCTTTATTTTTGACAATGTCATACTTATTGTAGGCCCCAAAAATGGATCACTATGTTTCATAGCATAATAGCATGATGTCGGCCATTTTGTTGTATGTCCTAAATAGACCTCAGTATATTCTAAAGTTCTTCTATTCAAGTGCCAATCTGGGAGAAGAATACTTGTTGTCTCTTTACATATTTATGGCTGTTTAGATAAGACAGATAAGAGGGCTAGTTAGCCAGTCTTGCGAATGTTATTCCGACTATCAGTTAATTACCCATTTGATTAAACAGATCAAACAATTTTTCATAATTACTATTTTTATGACCATAATTCAAAATTGAGTTATTACTGCACAACAACAAGGCCTCTGAAAAATGAAAGAAGCAATCTGATTGACTGCTATGGGCATCTCAGCAACTTTTCCTCTGGACAGGTTTTAATAAATCTCCCCCAATGTCACTAAATAAAAGAAATTCCACCAAAGAACACTATTAAAAGACTTAAAATAAGTGGAATGTTTGCCATGCTTTACAACACAGAAAAAGTGTGTGTAAAGGAGACCTTAGACAGCCTTACTGAGTATTGGGTCATGTTCAGTCTCCATTGAAAACATCGGAAAATCTTACTTCTGGATCATAACTTTACACTATTGGGATTTAGCCCATTTACTTTTACGTTAAAATATTGTCTTAAACGTTAGGTTTGGACTACTTTTTAAGAGGTAGGGGAACAGCAGACTATAAGGTGCCAGTTTAAAGAAATTTAGCTTTTCACACTTGATGTCTGGTTTCTTTATACAAGATATTTCAGTATTACTGGAATAGACTTATTTATAGAAAATGCAGTAGGATTATTCACCAATTTCACCAGAACATCAGACTTATTATATACAAAATTCTTGTCTCTGCCAAACTCATTATCACACGTCACTGGAAGACGAAAACCACCCCCTCCATGGGAGAATTACTTAATTTATTGCATCAATCCTATTTTAGCGAACGCGCAATAGCGTATAATACTGGAAACCTGGGTGGCAACATAAAAATTTGGCACTCCTGGCCCATCTCGGGTTATTCCCCCTCGAATGCATAACAAGTGTACCCCCCTCCCTTGCCCCTCCAACAGTGTAACCTACTCACCCTCCTTCTAGTGCCGTCCCCACCCTCTCACCTTTACCCTTGTTTAAGTTCTGTTACTTTATAACCTTTTTCTCTATTGGCCTTCGGTCATCTTTAACATTGGCATATACATCAAATCACTAGTCATCTAGAGGACAAGCACCATGTAAGCCTGGCATATACTACTGTGTTCATCGAGATTCCATATTTGTCGTACCTCTATTTATGCAACATCAGCTTATACTTGCTCTGTGTATGTACCCTCAAGTTTTCACTTTGTTACAACTGCCATATTGTTCTGTTACATAAAATTTGTTTCCTTCAATAAAAATATTGAAACAGAAAATGCAGTAGGAGCATAAAATATTATCCTTATTTGTCCATTATTTAAGTAATAGTGAATTATGTAGGACATTTTTGCTGCTTAAAGCATTGCTATTGCTAAAAAAAACTAAACAAATAATATGTTATATGTCATGCAGCTAGATATAGCCAGAAGAAATGTGTGGCTGTACACTTCACGCCAAGAATAGTCACTTGATCTGCCTTGTTTCAGGAGATGGATGCCAGTGTATCTATGTATCTATCTTCTGCAACAAATCAAAACCAGCAATGAGCTGGGGAGTAGAGGGCACAACTGTGCAACAGGGACAGTAATGCTTTAGGGGTTATCCAGTGAATTTAGGTTATTTGTCATTGTCCCCAGGCTGCATACTAAAAATAAAAAACACTTTAACTCATCTTCTGTCACTCTCTTGTAGCTCCAGGATCAGGGTACCCCATCTCCAGAGCTTTAGACATGACATCAAAGAGCAGCTCAGCCAATCACTGGCCGCAATGGTGTCCCACTTCGCCCAGTGATTTGCAGGCAAGACTGTTAGTTCCCCTATCTGTAGACGCTATGCTCTGAAGCTCAGGGGAAAGCAGGGACACAGGTCATAGATGAGGTGCCCCGATACAGGAGCTACGAGGAAGCAGCAGGTGAGTTAAAGTGTTTATTATTTCTGTAGGCAGCCTGCAATGACAGTTACAATGACAAATTAACTAAATCGTCTGGATAACCCCTTTAAGTCAAATTTAACAAGTTTCTTGGTGGAGAATATTGCATTTTGACATAGAGTATACAGTACATTTTAGCTATAGTTTAGTTTATTCCTATGTTGTGCCATTTCTAAACCAACTTATTATTATAAGACTGCCAACTGATAAGTATGGAGGATGTACATATATGCCATGTGTAACTGGTGTCTCCTCTTGCTCTGGCAGCAGCTTTAGTTCCTCCTGTTCATCAGCGTCATTGCCTGTCACCATGACAATGCCCAGACCAATCGGAGGCATGAATCCCAGGCCAATCGGTACAACCGTAGTGTGTAAACTCTCTTGAGCTGGCTTTTTTAAGCTGCACAATGTCTCCATTTCCTTGCCTATGATAAAGAATATTTTCCTTGTCTCTGGCTCAGGTTTGCCATTCTCATGTGTATCTTGTGTATATTATTGCCTATTTGCTGACTACTCTATAACATTCTGATTTTGTACCAGACTACTTTTTCTGTTACCGCCCCTCCCCTAATAAAAGTTTGAATCACTTCACCCATTTCCAATTTTTTTAAAATAAAATAATGTAATAAAAAATAAAAATAATCATATGTGGTACCGCCGACTGCGTAAATGTCTGAACTATTAACAGATAAGGTTAGCTAAACCACATGATGGCGTACATGTAAAAAAATACTAAAGTCAAAAATTGAGCATTTTTGGTCACTTCATATAGAGGTATGAGTGAATCAAATCTGACAGATCCAAATTCGTCATGAATTTCAGGAAAAATTAGCTTTGCAGTGAATGTGAATATCACCGTGATTCGATAGCACGAACCTCTTCACTAAACTCCATTTAGTGTGGTCCAGGCTCCAGGGCATCTAAGATGGCTGCTCCAGATATCAGGACATGGGGCAAGGAATGTTGGGAAGGAGGGAACAAGGGTAGGAAAGATGACTGTGAATCACATGCAGCATGCAGCCTATCAGCAGCCAGCCACTCCTGTGTCACAGCCCTATATAATCGTCAGCCATCTTGCGGCCACTCACATCAGCATTCTATAGCAATTCACCTCAAGCCTAAATCCAGCCTAGAAGTACTGATAGGGAAGGGAGAGAGATTGAGAGACAAAGTGCAATTTTGCTGCAGCACTGGTGTGTACAAAAACTGAAAAGCTAATAGTAGCCAGCCAGTTAGGGTGCGCAGAGCACTATAAGCCACAATCACCTGCTATTAGTGCCTAATAATGGTTGAGTAGCGGAGTGTATTGTCCTCTATTAAGTGTAACTTGTGCGTACATAGGTTGAGTACCATTTTGTTCCTGTTAAAGTCTTAAAGGGGTACTCCGGTGAAAATCTTTTTTTTTTTTTAAATCAACTGGTGCCAGAAAGTTAAACAGATTTGTAAATTACTTCTATTAAAAAATCTTAATCTTTCCTGTACTTATTAGCTGCTGAATACTACAGTGGAAATTATTTTCAGTTTGAAACACAGAACTGTCTGCTGACATCATGAGCACAGTGCTCTCTGCTGACATCTCTGTCCATTTTAGGAACTGTCCAGAGTAAAAGGAAATCCCCATAGCAAACATATGCTGCTCTGGACAGTTCCTAAAATGGACAGAGATGTCAGCAGAGAGCGCTGTGCTCATGAAGTCAGCAGACAGCTCTGTGTTTCAAAAAGAAAGGAATTTCCACTGTAGTATTCAGCAGCTAATAAGTACTGGAAGGATTAAGATTTTTTTATAGAAGTAATTTACAAATCTGTTTAACTTTCTGGCACCAGTTGATTTAAAAAAACAAGTTTTTCACCGGAGTACCCCTTTAACCCCTTAAGGACGCAGGGTTTTTCAGTTTTTGCACTTTCGTTTTCTATTTTGCAGTGACATTGGTAATTTTACCCAAAAATTCACGGCGAAACGGGAAAAAAAATCATTGTGCGACAAAATCAAAGAAAAAACGCCATTTTGTAACTTTTGGGGGCTTCCGTTTCTATGCAGTGCATATTTCTGTAAAAATGACACCTTATCATTATTATGTAGGTCCATACGGTTAAAATGATACCCTACTTATATAGGTTGGATATTGTCGTACTTCGGAAAAAAATCATAACTACATGCAGGAAAATGTATATGTTTAAAAATGTCCTCTTTTGATCCCTATAACTTTTTGATTTTTCCATGTACAGGGTGGTATGAGGACTCATTTTTTGCGCTGTGATCGGAAGTTTTTATTGGTACCTTTTTTGTTTTGATCAGACTTTTTGATCATGTTTTATTCATTTTTTAATGGTCTAAAAAGTGACCAAAAATATGCTTTTTTGTACTCTGGAATTTTTTTTACGTGTACGCCATTGCGTGCGGTTTAATTAACAATATATTTTAATAGTTCGGACATTTACACAAGTGGCGATACCACATATGTTTATTTTTATTTACACTGTTTTATTTATTTTTTTATGGGAAAAGGGCGTGATTCAAGCTTTTCTGTTTGCTTTTGATTGTTGTCCACACATGCGGCCATGTTTGTTCACTGTTGTGGACAAGACACCAGTGCTGCAGGTGTTGCTGTTTTTTTTTCTCCTACAATGGTTTTGCCCCTTTTCCACACCCCTGTAAATAAAATTCATTGAATTGTTGTGGGGGGATGGATGTCTCCTCCCGCTGTCAGCCAGCCCTGCTCACAATGTACTGAATACCCTGTATCACCACTGCGGCTGACATGTAACCCCTTCCCCGCCATGAGGACTGTGCACCCACAGGGGGAATCATGGAATCGTCTATCATGATTCTCCCCGCGGGCGCATGGTCCCCATGGCGGGGTAATTAGTAACATGTCAGCCACATCGCTATCATGATTCCCCCCGTGGGCGCACTGTCAGCTTCTCACCCCGCTGTCCCCACATCAGGGTATGAATGAATTGTCATCCGCAGCGCGCTGTCGCCACATCAGGGAACTAATCATATGTTACCCACAGGCGCTGCTCTCCCTGTCCCCCTGTGAACCGCCGGTGCTTTAAATGAATGAGTTGCGGGCCGCAGCGCTGAAAATGATTAAAGGACATCTGTACTGTGTCCGGGCTACAAAAATTAACTTTGACTCACCTTCCTACATTCCCCCATTGCTACGGTAACGGCCTCACTGTCCTCCGCTGCGATCCTCATGCTGCTTCCTGGGGACGGAAACGTCACAGAGCCCTCAGCGTATCACAGGCCACAGCGATGCCCCGCCTCGGCAGGTGATAGGCTGAGCGCACAGACATGTAACATATGATTAGTTCCCCAATGTGGGGGACAGCGCAGCGCTGGGGCTGATAATTCATTGGGGGGAGGGAGAAGGAGAGCAGTGCCCGCAGATCACATATGATTAGTTTCCTGATGTGGGGTCAGCGCGCTGCAGATGTCAATTCATTCATTCATGGGAAGATTGTGCAGGGCTGCAGCTCACAGTTAACCCTTTCCCGATATGGGGACATTGCTTTAGGGGGGGTAGAAGCAGAGCAGCACCCGCAGGTCACATATGATCAGTTCCCCTCCCCGCTGACCATTCATTCCCTGATGTGGGGACTGTGGGGTGAGAAGCTGACATTGAGGGTGGGATGAGTATACTAATGAGCAGGGTGGGGAAAGTGAGTGCTAAAGGGAAAAAAAAAGAAGCTGGCCACAAACAGGGCTGGGCGGCAACGCAAAACAAGTTGGGAAGGGCACTGAAAGAAGAGACAGGCTACAAAGCATGCTGGGAGCTGTAGTTTCTAAAACAAAGGCGGAAACGTCACAGAGCCCTCAGCGTATCAGGCTACATGGACACACTTGTGCAAAGAAAGGAAAAGAAAGACAGACAAACAAAGACCAAGCACGAGACCAGAGATAACAAGAAAATCCCCCTGCAAGGGTAAGTAGAAACTGAAAAAACACATTGGCCACCGGAGTACCCCTTTAATGTCTACAGGTTCCTTATTGTCCTGTTGCAACCCCAATAAAGGCAGAACTTTGTCTCATTCTTTCAAATGTATTTATATTTTTAAACTCACTTCTTTGCACAATGTCCTGTGTTAAAAACCACTTTAAAACTACCGTATATACCGGCGTATAGGACGACTTTTGAGTCCTAGAAAATATTTTCTAGAGTGGGGGGTCGTCTTATATGCCGAGTATGGCGGGCGCTGCAGTACCTTGTATGCCCCTTGTACCGCCATCCTCCTGGCCGCTCTGTGCCGATTCATAAGATCCTCCCGGCCGCTTGCATTTCGCTCCATGCGGCGGGCGGGGATACGCGAGATTCTCGCGGCTGCTCGCATCTCGCTCCTGCACATGTGCAAGATTTCATGCGGCGGGTGTGGATACACGGGATCCTCGCGGCCGCTCGCATCTCGCTCCTGCGCATGTGCGAGATCTCCGTGCGACGAAATGCGGCGCATATGCGCATGTGCGAAATCTGTCAGGAATTTGCATATATGCATATGCAAATCATGACAGGTGCCGCAGATGTGCATATGTGAATATGAAGAATAACATAATAAAAACATGTTCAGGGTATAGGTGGCTCATGTTTAGGGTCTGGGAGGCAGGGAGGGAGGACAAAGAAGGTGGTGAGATGCAGGGATGGTGGTGGTACCATGGGATGGCGGTGGTACCTATGGATGGTGGTGGAATGCAGGGATGGTGGTGGGATGCAGGGATGGCAGTGGTACCCAGGGATGGTGGTGGGATTCAGGGATGGCAGAGGTACCAAGGGATGGTGGTGGGATTCAGGGATGGCAGAGGTACCCAGGGATGATGGTGGGATGCAGGGATGTACTGCTCTTGGATTGGTCAGCTCTCCCTGCCTGCCCAGCCCTCCCTGTCTCCAAGAGCAGTAAATCCTTGCATCTCACCACCATCCCTGGGTACCACTGCCATCCCTGAATCCCACCACCATCCCTGGGTACCACTGCCATCCCTGGGTACCACATACAGTACAACACCAGCATCTATACCTGCTCATACAGTCTTAGTACATAAAGTACAGTATAAAAATGTCCAACAGTCAAAACCCCATCATGGCTGAGCCAGCAAGAAGAAAGAAATATGAAGCCAGTTTCAAACTCAAAGTTGTAAACTTTGCCATGGAACATAATAACTGCGCTGCTGCAAGACAATATGGAGTGACAGAAAAGATGGTTCGGGACTGGAAAGCAAATGAAAAAGCATTAAAGAGTATGCCAAGGGGTAAGTGTGCATTAAGAAGAGGCACTCCACATTGGCCTGAACTCGAAAAACATGTAGCGGACATGGTGAATGAGCATCGCCAAAATGGTTATGCAGTGACAAGAAATAAAATATGTTTGTTTGTACTTCAGTGGGCCAAATCTAACCCAGATCAGAGCAACAGCTTTAACCCCTTAAGGACACATGACGTACTGGAACGTCATGTGTCCACTCCCGATCTATAACGCGGGGCCACGGCGTGGCCCCGCGTCATAGCGGGTCGGGCCCGGCCTCTAACAACGGCCGGGACCCGTGGCTAATAGCGCGCGGCATTGATCGCTGTGCCGCGCGCTATTAACCCTTTAGACGCGGCGTTCAAAGTTGAACGCCGCGTCTAAAGTGAAACCGAAAGCATCCCGGCTAGCTCAGTGGGCTGTTCGGGATAGCCGCGGTGAAATCGCGGCATCCCGAACAGCTGACAGGACAGCGGGAGGGCCCCTACCTGCCTCCTCGCTGTCCGATCGCCGAATGACTGCTCAGTGCCTGAGATCCAGGCATGAGCAGTCATCCGGCAGAATCGTTGATCACTGGTTTCTTATGAGAAACCAGTGATCAACATAGAAGATCAGTGTGTGCAGTGTTATAGGTCCCTATGGGACCTATAACACTGCAAAAAAAAAGTGCAAAAAAAAAGTGAATAAAGATCATTTAACTCCTCCCCTATTAAAAGTTTGAATCACCCCCCTTTTCCAATAAAAAAAAAAACACAGTGTAAATAAAAATAAAAATAAACATATGTGGTATCACCGCGTGCGGAAATGTCCGAATTATAAAAATATATCATTAATTAAACCGCTCGGTCAATGGCGTGCGCGCAAAAAAATTCCAAAGTCCAAAATAGTGCATTTTTGGTCACTTTTTATATCATTTAAAAATGAATAAAAAGTGATCAATAAGTCCTATCAATGCAAAAATGGTACCGTTAAAAACTTCAGATCACGGCGCAAAAAATGAGCCCTCATACCGCCCCATACACGGAAAAATAAAAAAGTTATAGGGGTCAGAAGATGACAATTTTAAACGTATTAATTTTCCTGCATGTAGTTATGATTTTTTCCAGAAGTCCGACAAAATCAAACCTATACAAGTAGGGTATCATTTTAATCGTATGGACCTACAGAATACATATCAGGTGTCATTTTTACCGAAAAATGTACTACGTAGAAACGGAAGCCCCCAAAAGTTACAAAACAGCGTTTTTTTTTTTCAATTTTGTCGCACAATGATTTTTTTTCCCGCTTCACCATAGATTTTTGGGCAAAATGACTGACGTCATTACAAAGTAGAATTGGTGGCGCAAAAAATAAGCCATCATATGGATTTTTAGGTGTAAATTTGAAAGAGTTATGATTTTTTAAAGGCAAGGAGCAAAAAACGAAAATGCAAAAACGGAAAAACCTCCGGTCCTTAAGGGGTTAAGGCCACTGCATCCTGGTGCAGTAGATTCATGGCAAGACATAATATGGTACTGAGACAAAAGACAAAAATTGCCCAAAAGTTACCTGCAGATCTTGATAGCAAAGTAAATAGCTTCCATCGATACATCATACAACAGCGCACTAAACATGGCTATGCGTTAAGTAATATTGGAAATATGGATGAAACTCCAATGAATTTTGATATGGTTGGAAGTAAAACTGTCCATCAAAAAGGTGAAAAAACTGTTTTAATTAAAACAACAGGACATGAGAAGTCCAGTTTTACAGTGGTACTAGGATGCACAGCTGATGGTGCCAAACTGAGACCAATGATTATTTTTAAACGCAAAACAATGCCGAAACTCAAGTTCCCTGTTTGTTGTTTTGTACATGTGAATGAAAAAGGATGGATGGATGAAGAAGGGGTAAAGCTATGGCTCGATAATGTATGGAGCAGGCGACCAGGTGGACTTATTTAAAAACGTAGTCTACTGGTGTGGGATATGTTCAGGGCTCATTTAACCCCCAGCAGTAAGCAAAGGCTTGCAAGACTAAACACAGATGCAGCAGTTATTCCTGAAGGATTGACATTGTTGGTACAGCTACATCGTTGGATGTGTGCCTAAACAAGCCATTTAAAGATCGCATTCGAGAACAGTGGAATGAATTGATGGTTAGTGGCGAAAAGTCATTCACAAAAGGAGGAAACATGCGTGCTCCACAGTTGGATGTTTTGTGCCAGTTTGTCATAAAAGCCTGGAATGATATTGATGCAGAAACAGTAATCAAGTCTTTCAAAAAGTGGGGCATATCAAATTCCTTAGATGGTATGGAGGACGACTACTTGTGGCAAGATGAAGATGAAGCCGAAGCTGAGACCACACCATCTGATACTGAATTCGATCCATACGATGACTGCCTTACAAATGAATCACAAGATGTCATTGATGTACTCATGATATCAGATGAAGAACAAGAGGATTTTGAAGGATTTTTAAAAGGAATCTGTCATGCCAGCAGTTATGATGGGCGTTGCTAACTCCAAGGGACTTGCTCTCTCTCTCTATTGTTCGTTATCTTCCTCCTATCACTATCAGTTCCAGTTTGGTTGACAGCATGGCAGCTCCCATGGGTTTATTGTATTTCTCTTCCTTTCAGCTTAAGAGTGAATTAGGAAAAGTTTAATCCACTTGTACTGTTTTATTTTTTACATGTTTGATGGCAAAGAGCTTGTCATACTTATTTGAATTAAAATTACCATATTGAAATCAGATCTAATGCTTTTAAAATTTTTCTTTGCTGTGTGTTGAAAAAGGGGTAGTCTTATACGGCAAGTATATCCCAAACTCTATATTTTCTGTGTAAAAGTTGGGGGTCGTCTTATACGCCCAGTCGTCTTATACGCCGGCATATATGGTATGTGACTAAATTCCTAAGTGACCCTAGCAGTGTTATACAGGTTTTTAGAGTTCTCTTTGCTGGTTCGCAGAGAACTTATTGTAAAAGTTTGGCAAGCCCTGCATACCAAACTTTTGGAAAGTTTGCTCAGCTCTACTAGTAACTGTGGTTGGGGCTACCCTAATTAGGAGTTAGGCACCTAAAAGACAGGAACAAATAGTGTGGGTCAGTTCAAGGAAGCACTCCCCCCTGCTTATTGTGACAGCATGTGACAAATAATTGCTGATTTAGGTTAATATGTTTAAATTTTAAGAATCCATTAGCATAATTTATAACCTATAAAATTATAAATCAATATAATCACAATAACATTCACAAGATGTTCCATTGTCAAATAAAAATAATGTATCTTATTTTTATCATGGACACTGACCAACTTCATCTGTAACTCCATATAGAAATCAGTTCTACTAAAATGTAATGCACTGTCTATGGCCATCTACAGAAGCACAATAATAATATTAGCCTATTGGGGACCCAGGGCATACATTATACAAAGCTGCAGAGCTCCCTATGTTAGTCATGTCTGCTCTGAATATTAACCCCTTAAGGACCCGGGGTTTTTCCGTTTTTGCATTTTTGTTTTTTCCTCCTTACTTTTAAAAAATCATGTGAAAGGTCACAGTGACATTACTCTTAAATTACAAAATATAACATACAACATAAAAGGTTATAAAAGCATAGGAACATATACATATATAAAAGTTAAGATTAGACAGAGTTTGGTATAAAATTTATATGTTTGCCCATTTGGCAGCGCTGGAGGCTCCCGATCAGCGGAGGTTAATCACGGCATCAGAAAGAGGCTGATGTGTGACGCTTGCCATAGCGATACTGAGTGGTGGGGGTGGATACAATGTAGCGCATAGTAAGCAAAGAGGAGCAAGATGACGTAACCTTTGTGAATGAAGGAAATCAAAACGAGGCTATTCACCGGGGACCTGTGGGGAAAAGCAGGGCTTGCTGACAGTCCGCCGTTCCGTATTAGGAACGTAATCCTGATGGACGGGAACACTGTAAGTATACCGATCTCAGTATAGGGTGTTCCCCTGAAGACAATAGGAGTGTATAAGAAGAAAACATTACCCTGATGATAGTGAAGGTGTTTATCCAAGGTGCTGTTATGGGAGTAAGAGCATCTGATTCTGTATGGGCTCCGCTGTATAGGGTCATGACTAAAAAAGTCTCAATGAGTAAAAAGGGGACTTGAACAGATGGTATCATACAATAAAAGAAGAGGTATATAAATGAGGGTATGAAAAATTGTGTAAATGTGTATCTGAAACCATATCTGGATATATATAAAAGGGAAGGTATATGTAAAGTAATAACTGATGTGTAGAGTGGTACATTATAGGACCACAACCAATTATAATATAACATTGGGAAATAGAGGGGCTATAAAATATGTAACTATACAATCTATGACTGATATATAGAGTGGTACATTAATTATAATAGATCATTATAAAATAATTAGAAAAGCTATAGGTTATGGGACTATAGAATATATTATGCAATTAGGACATATATCAATGTTATCAGTTGAAAAAAGAATTGATATTGAAGATAGTCGATGGAGATAATTATCAGTAATTATGTATTGATATCGAGACTATAACAATTGAAAATTTCTGCTGGCAATTGATGAATATTGTCTGTAATAGCAACCAGTCAAACAGTTCAGGTTATATAGATGTAAAAAAATATAATAACTTATTGTCATGCTACAGGGAACCGTACGCACCAGTCCACCGTGGACTAATAAGTGATAGTATAACAGGGCAACTGTCCTGGAAGTTGGTGACAATGACAATATGGGAAAATGTTGTTATAATAAAGAAAATATATATAAAGGAATATAAATAGACCAGTATAGATACAGAGATGGAAATGACCAAATTGGACGGCCGCCGGGGTTTGGATGACAGAGGTGAATGATCGACATCCGAAATTATAGGACTGTTTCAACTATCTCATTTAACCCCTTGGGTGCACCTGTTGACAATTTGTACATCCAATAGATTTCTTTTTTCTTTAAAGTGTCAAAACGGTTAGCACATTCCACCAGAATGTGGTCAATTGGAGTGACCGTGTAAATGTCCTGTTCATCTGGATGAGTCAGGGCACAGTGTCTTGAGACCCCATGGAGCAGAAACTTTTTCTTGACGTTCTGTCTATGTTTGTTGAAACGGTCTCTGAGGGGTTGTATAGTCCGACCCACATACTGCAAATGGCACTTACATTCCAGGAGATATATAACATAAGAGGAATCACATGTAAGTCTGTATTTGATATTAAATCTTTCTTGAGTGGTATTGGATACAAAATCCGTCCGCTTGTTTTGAATCTCTCTGCAGCACAGACATCTCTTGGCATTGCACCTATACGACCCCATTGGCAAAATGGGTTTTCTAGTGATGGATTTGTGCTGCTTTATAATACTGGGTGCCAATATATTTTTGAGGGTGAGTGCCCTTCGATAGGAAATAGGTGGTTTGGTAGGAAGAATTGCACTGAGAGTGGCGTCATTTTGCAAAATGTGCCAATATTTATTTAGAGTTTTCTTAATCATACTTGCGGAATAACAGAACGTGGTGATAAAATTTAGCTTCTGTATATCACTCGTATTCTTGGTAGTACTTGGTTTAATACAGTCTCCTTGTGTCTGATCCTTTACTCTATTATAGGCGTCGCAAACAATAGATTTGGGGTACTTCTTCTCTGTAAATCTTTTAGACAAAATCTTTGCTTGTATGGCAAAGGTGTTATCTTCGGTACAGTTTTTTCCTAATTCTCTTGTACTGTCCATATGGCACATTATTCAGCCATTGTTTTTGGTGAGCACTGTTGTATTTCAGGTAACTATTGACATCTACCTTCTTAAAGTAGGTAGACGTAATATAGTTAGTACCTTTGTGTGCGATATTCAAGTCCAAGAAATTGATGTTGTCCTCACTGTACTCAATAGTAAATTTGATCCCCCAATCATTGAAATTTAGGTAGGCCAAAAATGCCCCTATAGACTCCTCCGGACCCTTCCATAGGAAGAAGAGATCGTCGATATAGCAGCGAAATAGTTGTATATGCGTAGAAATTGTGGTGATCCAGTAATTAATTTTTTCTCGAATGCCCCCATAAAAAGTTTGGCATAGGCCGGGGCAACCTTTGACCCCATAGCCGTACCGTTACATTGATGGTAAACCTGTTTGTTGTATATTATTCTCCAATATGAACTTAAGGCCTTTAATTATGAAATTCCTATGATCTTCAATAATGTCAGGATCGTTCTCCAAGAATTCTTCCACACATCGGACCAAATTCTCATGACCAATGTTGGTGTATAACAACGTGATGTCACAGGTTATCAGGTAAACCCCTGGTTCCCATCTGATGGTAAGCAGCTGTTCTATGAGCTGGGTCGAGTCACGGAGATAACTAGGTAGTGATATAACATGTTCTTGTAGATATAAATCAATGTAATGTGACAAATTACTGGTCAGACAATTAGTGTTAGATATCGGACGACCCGGCGGTCTGGTGATGGACTTATGGATCTTTGGCAAGAAGTAGAAATAAGGTTTATTATCATTGTTGTACTGTAAGAATTTGTGTTCCTGTTTATTTAAAATGCCATCTGAAAGGCCACTGTTTATAAGTTTATTGTGTTCTTCTAAGATTCTTTTGTATGGATCTTTTACAATCTGCTTGTAAAAGTTTTTATCCGACAATATATGGAGGGACTCCTCCTCATAATATTCCAGACTCATGATGACTCCACCCCCTTGTCTTCAGGGGAACACCCTATACTGAGATCGGTATACTTACAGTATTCCCGTGCATCAGGATTACGTTCCTAATACGGAACGGCAGACTGTCAGCAAGCCCTGCTTTTCCCCACAGGTCCTCGGTGAATAGCCTCGTTTTGATTTCCTTCATTCACAAAGATTACGTCATCTTGCTCCTCTTTGCTTACTATGCGCTACATTGTATTCACCCCCACCACTCAGCCTCGTTTTGATTTTCTTCATTCACAAAAGTTTTGTCTACTATGCGCTACATTGTATCCACCCCCACCACTCAGTATCGCTAAGGTGAGCGTCACACATCGGCCTCTTTCTGATGCCGTGATTAACCTCAGCTGATCGGGAGCCTCAAGCACTGCCAAATGGGCAAACATATAAATTTTATACCAAACTCCGTCTAATCTTAACTTTTATATATGTATATGTTCCTATGCTTTTATCACCTTTTATGTTGTATGTTATATTTTGTAATTTAAGAGTAATGTCATTGTGATCTTTCACCCGGAACCATTTTGGGTCCCGGGTATTTTAAGTGTATGTGTTTGAACCCCTTGTCATATGCCTGAAGAAGAGTCTGGCACAAGACTCGAAACTATTGTTACGAATAAACTCCCTTTTTATTCTATAGATCTGCCTGCCTAAGATTCAGTACTCTACTAGGAGGGGAAGCGCCCAGAACTCAGTCCTCCTTTTATGTGTCCCAAGCCTTTGGTTCACATTATCCCAGACTGTATCAGAAATGCTGAGAGGACTTCGGAGCTGCTGACCTGATCTTCACCGAGCGATACTACATGCAGATATAGGTGTTGTGCCCTGAGCACGACCACTTCTGGTAAGCCCACCTAATTATCCTAAGGGGCTCACCTGTCTGAACCATCCGCACTATGAGCGCACCTCTCTTTTTGTCTTTTTCTCTACTACCCAGATAAAGCTTTTTTTGTGGAATGTTTGAGTAAATGTTTTGTTTGTTTTTGGACTCTGCTCCATCTTTTGTTTTATCTTTTTTTCCCCACGAATGTTTAAAAATTATTGTGGCACCTTCAAACAATTGATACAGAATAAACAATGTTTTCTAGTGCAGATACGTGCAAAATATTTTTCCTCTTTATTGAATGAAAGCCAGCATGTCACAGGAAACAGTGATGCATTTCAAATGCTAGTATGCACTCTAAGTCGTATGACTAAAGTGCATACTAGCACTTGAAATGTGTCACTGTTTCCTGTTACATGCTGGCTTTTAAACAATAAAGAGAACGATTTTTTGTGTTTGTGTGTTTTGCCAGAACACAGTCTGGGTTATTTTCTGTAAAAACAAAAGTTGAACTTCTGTGCTTGCCCAATTTTTTTTTCAGACCTGCCAGAAAATTTCACTGATACTTTTAGTAGATTCCAAATCACTAAACCAGAGATGAAATCATAGGGTGTGGGTGAACAGCGTTGACAATTAAAAGTTGGGGCCAACCTCCTTTGGGGAGAATTATGTATTAAACCATGGGAAGTAAATACAGCTCACTAAAATAAAGATGTTTCTGAGAATAATGAGTAAATTGTACACCTATGACAGAATTTAGTAAGCATTAATGTTAACTATCTAATGGCTAAGTGCACAGGCTTCAGGTAAGTCAACAGGCCAAGTTGGTCATACAGATAGGTCCAGAGTCAGCAGACAAAAGGTAAACCAGAAGAAGCCAGAAAGTGAGAAACCAAAAGGGCAGCACAATACACAAACAGAACCAAAAGCAACAGGACAGGAAAATATCAAACCAAGAGAGCAGTGTGGTACGTACAAAATCAGCAAGCAAAAGGCAGTGTCCAATCACACAGTAAGGTCAGGTTAGTTCAGGTCACAGGATAGCCCATACAAGAAATGCTAGTGAAGCAAAATACCCACGTCATATAGTCATTACAACAAGGGACACATAAGTATTTCTTATTGCCTGGGGTGTTCAGGACCTACAGTGTACACAGCACCTTGGAAAATGTTTTTTTGGGGACCATTGAAAATGATCTATGGCCCTGGTATGTTTAATAACCCTGATTCATCTATTTAACCAATTACCTAACTTTGTAACTTTCACTTTGAATTTCATCAACATTTTAACATATCTTTCAAATTTCACAGGAATATATGGAATTGATAACCAAACAACAATTGATGCAAAATCGAATATGCCCTACAGCAGTGACCTTTAATGTAATTGACTTCTTCTTTGCAAAATAATTTGTAAATGACTTCTTCTTTGCAAACTAATAAAAAAAATGAACACCATGGCACTGTGGTCCTGATATAATGCTGTTAAACAGAAATAATAGTTTTTTCTATAACGCATACTAAAATCTTCATTATAGTAGATGTACTTTGTGTCCAGCACTATCAACAATAGTCACAGATCAGTTCACAACTTGAATAAATTGTCATATTTTTGGAGTAAATGTTTATCATGACATTCGTTATCACACTCTAGTCCATACCCCATGCTGAGGGATCTCAGATGTGAGCGCAGATTATACTGTTGACTGTTTATCTAGCAGTTCTTATTACAAGGAGCCTCTTGAATCATGTAAATAGTAGAAAACCATATGACTTTCAAGCTTTAAAGGTACCGTAAATTTTCTACCCATCCATTATAGGAATTTAGTGAGAAGAACTATCCCATTGTAATACTTACAATATTCTATGCAGCTTTGCAGAAGAATTTCCCATCCTGCAGAGTTAAACCCCAAGCCTTAGCGGAATCTACACAAAATTTGTTTTTATTGGCTCTAATTCTGTTTAGTCTGACAGCTGGATAGAAATACAGCCGAGAGGCAATATTTCAAGGTGAGGAATTCTTGACCTGAAGAAATTAGAAAAGAACAGGTTTTTGACAGTAATTGAGCCTGTATTGGTTTTGCCTAGTGCATCGCATGAGAGTTTTGTAGTGACTTTTGTTTATGTGCTGGATGTTACATTTTTATCACAAGTTAGGTTACTCAAGAGTGTAATTCCTACTGTTTTATAATTATTCTTGTGCTTTTTCAAGTTTTCTTCTGTAAGCTAATAGCGAGTCATTACACCTGAGATTATATTATGACCTTATATTAAATATTAAAAGAAGCTCTTCTAAGCCTCACATCTTCTAGCGCTGCTTTCTGAACATGTCATTTATGGTTGGTCTCTTGGACATTGATATGGGGGTTAAATGGATGATGTCATAAATCACCTACAGATGTAGTTGTTGGCAACATGATTACATGATTAAAACTGCACTACTATTTTTCCTTGGCACACAAAGTTGCATTGCTGGACTCCCTGCTCCTGTAATGAGCTGCAATGCATACAGTATTCACTGTCTTATACTACAGTACATTCACCTGGTTGGGTGAAAGAGCACTTGTCTGGCAAATGTAGTGAGTAAGCAGCAATGCATACATCACTGCTCACCTTACAGACGGCCTACTGTGCTTAAAAGAAGCACAGCGTGCCAATATACTATTTTGACTTATTGCCATGCAGCCAGGTTACATCTGTACAGAATAGGCAATCATTGCTTTTATGTCATTAAGATAATGCTATTCTTGGCTTACTCTTTATGTCTCATAGGCTTTCAAAATAGCGGCAGCGTGCAGTTATAACCACCAATACATTCAAGCTTCTATAGACCTATGTTTTAGTAATTGGTGGGTGTTGCAGCAATGGGACTTCTAGCAATTATATATTTATGAACCATCCTGTGGATCCTCTGTGAGGACATTGGTGGCAGGGAAGCAAAAAGTATGGGGTTTTTGTTTTAATTTTCCACCAACCCTGAGTCAAATTATTTACAAAAACACTGCCCAGAGTGTTCCCTTAATGGAGTAACATTGGCCGTTATTTATGAAAATGTGCGAGAAACAAAGTGGAGAGATTTTGCCCATAGCAACCAATCACAGCTCAGTGTTCTTTTTACCAGAGTTTGTTAAGATAGGAAAGCTGAGCTGTGATTCGTTGTTATGGTCAAATTTGATCATTTTGATAATTTAGTACAACTGTGTCTTTGAAGGGGTACTCCACTTTATAAAAAAAAAGTATAATCTATCCAAAGGATAGTGAATGAGTGTTTAATCGTGGGGAGTCTAAATGCAGGGACCTCCAGCCCCCAGAGATAAATGAGGCCCAGCTCTCACCTTTGCATGCATGAGCCCATCACTCCTTGTCAGTGGATTCTGGCTATTACCTTCAGAGATGCACTGGTGCTGAGCAAAAGTGATGACCCGCTCAGCCAATCACTGGCCAAGATGGGTTCCCATCTTGATCAGTGGTTGGCAGAGCGGGCCATCACTTTTCCTCAGCAACAATACATCTCTGAAGATTGGGACCAGAGCATGCTGGGGAAAAGCGAAAGACCTGTGCATGCAGCTCCTCATTTAGGTGATCACAGGTCCAGTGGTCTGAGTCCCAGTGGTCAGGGTCCAAACGGTCAGATCCCCAGGCGGTCAGACATTTATCCCCTATGCTTTGGATAAGGGATCCATTTCTATAAATTGAAATACCCCTTTAAATCTGTTCCATGACCTTCAGGCTGACCTTTAGAGGAAAAGGAAGACTAATATTGATCACTACATTCTCTTAGCAGTAATGAAGAACTCTACAACCACAAGTGTTGGTCGCGAATATTCTAAATGTGATTTCACAAATATTTAGAATATAGATATATATTTGGAATGATGAATATTCATTGTTTATGCAAATTTATGCAAATGTATGTGAATATTTATGAAAATATCGGCACCTCCTCTCTTCTTTTAAATGAAAGATATAATTACGCATGCACACTATGTGAATTTCATTAAGAATTTTCGCATTAAAAAAAGAGAACGAACATAGCGAATATACAAATTTTGCAAACATAGGACAAACATTCATCCATGTATTCGCTAAATATCGTGAATTCAAATATGGCCCCTGCTGCTCATCACTAATAACCACCTATTACAAGTCATCTGATAATAGTGCTTTGCAATGTCTATATCCCACTTGTATTCAAATTCTATTCTGGTGGTCAAATGCTGAAAGGTGAAGCTCCCCTTAACAGGAATAGTAAATTGTAAACACTGGCAAGGAGGCCCCTCATTCCTCTTGATTGAACAATTCGGGGGAGATTCCTCAAAACTTATGTAGAGGTAAAGTTGACCAGTTGCCCATAGCAACCAACCAGATTGCTTTTTTTTCATTTTTAAAAAGGCCTCTAAGAAATAAAAGAAGCAATCTGATTGGTGGCTATGGGCAACTTGTCAACTTTTCTTCAGCACAGGTCTTGATGAATCTCCCCCTTAGTGTGTAATACTGTTATGCCTGATTGTCTGTTGATGTAACTTCCAGAATTGCAATGCGTTGTTGAATATTTTGGCATTATATCAATAAATATTATTATTTTAATATTATAGAAGATGTGCCATGTGTAATAACATGGCAGACACAGCCCGATGCCAGCTCTTCCATTTCTATTTACAGAATGTATGCACTATAGGGCCAGGGTGTTGAACTCAATTTCTTCAATGCTACTCACTTCTGCTTATGGTGGAATTAATTTTGGCAATGTCTTAAAATGTATATTAGAAAAGTGCTTATAAAGCTGTTCCTAATGTCCTAATATATTAAAGTAGCTACAAAGTTTATACTTTATTTTAATTTTGCCAAATAGATAATCCAAGCTCATAGAATAATTCAACTCATCAGAAGCCTACAGTCCTAGAAAATGACCAATATAAAAGGAAATGTGTTAGTAATTGGCGACAGATATCAAGCAAAGGCGAGGGAGACACAATCCGTTATATCATATTGGTCCTAGCCAGTACATTAGGATAACATTAAACTAGACCATGCCTTCATTTGATCCTTCTTCAATATGTACCAATAAAGGAAACTATGGTAAAAGTTGAAAAACTAATAATGGATGTGATATTTTTACCTCTCTCCTATTCCCCATTTTCTCATGTGTGATAATCCTTTAGCAATATATCAGCTTGGGTGTGGGCTAACTGTAAATGGAAATGTTTGACGTAATTGGGATTATGCCAGGTCAGGTTTGAAAATACTGAGAATAGTAAATTATAACACCAAATTAAATGACATGTTCGCAGGAAAAGTACTTAAACATAAATTCATGGCCATGTGTCCATATGGATAGAAATCAAACACATAAAACACTATTATTTGGTACATAAACCTGTTACTATTTACATGGGAAAATACAAAGTAATATAATCAATTTTTTTCAGCAGCATAAAAAGTAAAACAATATTGTCATATACATAATAATTATTATTATTATTATTAATAATAATAATATATTTTTTAATAATAATAATAATAACAATAATTATTATAATCGTAATAATTGATAAACAATACCTAGTAAAACTATTTCATTCACAGAGTCATGTTTAAAGAACACAGTTCTGATGCAATTTCGCAGTTCTGTTCATCAAGCTTTGTGCGGAATTGCGGTAATTCCACTGTGTGAACGTAGCATAACTGTCTCTACTCTGGCTAATAGATATAGGTACCTAATGGGGCACTTTTGTTAACACCATTAAAATGTACCAATAGGAAATTAGTAAATGGTTATTGGACTATAAAGGTTGTACAGGAATAAAGAAACATGGCTGTATTCTTACCGTTAAGACATGTCTGGCACTGCTGAGAAACAGCTTGCATAGAAGATGCCACTACATGGCTGCATTCTTGTGTGTGGTATTGTAGCGCTCCCACATTCACTTCAATAGAGGTCAGTTGAATTATAACTACAATCCGTGGATTTATGCTGAGCTTGATTCTAGAAGAAAGCAGCAATTTTTTCACAACTGCTTTGATAATTTTGAAAATATAATTAGCAATATCTTCTTAGTCAAAAGTTTTATAACAAAATGTATGCTTGGGATATGCTCTTAAGCTATATTGGTCCCTTTAGATGGGCAGAACAATCCATGATCACAAATGCAGGGCTGTCTGATCAGTGTGATTGGCGCTAGTTTACTACTAATGGGGCAACTAGGTCACATGGATGATTGCTGGATCGGTCGTGTAGCCCTTATCTTTATCACTGTCAACCCCACATGCCCTGTTTACACAGGATGATATGCAGCCAATAACAACGGTTTTATTGGCCTCACAAAAGGTCCTTTTACATAATCCAATTATCAGGTATAAGTGTTTACATACAAACCATTCACACTCATTCTGTTGAGAAGGCCTGTGTAAAAAGTACTTTAGTATTATTTTTTTCTGGGATGTTGAGTAATTTTAATCTCATATTCTGTGATTTATTTGCAATACTAGTCTAGGGACTTGCATAACAATGCAGATTCTTAAAGGGGTACTCGGGTGGAAAACTTTTTTTTTTTTTAAATCAACTGGTGCCAGAAAGTTAAACAGATTTGTGTCACGATTCGGCAGGCTGGAGGTGGATCCTCTGTGCCAGAGAGGGATAGGCGTGGACCGTGCTAGTGGACCGGTTCTAAGCTGCTACTGGTTTTCACCAGAGCCCGCCGCAAAGCGGGATGGTCTTGCAGCGGCGGTAGCAACCAGGTCGTATCCACTAGCAACGGCTCAACCTCTCTGACTGCTGAAGATAGGCGCGGTACAAGGGAGTAGACAAGAGCAAGGTCGGACGTAGCAGAAGGTCGGGGCAGGCAGCAAGAATCGTAGTCAATATGGCAATAGCAGGAGGTCAAGTACACAGTAAGGACAAACACAGTAAACGCTTTCTCTAGGCACTAAGGCAACAAGATCCGGCAAGGGAGTGCAGGGGCAGTGAGCAGATATAGTCTGGGAGCAGGTGGGAGCCAATTAAGCTAATTGGGCCAGGCACCAATCATTGGTGCACTGGCCCTTTAAGTCTCAGAGAGCTGGCGGGCGCGCGCCCTAGAGAGCGGAGCCGCGCGCGCCAGCACATGACAGCAGGGGACCGGGACGGGTAAGTGACCTGGGATGCGATTCGCGAGCGGGCGCGTCCCGCTGTGCGAATCGCATCCCCGACGGCCATGACAGTGCAGCGCTCCCGGTCAGCGGGACTGACCGGGGCGCTGCGGGGAGACAGACGCCGTGAGCGCTCCGGGGAGGAGCGGGGACCCGGAGCGCTAGGCGTAACAGTACCCCCCCCCTTAGGTCTCCCCTTTTCTTTGTCCGGTAACTGCCTCCCCTGGGATGAGGACACCGGGAAAGAATGGAGGGTTTCCTCAACGGCAGGCAGTACAGCAGGAGTGGGAATGGGGAGGGAGGGCAGAGGGCGAAGCCTGGCACGGGGCAGTGTGACACCAGGACGGGGGCCATGAGGAGGCACTGAGGCTTGCCTGACGGGACTGGGAGGGGGGGGAGAGGCACTTCCTATGGCAGGCAGGGTCCCAGTTCTTGATCTCCCCGGTGGTCCAATCAAGGGTGGGAGAATGAAGCCGGAGCCATGGCAGACCGAGGAGGACCTCAGAGGTACAGTTGGGAAGGACGAATAACTCAATCCTTTCGTGGTGGGGTCCAATACACATCAGGAGGGGTTCTGTGCGGTAACGCACGGTGCAATCCAATCTGACTCCGTTGACCGCGGAAATGTAGAGCGGCTTGACGAGACGGGTCACCGGGATGCAGAATTTATTCACAAATGACTCCAAAATAAAATTCCCAGAGGCACCAGAGTCCAAGCAGGCCACGGCTGAGAGGGAGGAGTTGGCTGAAGGAGAAATCCGCACGGGCACCGTGAGACGTGGAGAAGCCGACTTTGAATCAAGAGACGCCACACCCACGAGAGCTGGGTGCGAGCGTGCGTTTCCCAGACGTGGAGGACGAATAGGGCAATCCACCAAGAAATGTTCGGTACTGGCACAGTACAGACAAAGATTTTCTTCCCTACGGCGATTCCTCTCTTCCTGGGTCAGGCGAGACCGATCCACTTGCATGGCCTCCTCGGCGGGAGGCCCAGGCGTAGATTGCAACGGAGACTGTGGGAGAGGTGCCCAGAGATCTAAGTCTTTTTCCTGGCGGAGCTCTTGATGTCTCTCAGAAAAATGCATGTCAATGCGGGTGGCCAAATGGATAAGTTCTTGCAGGTTGGCAGGAATCTCTCGTGCGGCCAGCACATCCTTGATGCGACTGGATAGGCCTTTTTTAAAGGTCGCGCAGAGAGCCTCGTTATTCCATGATAATTCGGAAGCAAGAGTACGAAATTGGATGGCGTACTCGCCCACTGAAGAATTACCCTGGACCAGGTTCAGCAGGGCAGTCTCGGCAGAAGAAGCTCGGGCAGGTTCCTCAAAGACACTTCGAATTTCCGAGAAGAAGGAGTGTACAGAGGCAGTGACGGGGTCATTGCGGTCCCAGAGCGGTGTGGCCCATGACAGAGCTTTCCCAGACAGAAGGCTGACTACGAACGCCACCTTAGACCTTTCAGTAGGAAACTGGTCCGACATCATCTCCAAGTGCAGGGAACATTGCGAAAGAAAGCCACGGCAAAACTTAGAGTCCCCATCAAATTTGTCCGGCAGGGACAAGCGGAGGCTAGGAGCGGCCACTCGCTGCGGAAGAGGTGCAGGAGCCGGCGGAGGAGATGGTTGTTGCTGCTGTAGCTGTGACTGAAATTGCTGTAGCTGCGACTGAAGCTGCTGTAGCTGCAACTGAAGTTGCTGTGTCATGGTGGTCAAGTACGACAGCTGGTGATCTTGTTGGGCGATCTGTCGGGCTTGCTGGGCGACCAGCGTAGTGAGGTCAAAGACAACTGGCAGGGGAACCTCAGCGGGATCCATGGCCGGATCTACTGTCACGATTCGGCAGGCTGGAGGTGGATCCTCTGTGCCAGAGAGGGATAGGCGTGGACCGTGCTAGTGGACCGGTTCTAAGCTGCTACTGGTTTTCACCAGAGCCCGCCGCAAAGCGGGATGGTCTTGCAGCGGCGGTAGCAACCAGGTCGTATCCACTAGCAACGGCTCAACCTCTCTGACTGCTGAAGATAGGCGCGGTACAAGGGAGTAGACAAGAGCAAGGTCGGACGTAGCAGAAGGTCGGGGCAGGCAGCAAGAATCGTAGTCAATATGGCAATAGCAGGAGGTCAAGTACACAGTAAGGACAAACACAGTAAACGCTTTCTCTAGGCACTAAGGCAACAAGATCCGGCAAGGGAGTGCAGGGGCAGTGAGCAGATATAGTCTGGGAGCAGGTGGGAGCCAATTAAGCTAATTGGGCCAGGCACCAATCATTGGTGCACTGGCCCTTTAAGTCTCAGAGAGCTGGCGCGCGCGCGCCCTAGAGAGCGGAGCCGCGCGCGCCAGCACATGACAGCAGGGGACCGGGACGGGTAAGTGACCTGGGATGCGATTCGCGAGCGGGCGCGTCCCGCTGTGCGAATCGCATCCCCGACGGCCATGACAGTGCAGCGCTCCCGGTCAGCGGGACTGACTGGGGCGCTGCGGGGAGACAGACGCCGTGAGCGCTCCGGGGAGGAGCGGGGACCCGGAGCGCTAGGCGTAACAATTTGTAAATAACTTCTATTAAAAAATCTTAATCATTTTAGTACGTATTACAACAGAGGAAATTATTTTCTTTTTGGAACACAGAGCTCTCTGCTGACATCATGACCACAGTGCTCTCTGCTGACATCTCTGTCCATTTTAAGAACTGTCCAGAGTAGAACAAAATCCCCATAGCAAACTTATGCTGCTCTGGACAGTTCCTAAAATGGACAGAGATGTCAGCAGAGAGCACTGTGGTCATGATGTCAGCAGAGAGTTCTGTGTTCCAAAAAGAAAATAATTTCCTCTGTAGTATTCAACAGCTAATAAGTACTAGAAGGATGATGATGTTTTAATAGAAGTAATTTACAAATCTGTTTATCTTTCTGGCACCAGTTGATTTAAAAAAAAAAAAGTTTTCCACCGGAGTACCCCTTTAACCTGTTGGGGACGAAGGGCGTATGCATACGCCCTTGCGTCCTGGTACTTAAGGACGAAGGGCGTATCCATACGCCCGTGGGAATTTCGGTCCCCGCCGCGCGCCGGGCGGGGACCGGGCCAGGGTGACTGCTGATATCTATCAGCAGGCACCCCGTGCAAATGCCCAGGGGGGGTCATTAGACCCCCCCCATGTCGGCGATGGGCGCAAATTCACACTTGCGATTTGCGCCGATTCCGGGTCATTACGGGTCTATGGTGACCCGGTGACCCGTAATAGAAGGGGGATCGCGGGTGTCTAAGACACCCACGATCCCCCTAAAGCGATAGGAGTGAGGTGGCAGGGGTGCCACCCCTCCTATCTCTGCTATTGGTGGTCTATACGCGACCACCAATAGCAGATCTGGGGCGGAGGGGTTTACTTTCGTTTTCCCCGTCCTGCCCTCCCACAATAGGCGGGGCAGAACGGGGAAAACGAAGAGGAGCGGCGCCGGAGTCCACTTACCCCTCCGGAGGCTGCGGAGCGACGGCGATCGGCGGGCGGCGACGGAGATCTGCGGCGGCGTGCGGCAGAAGAGGACGGCTCCCGGATGCGACGGAAGCCGGTGAGTAGTTGCCTAGCAACATCTAGAGGGCTACAGTCTGAGACCACTATAGTGGTCTCTAGACTGTAGCCCTCCAGATGTTGCAAAACTACAACTCCCAGCATGCCCAGACAGCTGTTTGCTGTGTGGGCATGCTGGAATTTGTAGTTTTGCAACAGCTGGAGGTCTACAGTTTAGAGACCACTGCACAGTGATCTCTATACTGCCCTCTAGTTCAGTTCAGTGGTCTCTAAATTGTAGTAGTCCAGATGTTGCAAAACTACAAATTCCAGCATGCCGACACAGCAAACAGCTGTCTTGGCATGCTGGGAGTTGTAGTTGCGTACCTCCAGCTGTTGCATAACTACATCCCCCAGCATGCCCTTCTGTGATCAGTACATGCTGGGAATTGTAGTTTTGCAACAGCTGGAGGCACACTGGTTGGAAAATACTGAGTTAGGTAACAGAACCTAACTGAAGCTTTTCCAACCAGTGTGCCTCCAGCTGTTGCAAAACTACAACTCCCAGCATGTACTGACAGACCGTGCATGCTGGGAGTTGTAGTTTTGCAACAGCTGGAGGCTCACTGGTTGGAAAATACTGAGTTAGGTAACAGAACCTAACTGAAGGTTTTCCAACCAGTGTGCCTCCAGCTGTTGCAAAACTACAACTCCCAGCATGCACGGTCTGTCAGTACATGCTGGGAGTTGTAGTTTTGAAACAGCTGGAGGTTTGCCCCCCCCCCCCCCCCCCCATGTGAACGTACAGGGTACATTCACTAGGGCGGGTTTACAGCAAGTTTCCTGCTTCAAGTATGAGCTGCGGCAAATTTTTCGCCGAAGCGCAAATTCCTAGCAGGAAACTCACCGTAACCCGCCAGTGTGAATGTACCCTAAAAACACTACACTACACTAACACATAATAAAGAGTAAAACACTACATATACACCCCCTTACACTGCCCCCCCCCCCCCAATAAAAATGAAAAACATATTGTACGGCAGTGTTTCCAAAACGGAGCCTCCAGCTTTTGCAAAAAAAACTACTCCCAGCATTTCCGGACAGCCACTGACTGTCCAGGCATGCTGGGAGTTTAGCAACAGCTGGAGGCACCCTGTTTGGGAATCACTGGCATAGAATACCCCTATGCAATCCCTAATTTAGTGCGCATGGTGCTCTCTCACTTCAGAGCCCTGTCGTATTTCAAGGAAACAGTTTAGGGCCACATATGGGGTATCGCCGTACTCGGGAGAAATTGCACTACTAATTTTGGGGGCTTTTTCTCCTTTTACCCCTTATGAAAAGGAAAAGTTGGGGTCTACACCAGCCTGTTAGTGTAAAAAAAAAAAAATTTACACTAACATGCTGGTGTTGCCCTTTACTTTTTATTTTCACAAGAGGTAAAAGGAAAAAAAGACCCCCAAAATTTGTAACGCAATTTCTCCTGAGTACGTAAATACCCCATATGTGGGCGTAAAATGCTCTGCGGGCGCATAACAAGGCTCAGGAGTGAGAGCGCACTATGTACATTTGAGGCCGAAATTGCTGATTTGCACAGGTGTGGCTGATTTTAAAGCGGTTCTGCCATAAACGCAAAAAAATAAATACCCACATGTGACCCCATTTTGGAAACTACACCCCTCACAGAATGTAACAAGGGGTACAATGAACATTTACGCCCCACAAGTGTCTGACAGATTTTTGGAACAGTGGTCAGTGAAAATGAAAAATGTAATTTTTTTGTTTGCACAGCCCACTGTTCCAAAGATCTGTCAAACGCCAGTAGGGTGTAAATGCTCACTGTACCCCTTATTACATTCCGTGAGGGGTGTAGTTTCCAAAATGGGGTCACATGTGGGGGAGTCCACTGTTCTGGCACCACAGGGGGCTTTGTAAATGCACATGGCCCCCGACTTCCATTCCAAACAAATTATCTCTCTAAAAGCTCAATGGCGCTCCTTCTCTTCTGAGCATTGTAGTTTGCTCGCAGAGCACTTGACGTCCAAACATGGGGTATTTCCATACTCAGAAGAAATGGGGTTACAAATTTTGGGGGGCATTTTCTCCTATTACCCTTTGTAAAAAAGTAAAATTTGGGGAAAAACCAGCATTTTAGTGGAAAAAAATATTTTTCATTTACACATCCGACTTTAACAAAAAGTTGTCAAACACCGGTGGGGTGTTAAGGCTCACCGTACCCCTTGTTACGTTCCTTGAGGGGTGTCGTTTCCATAATAGTGTGCGATGTGGGGTTTTTTGCTGTCCTGGCACCATAGGGGCTTCCTAAATAGGACATGCCCCCCAAAAACCATTTCAGAAAAACTCACTCTCCTAAATCCCATTGTTGCTCCTTCGCTTCTGAGCCCCCTAGTGCGCCCGCCGAACACTTGACATACACATATGAGGTATTTCCTTACTCGAGAGAAATTGGGTTACAAATTTTGAGAGGATTTGTTTTTCCTTTTACCCCTTGCAAAAATTCAAAAACTGGGTCTACAAGAACATGAGAGTGTAAAAAATTAAGATTTTGAATTTTCTCCTTCACTTTGCTGCTATTCCTGTGAAACACCTAAAGGGTTAACACACTTACTGAATGTCATTTTGAATACTTTGAGTGGTGCAGTTTTTATAATGGGGTAATTTATGGAGTATTTCTAACCAGAAGACCCTTCAAATCCACTTCAAACCTGAACTGGTCCCTGAAAAATTCCGATTTTGAAAATTTTGCGAAAAATTGGAAAATTGCTGCTGAACTTTGAAGCCCTCTGATGTCTTCCAAAAGTAAAAATTCATCAATTTTATGATGCAAACATAAAGTAGACATATTTCATATGTGAATCAATATATAATTTATTTGGAATATCCATATTCCTTATAAGCAAAGAGCTTAAAAGTTAGAAAAATGCATAATTTTCTAATTTTTCATGAATTTTTTGAATTTTTCACCAAGAAAGGATGCAAGTATTGACGAAAATTTACCACTAACATAAAGTAGAATATTTCACGAAAAAACAGTCTCAGAATCAAATTTATAAGTAAAAGCATTCCAGAGTTATTAATGCTTAAAGTGACAGTGGTCAGATTTGCAAAAAATGCTCCCGTCCTTAGGGTCATAATGGGCTCCGTCCCCAAGGGGTTAAAGGAGCTTTGAACATGCTTATTTTGGCCAAAAAATTTAAGAATGCCTCATGCTATCCATCTTTGCAGGATTATCTTGGGGTAGCATGAGTTTTTGGTAATGGTAATCTGGAAAAAGTACAGAACTTTGACAGATCATTTATTAATCAATAAGATATTTTAGGACCAATTAGAAAACAAATCATAGGTAGTAAAAACATTGAATATTGCTCTAACCTCTGATGAATTATATTAGAAAAAGTACTTACGGTTTGTTCTCAAATTCTCTTTACCTACACCTGTTTAACCTTCCTTTTACTTTAAGCCAGGAAGAATATATGTTCCAATTTATTTACTCAACTCCAAAGTAAAGCCTTTGTACAGATGGCAGGACGGACAGCAGTGGATTGTGGTGATATTATAGCTATGAACTTTGTATAGAAATTGAACAGAAGAAAAATAGATAACACAAGAACTGCAGACATGACTTTTCATATCCTATATTTTTGGCTGACATGAATTGGTAAATTTATCATTTAAAGATTAACAGCTAGACTTTATGTTTTTCAAGTAGGAAGTTCTTGAAATTCAACATTCATAGGTGTTAACAAAATGTCCAGATGTGTGTGCAGATGTATTCCTGAACCTCATTTCATTTATACAGCATGTCTCGGTGTTTTTACAAAAAATATAAGCAGAAGTCCATTACCAAGGGATTTGTCTCTTTTGGCTTTCTCCCTTCCTCAATATTCAAAAAGCTATGTCGATGGAATGTTAAATTAAAAAAAAGTACAAATGATACTTGTGAGAAATATTTTATTAATTGAAATATCATCTGTATTTTAATATTCAGCTGTGCACAAGGTGGAACAACCAGATCTGGAAGGAGAAGACTCGACTTACTCTACTGTGTGTTGGTACATTTAATTTAATTAGAATATTAGAGTGGGTTCTTAATCTTATGCCAGGATTCTTCAGGAGGGAAAATAATGTAAACAGTCATTAAATGGGCACTGTCAGATCCAAAAACTTTTTATATGTTGTTACTGATGAAAATTTAAGATTTTTTATAATATGGTTGTTTACACATTATTGAATATTTAAGAAAATGGCTTCTGAAAATTCCACCATTAGGGGTCCCCTTACCTACTGGCAGACTAAGCAGTTCCACAGCAGCATCAGGCTTGTCTATGAGTCATGGACAAGAGATGACTCATAGACAGGGCCGTATAAGCAGACACACCAATCACCTCCCACCACCAAAAGGGAGGGGCATGTCCCCTTCCCCTGAGAGGATTTCTAATACTGTGAGCTCATGAACAGAGGTATTTTTATAATAAATACAGGTGATACTGAGAGGTACTGAGTTACATATCATCACATATTCTTGTAAAATATGTTTATCATGCAAATCTAATTTAAACATCAGGTCAATATCAGATGACATGTAATCTTTAAGGCTAGGTTCACATTACGGAATCTCCTGGCAGAAAATTTCTGCCAGGAGATTCCGAGTGTGGCCAGCACCAGCTGAATCAGTTGGCGCTAGGACCGTTCAGACACTGCAGTCTCCAATAGACTGCAATGTGTTCCCGAGTATTTCCACCTGAAGAATGAGCAACGCCATTCTTCAGGCGGAAATTTCCAAGCATATTTTCCGTTCACAAATTCCGCTTCACAAATTCCGAAGTGTGAATTTGTGAACGGAAACCCATTCACTATACAGTACATTTAAGCAAGCGGAATTTCTACCTGCAATTTTAAAGCGGAATTGCAGGCGGAAATTCCGTAGTGTGAACCCAGCCTAAGAGCACAAAACCGCAGTGTGATTTTGAATTAGAAGTCTTACTGATTTTTTTTATATAACTAGTCAGCATGAAACTAAAACAAATATCATACTTGTCATCAGCAGCATTCACATAGAAATAAATGGGACCTGTTGACAGATTCCAAACTCATAAAGAAATATAAAACAGACAAGAGTCCTGGTGTGAATATACCCACTTGTGTTTTCTATTAGTTTATATTAGTTTCTTTTTTACTGTTGAACTTTGTCATAAGTTAAGGTCCCATAAAAGTAAACAGAATCGTGTTATATACAGAGGATATAACTTTGATACAATTGTAGCCAATTCTCAGCTCAGAAGCATTAGGGTTTTCCTTATTTTCAGGATGTAAACAAGACTGTTCTCATTCATTTAAAATAAGCAGTGGTCAGGACGGAGTTAAAGAAAAACAAATTACATAACATATCATTATAGCATGTTATAAAAACCCTGTATTGATTTCCACTTGTAGACTCCAAAAACGTATTTTGTAGAACATTACCATTATCATGTGTTGACGCAACTGTTTTGGAGATTTAAACATTCCCATAATACACTTGTATGGATAAATCAACAAATGAACATAACATTCCAGACCTGACAAAGTGGGATTATATGGTTCTGCATAAAGATAGAGGGCCAACAGTGTATGATGCCCAATACTGGATCATGGCTTTCATGGTGCCAGATAATTATTCTGATATCACTGCATTTTTTTGGGGGAAAAAAAAACTAATAAAAAGATACATAAATCGCTAGTTGCTTTTAAATCTTCGACATTAAATCCAGTATTTCTATGAATGGAAATGACTTCTTAATGTGTATCCAGCTCCATCAGTGCATTTTATCTGAGGAGATGATTTGCTGTTTTCTTCTGTTATTTTTCAGAACACAAGTGCTGAACTGCTGCAGGACACATATGGGTAATGTCCCTTCATCTCTGTGCAGCCTTGAACAGGAACAGAGGCTGATGAATGAATCCAGATGACTATCTTATCCATGGGAAAATATACAAAACCGTGAAAATAGTACAGATAATATTGTGCTCATCTTTAAGTAATCAAGTCTACAAATAAAACATTCCAGATCTGAGCTTGATATTGAAATAGAAAGCCCTGGACTCATCCATTGTTCAGCATTTTGATTTTATTATAGTAACACTATTATTGTTAGAGTTTGCTTCTTGGTTTGTTGAATACTAATGTTTAAAGACTCAAGTATGGATCTAAAGCCAAGACAGAGATAGAAAATAAAGTAGTTGACAATAAGGACATTTTGATGAAAAAAATTACCTTTCTATCTATCTATCTATCTATCTATCTAGTGTTTATTCCATGTTAATACAAAGCAAGCAACGTTTCTGCTGCCAATGCAGCCTTTCTCAAGCATCAAATAGTGACCATACAGGTAGTATATATATATATATATATATATATATATACATATATATGTAAATGTGCATATGAAACAATCAGAGAATACAATTAATCCATTAATGCATATATGTAAAATAAAGTGCAAAGAAGATATAAAGCAAAAATGCCACTATAATATATGTGCAAATAAAGTGTCCAGTGTGCAGATAAAATCATTGAACTTCAGAGGACTACATATCTAAGTAGATAAAAATGCATAAATAACATCAATAGGATAATTAATGATCAACATGTTTATAATACATAATCATAAAGAAGGCGGAACAGCCAAGCTGGACTCACCCCAAATACTATATATAGGAGAATGCTATTGATGCCATATATCAAATACATGTACACTGTAAACACTGTGGGTCTCCGTGCGGGGGCATATAATGCGGCACGTCACGCGATCAAACACATGACGCGTCACATGACAATTCACGCATCAACTGTTGCACACTGAAGTGCTGAATGCAAGTAACCATGTTGGAGTTGGGCAGAGAAGAGGGTAGAGAGAAGTATACTCAATATAGAGATTCTGTGTGCTGTAATAGACACAATGTAATCATAAATCAGTGTCCCAAACGGAAGGAACTAGCTAGGAATAAATAACCAAAAAATTTAAAAAGGGGAAAATTTTAAATGAACAATAATAAATGAATATAAAAGAAAAAACTTCGCACACCACTTCTCACGGTGAAGTAGATTTAGATTTTATTAGCAATCCAATAGTTAAACAGTATGACGTTTCGGTCCTACCTGGACCTTCATCAGATCCGGATTGCTGTGGAGGTCACAGTAAAGAGCCGGCGTATAGCCGTGTGTGGAGGTAGTCTGAAGTGCGACCTATGGTCGCTGGAGGTCACACTTCAGACTACCTCCACACACGGCTATACGCCGGCTCTTTACTCTGACCTCCACAGCAATCCGGATCTGATGAAGGTCCAGGTAGGACCGAAACTTCATACTGTTTAACTATTGGATTGCTAATAAAATCTAAATCTACTTCACCGTGAGAAGTGGTGTGCGAAGTTTTTTCTTTTATATACACGTAAGGATTGGGATTCCTAACTCCAGCACCCACGACATTTTTGAGAGTGGCATATTTCTGCATTCAATAATAAATGAACACATTAAATTAAAAAATAATAAAGATAAGTATTAAATAAATAAAATGAAAAAAGGAGGAAATAATAAATGAGAAATTATTAATTCACATCGGGCCATTATTACCCAACACCTCTATGGCCATTTGCTTGCCTCAGCATCGTGCCTTACCACATACACTGAGAAAGTTTCTACAGGGCCTCCACTGGCGTCATAGACTTCAGATATGGGTCCACCATGATAGGTCATTTCAAGGTGGGTATATACCAAGGGTAGCCCCTACATACGTCCAACCACCAAGTACACTGCAGGACCAATAGATATAAAGTTCACAAATTATCCAAAAACAAATTAGTAAAATAAAATAATGGTAAAAAAAATGTAATAAAAAATTGTGAAAATATATATAATTAAGCAAAAAACAAGAATTGCAAAGTAAAAAAGAAGGAATTAAGGAAAGGATGTTTTTTTTTTTTTAATGAAGGACAATTCTCCTGCATAAATGACTCCAACAAGGCAATTTAAAGGATTCATAAATTCATAATTCATAAATTACAACAAAAGGTCACTCACTACCCATACTCAGCAGATACTGATATACTAGAACAGTCAAATGGGACATCTTAAGCCTTATATATCTGTGGTGTAACCATGAAGTCTACATTTAATCCTCCTGGGTGGAGTGATTAGAGTTCAAAAATCCAATTGAGTTCTCATTTTTTAAGTTTACTTATCCGATCTCCTCCTCTCTTCAATGGGGGTACGTGATCAACTAAGGTAAATTTAAGATCACGTTCTGAGTGGCCAAGTTCAGCAAAATATTTTGCCACCTGAAGATATAGGCGTTTCTTCCTAATCGTATATTGGTGGTGATTGATTCTGGTTTTGAAATCCCATTACGTCTCGCCTACATAGACAAGAACATATGGGCAGGTCAAAACATAAACAACATAAGAGGAGGTACATGTTAAATAGTGCTTCAACTTGTAAATCTTACCATTTTTAGGATATGCAAATTGTGACCCCTTGATCATCTGTGGGCCATTTATACATTGACAGCAAGAATATGATCCTTTATTCTTCCCTGTCAAGTATCTTTAAGATGAAGTTTGTCTGGATACATCTGTCTTTACCAATTTATCCCAGAGGTTGCAAGGTCTCCTGTAGGACATCAGGAGAGAATTTGCAAACTCATAATAATTTCCAATGTTTGTTGATCACTAGAGATGAGTGAATTTTAGATAAATTTGATTTGGCTCATTCACCGGATTTTCCCCCAAATTTTTGTTTTGGTGAAAATTTCTTTGCGATGAATCGCTATTAAAAATGGCTATTTCTTGCCTACTGAGAGCTTCAGTCGGGGTGTAGGGTGTGTGCTGGGTTAGTGACATAAAACTGTTATTCTGTATGACATGCAGATCAGTGGAGTGACTATTCAGAATCACTGTCGCAGAGCAGTACATTGACAGAGCCTAGAGGAGGCATCAGTATGAGGAGACCATATAGTGTCTGAATGACACAGAGTGGAGGTGGTGGCAGCATGAGGAGACCATATAGTGGCTGAATGACACAGCGTGGAGTTTGTGGCAGCATGATGAGAACATATAGTGGCTAAATGACACAGGGTGGAGGTGGTGGCAGCATGAGTTGAACATATAGTGGCTGAATGACATAGCATGGAGGTGGCGCCAGCATGAGGAGAACATATAGTGGCTGAATGACACAGACTGGAGTTGGCAGCAGCATGAGGAGACCCCATAGTGGCTGAATGACACAGCGTGGAAGTGGCGTCAGCATAAGGAGAACATATAGTGGCTGAATGAAACAGCCTGGAGGTGGTGGAAGCAGGAGGAAGCCATATAGTGCCTGAATGACACAGCGTGGAGGTGGAGGCATGATGAGAAGACCATATAGTGGCTAAATGACACAACATGGAGGTGGCGGCAGCATGAGGAGAACATATAGTGGCTGAATGACACAGCCTGGAGTTGGCGGCAGCATGAGGAGACCCCATAGTGGCTGAATGACACAGCCTGGAGTTGGCGGCAGCATATTGTGGCTGAATGACACAGCCTGGAGTTTGTGGCAGCATGAGGAGAACATATAGTGGCTGAATGACCCAGCCTGGAGGTGGCAGGCATGAAGAGACCATATAGTAGCGGAATAACACAGAGTGGTGCGGTGGGTGGTAATACCAGTACCCGGTGACGAAGGTGGGTGGAAAAAGGAGAACTTGGCATCATATGTGTGGCATCAGGCGGTTGGCAGGATCAGAATAGTAGCTGAGGCATGTAGGCAGAAGAAAACTTGTCTTTTGTAAAAGTGTTAGTGTGCACAAGTAAGAATTGAAGATATGCATTACATAAAACTTAACTTTTAACAATATGCTTAGGATTAAATATATGAACCCAGGTTTTATTTTGAAATCAAACACAAGGAAAGGTGTGCAAAAAACACAATGTGCCACCTACACCACCAAGTATTGATGTGATGCAAAGACCTCTAATAAGGGAACAATGTATGGTCCATTGTAACCAATGGGGTAAAACCTTCCTCTGTATTATTAATTCCCTTCTTGGTTTTTAGGTGGAAATAAGCATTGGTTGCTGTTTGGGGCCGCCCTTTTTAAGACGAGTAACACTTCCCCTGTAAGGCCCTACTCTCGCCCTAGTAATTTCCTTATTGGCAAGTGTTACTCACCCTAAAAAGGGGGGCCCCACACAGGAAACTCTCTCTCTTTTTCTACCTAAAAACTTTGGGAAATGGCAGTGTTTGTAGGGGGAAATAGGGAGAGGTTCCTGTGTGGGGCCGCCTTTTTAAGGGCGAGTAACACTTGCCAAGAAGGGAATAAATAATGCGAGAGTTAGGCCTTACAGGAGAAGTTTTTACCCCCACCGGTTACAATGAACCCTATGTTGTTCCCTTCCACCTTTTAGAGGTCTTTGGATTACATTAATACTTGGTGGTGTAGATGAAACATGCTGTTTTTTGCACACCTTTCCTTATGTTTGATTTAAAAAAAATTTTGGGTGCATATATTTTATCCTAACAATATTATTAAAGTTACGTTTTATGTAATGCATATGAGACATCCTCAATACTTACTTGTGGTCTGATGAGGAGGAATGTCTGTAAAAGGGTAGCAGTGAAATGTGTTTAGCACTATCCATATTTGTAAAGTGTTGGTGTGGCACCATGGTCAATCTACTCTGATGCATCAGGCATTGGTGGGTGGAAATTCTGGCGGTCAGTCAGTCTCTTCACATTTTTTGTGGAGAGGCGAGTTCTCCTTGGGGTTACTATGGCTCCTGCTGCACTAAACACCCGCTCTGATGGCACACTACTTGCCAGTCAGGACAACTTTTCCAGGGCAAACTCTGCTAGTTGTGGCCACAAATCAAGTTTAACTGCCCAGAAGTCCAGCAGATCTTCAAATTGTGTTGGCATTGTCATGTCAAAGTATGCTACCACCTGCTGGTTCAGGTCCTGTTCTAGGTCTACCTGCTGCTGATGAGTTGCTTCACTATACAGGTGAAAAAAGCTACTCATTAGCGACTGTAGGCTCAAGCAGCTGCTGATGGAGCTGGTACTCCTCCAGCCACCCCACCCTTCCCCAGCAGCCATGGCAGTGCAAGGTGAGTGCAGAGGGCCTCCCTAGTCAGACCTGCGAGAGGATGGACAATGGTGCAGATAGGCATCGGCCGACTGACTACGTAGGATGTCTGTGTAGTAGGTCAGTTTGTCCTCCCTCTCAGTGGGAGTTAAAAAGGCCCCCAATGGTGACAATTCAGCTGTCACTACCCAAGCAAGTGAGCATGCATCGTGCCATTTGAGCCAGTGACTCGGAGGGACTCCCTGCCTCCATCTCCACTGCATACTGCCATGGTGTGTCTGGGTCCCCTGTCTCGCCCACCTCATAACATTCTAGCTCTTCTACCTGCTCCCGCTCCTCCGCTCCTGTCAGATGACTAGAAAAACTGCCCATCTCACAAAACCTAAACTGTGCTCCACTGTGCCCCTCCTCCTCCAGTTAGACCCCCTCAGGACTCATGTTGCCGTGAGATGAAGGCGCCACGTCTCCAGTGCCCTGACCAGCCATTGTTTCCAACATGTGTTGTAGTAGATGAAGCAGTGGAATGATGTTGTTCATGTAGTAATCCTGGCAACTAACTAATAATGTAGCTTCCTCAAAGGGCCTGAGCAAACGGCAGATGTCGTGAATAAGATGCCACTGGTTGACATTGAATTGATTCGTCAGCTTCGAACAAACCATCGAGCGGGGATGATTGCTTTTGAAATGTAACATTGAGTTACAGTTGGTAGGTTTAACGTAAAGATTGGTGACTAAACGGTGATTTTGAATGGATACAATGGTGTCTAAAAAATGTACAGATGTTTGTGATGCTGTCAACGTAAATTTAATGTGGTCATTAATCTAATTAAGAGAGTGATGAAAAGAGCAAAGTGAATCCTCTGTGCCCTTCCAGACCTAGAAGACATTGTCTAAATACCTGCACCACCCCAGTAAATTGCTGGAGTGGTGGGATGCATAGACGAATGTCTCCTCCAGCACCATCATGTACACATTGGCATAGGTGGGCGCGACGTTTGTGCCCATGATCTCGTGCACATTGCATATGGGCGCAGGATCTGATCTACAAAAATTGATAAGCCACTGGTGATAGAACCCTGTACAGAGACTATTGGTTTTTGGGCGGGAGGGGGGGGGGGGGGGGGGGGGGGGTCCACCAGGGACTTATGAATCTTCGGGAGAAGATAGAGAACTGGTATAATAGGATATTCAATATACAGAAAATCATGTAGTGTCTTGTCGAGAAGGACCTGGCCGAGGGCAGTGCCCAACATGTGTTTTACCCTTGTTGAAATTTCTCGTGTGGGATCTCTAGAGAGAATCCGATATGTGGATAAGTCATTTAATTTTCTCTCGGCTTCCTCAATGTACTTACTCTGGTCCATAACCACAATGGCTCTGCCCTTGTCAGCAGGCTTCATCACCAAATTGTGGTTATGGATCAGATCATTGAGGGCCTGAGTTTATACTCTAGTTAGATTCATGGGTGTGAAATCAGTCTGTGAAGTTCTTATTTCCTTAATATCACGTTTGACAAATTGACAATATGTTTCAAAACCACAGGAGTCAATAACAGGTTGAAAACGGCTAGGTATACATTAATCAAAATCAGAAAACAATCAGAATTTGATTGATTTAATGGCACAAATTCTCTGTTTTTAATTGGGTGTTGAGAAAACCATATTTTTAACTTCATTTTTCTGAAAAATTGTAAAAGATCTTATTCTAGCTGAAACCAATCTGTATAATTTGCTGAACAATAATTTAAACCTTTAGATAATAGTTTCAATTGGTCTAGTGTAAGGGAAACAGATGAGATAATTACTGTAGATGATGTGTCTATTCCTTCTTGAATGGTATCTTGGCTTGAGATGATTTGGGATTTTTCTGTGCTCTGGTCTTGACAGGACCATCTATGGCGGCGGCCACCTCTCCGGCTTGGTCTTTGCTGGAGCGATGATCTGTACCTAAAAAATAAGTACTATTATTGTCAACATGTTTAGAATTAGATGCCAAATAAGTCCACATTTAAGTCCTTTGGTTTACAAAATCTTTTTTGGGAGGATTGATTCCCCCTAGGTGTAAACTCGTCTTGTTGTATAGTCATAGTAGTCTCTCTTGATCCGTTTTAAATTTCAATAAAAAAGTGTCCTGCTTCTCAGTCAGTTTGGAAAATTAATCACCCGAACAGATTGTATGTAAAGAAGCTTCAATAGTGGTAATCCTAATTTGGGAAGCACTTATGTCTTTTTCTAGAAACTCCATATTTAATAACATAAGATCAAAAGAGTATTAGTTTGAAATTAATTCAAATTTGGACAAGATGGTCCATAATTTTTGAAAACAAGGCTACCGCCTTCACCTCTTAAATGACAGCAAACAAAAGTGTTGAATATAGCTCGAAGTAAATTGATACATGAATCTAAAGTGAAGTCCTCTGTGTCACAAATTCACTCCGGGGATCACTCTGGACGCATTGTGGGAGTGATCAACAAACATTGGAAATTATTACAAAATTGCTTCCCAAAAATCCCTGAGTTTACAAGTTCTCCCCGGATGTCCTACAGGAGACCTTGAAACCTCAGGGATAAATTGGTAAAGACAGACGTATCCCAACAGACTTTATCTCAAAGAAACTTGACAGTGAGGAATAAAGGATCATATCCTTGCTGTCAATGTATAAATTGCCCACAGATGATCAAGGGGCAAAAATTAGTACATCCTAAAAATGTTGAGTTTATAAGTTGAAGCACTATTTAACATGTACCTCCTCTTATTTTGTTTATGTTTTGATCTGTCCATATGGTCTCGTCTGTGAAGGTGAGACCTAATGGGATTTCAAAACCAGAATCAATCACCACCGATATAAAATTGTCACGATTCGGCAGGCTGGGTGTGGATCCTCTGTGTAAGCGAGGGATTGGCGTGGACCGGTTCTAAGTTGCTACTGGTTTTCACCAGAGCCCGCCGCAAAGCGGGATGGTCTTGATGGGGCGGTAGCAACCAGGTCGTATCCACTGGCAATGGCTCAACCTCGCTGACTGCTTAGAAGGCGTGGGACAGAAGGACTAGACAGAGGCAAGGCCAGACGTAGCAGAAGGTCGGGGCAGGCGGCAAGGTTCGTAGTCAATGTGGATAGCAGAAGATCTGGAACACAGGCTTTGGACAACACTAAACGCTTTCACTGGCACAAGGCAACAAGATCCAGCAGGGAAGTGCAGGGGAAGTGAGGTAATATAGCCAGGGAGCAGGTGGAAGCTAATTAGGCTGATTAGGCCCTTTAAATTTTAGAGAGCTGGCGCGCGCGCGCCCTAAGGAGCGGAGCCGCGCGCGCCAGAACATGACAGCCGGGGGCCGGGACAGGTGAGTGACTTGGGATGCGATTCGAGAGCGGGCGCGTCCCGCTATGCAAATCGCATCCCCGCCGGCAGTGTCAGTGCAGCGCTCCCGGTCAGCGGGTCTGACCGGGGCGCTGCAGAGAGAGGAACGCCGCGAGCGCTCCGGGGAGGAGCAGGGACCCGGAGCGCTCGGCGTAACAGTACCCCCCCCTTAGGTCTCCCCCTTTTTTTGTCCAGCAATTGCTTCACGTGGGACGAGAACATTGGGAGCGATTGTAGGGTTTCCCCATCAAAGGCAGGCAGTTCAGCAGGAGTGGGAATGGGGAGGGAGGGCAGAGGCTGAAGCTTGGCACGGGGCAGAGTGTTACCAGGACGGGGGCAAAGCATAGTCCTGATAGGCTTTGGGGAGACCAGGTGTAGGAGGAGGCACTGAGGCTTGCCTGACGGGATTGGGAAGAGATGTGAGGCATTACTTGCGGCAAGCAGGGCACCAATTCTTGATCTCCCCGGTGGTCCAGTCAAGGGTGGGAGAATGATGCTGGAGCCATGGCAGACCGAGGAGGACTTCAGAGGTACAGTTGGGAAGGACGAACAATTCAATCTTTTCGTGATGGGGTCCAATGCACATTAAGAGGGGTTCTGTGCTGTAACGCACAGTACAGTCCAACTTCACTCCGTTGACCGAAGAAATGTAGAGCAGCTTGACGAGACGGGACACCGGGATGCAGAACTTATTAACCAAAGAGTCCAGAAAGCACCAGAGTCCATGCAGGAGACGGCTGAGAAGCAGGAGTTGGCAGAAGGAGAAATTCGCACGGGCACAGTGAGACGTGGAGAAGCAGACTTCGTACCAAGGGACACCACACCCACGTGAGCTGGGTGCGTGCGTGCGTTTCCTAGACGTGGAGGACGAATAGGGCAATCCACCAAGAAATGTTGGGTACTAGCGCAGTACATACATAGATTTTTTTCCGTACGGCGAGTCCTTTCTTCATGGGTCAGGCGAGACCGATCCACTTGCATAGCCTCCTCGGCGGGAGGCACAGGGGTAGATTGCAAAGGATACTGTGGGAGAGGTGCCCAGAGATCAAGGTCTTTTTCCTGGTGGAGCTCATGGTGTCTCTCAGAAAAACGCATCTCAATGCGGGTGGCCAAATGGATAAGTTCTTGCAGGTTGGCAGGAATCTCTCGTGCGGCCAGCACATCCTTGATGTTACTGGATAGGCCTTTTTTAAAGGTCGCGCAGAGAGCCTCGTTATTCCAAGATAATTCGGAAGCGAGAGTACGAAATTGGATGGCGTACTCGCCTACTGAAGAACTACCCTGGACCAGGTTCAGCAGGGCAGTCTCGGCAGAAGAAGCTCGGGCTGGTTCATCGAAGACACTACGGACTTCAGCGAAAAAAGGACTGGATTGTGGCTGTGGCAGGATCATTACGGTCCCAGAGCGGTGTGTGGCCCAAGACAAGGCCTTTCCAGAAAGAAGACTCACTACGAACGCCACCTTAGACCGTTCTGTAGGAAATTGGTCCGACAACATCTCCATATGTAGGGAACATTGAGACAAGAAGCCATGGCAGAGTCTAGAGTCCCCATCAAATTTGTCCGGCAGGGACAAGCGTAGGCTAGGAGCGGCCAGTCGCTGCGGAGGAGGTGCAGGAGCTGGCGGAAGAGATGGTTGCTGCTGTAGCAGTGGCAGAAGTTGCTGTAATGTAGCGGTCAACTGCGACAGCTGCTGTCCTTGTTGGGCAATTTGCTGCGATTGCTGGGCGACCACCGTGGGTAGGTCAGCGAGACTTGGCAGCGGCACCTCAGCGGGATCCATGGCCAGATCTACTGTCATGATTCGGCAGGCTGGATGTGGTCCTCTGTGTCAGCGAGGGATTGGCGTGGACCGTGTCGGTGGACCGGTTCTAAGTTGCTACTGGTTTTCACCAGAGCCCGCCGCAAAGCGGGATGATCTTGCTGCGGCGGTAGCAACCAGGTCGTATCCACCGGGAACGGCTCAACCTCGCTGGCTGCTGAGAAGGCGTGGGACAGAAGGACTAGACAGAGGCAAGGTCAGACGTAGCAGAAGGTCGGGGCAGGCGGCAAGGTTCGTAGTCAATGTGGATAGCAGAAGATCTGGAACACAGGCTTTGGACAACACTAAACGCTTTCACTGGAACAAGGCAACAAGATCCGGCAGGGAAGTGCAGGGGAAGTGAGGTAATATAGCCAGGGAGCAGGTGGAAGCAAATTAGGCTGATTGGGCCAGGCACCAATCATTGGTGCACTGGCCCTTTTAATCCCAGAGAGCTGGCGCGCGCGCGCCCTAAGGACCGGAGCCGCACGCGCCAGGACATGGGGGCCGGGACAGGTGAGTGACTTGGGATGCGATTCGCGTGCGGGCGCGTCCCGCTATGCGAATGGCATCCCTGCCGGCAGTGTCAGTGCAGCGCTCCCGGTCAGCGGGTCTGACCGGGGCGCTGCAGAGAGAGGAACGCCGCAAGCGCTCCGGGGAGGAGCAGGGACCCGGAGCGCTCGGCGTAACAAAAATTAAGAAGGAACGCCTAGATCTTCGGGTGGCAAAACATTTTGCTGAACTTGGCCACACAGAACATGATCTACAATTTAACTTAGTCGATCACGTACCCGCATTGAAAAGGGGAGGTGATCGGATAAGTAAACTTAAAAAATTAGAACTCAAGTGGATTTTTGAACTCCAATCACTCCACTCAGGAGGATTAGATGTAGACTTTATGATTACACCACAGATATATAAGGCTTAAGATGTCCCATTTGACTGTTAAAGTATGTCAGTATCTGCTGAGTATGGGTAGTGAGTGACCTTTTGTTATGATTTATAAATGAATTTATACATGTATTAATTTCTTTCTTTTTCTGTTTTGTATTGTAGGTTGGCGTGAAGGTGAAAGGTTGCAGTTACCCTTGTTTGCTCATTCTATTTGTCACACAACTAAAATAAAAATCCTGTGTAATTTGATGAAATAATTGGTCTGGTCATTTAAGTTGCCTTGTTGGAGTAATCTATGCAGGAGAATTGTCCTTAGTAAAAACATCCTTTCCTTACTTCCTTCTTTTTTACTTTACAATTCTTTTATTTTGCTTGATTATATTTTTTTACTATTTGTTTTATTATATTTTTTTTTACCATTATTAAATGTGAACTGTATATCTATTGGTCCTGCAGTGTACTTGGTGGTTGGACGTATGTAGGGGCTATAATCTGTCTGTATATTGGAATAATCTGTCCTGGTGGACCCATATCTGATGTCTATGATGCCCTGTGGAAACTCTCAGTGTATGTGGTAAGGCACGACGCTGAGGCAAGCACATGGCCATAGAGGTGTTGAGTAATAATAGCCCGATGTGACTGCTTAGATTGAATAGATGTAGTTGATGCACACAGGTTCTGGAGCCTGGGTTTGGGGCCCTCCACTTCAGACAGCAAAAGGAACCTTCCCACAGCACACAAAATTGGTGAAAAAAGTGTTTATTCCATGGCAAAAAAACAGTGTCTGACAGCAAGCTACGTTTTGACCTGCTCACCCAGTCAGACTGCTTGATCCTATTGAAAGGTAGCTTGCTGTGACACACAGTTTTTTTTTTTTTTTGCCATGTAAGAAACACTTGGATTTTTTCACCAATTTTGTGTGCTGTGGGAAGATTCCTTTTGCTATCTTTCTATCTATCTATCTGTCTGTCTGTCTGTCTGTCTGTCTGTCTGTCTGTCTGTCTGGCTGTCTGGCTGTCTGTCTATGTCTGTCTATCCATCTACCCTATGATATCTATCCATCTACCCCATCATATCTATCTATCAACCCTAGCATATCTATCTATCTATCTATCTATCTCTATCTATTATATCTATCTATCTATCTATCAATCATCTATCATATCTATCTATCTATCTATTGTCCCATATCTATCTATCAATCATATATATCTATCATCTATCATATCTATCTATCTATCTATCTATCTATTGTCCCATATCTATCTATCTATCTATCTATCTATTGTCTCATATCTTTATCTATCTACCAATCAATCAATCATATCTATCTATCATCGCATGCCTAGCTCTCTATCTATTTATTTATCTGTCTATCATCTCACATCTATCGATCTATCTCATATCTATCTAGACAAAGAATAAGTCAGCCAGCACTTTAGTTGATACCAAACTATTATATGGACCTGGCCTACAGGTGCACGCTACTAGGCTAGATATACAGCAACAGAAGAATGCAGCAGCACACTGCCAGCACAAGGATATAGGTGCAACATGAATATGTAGTTAAAACATGGAGAGCTATACAGCTATGGTGTAATAGATGCAAATGTGAAACTATGAAATAGTGAGGCACTTAGCTCGCAAATTTGTCTCCGCCGGCGGAGACAAATTTGCGAGCTAAGTGCCTCACTATTTCATAGTTTCACATTTGCATCTATTACACCATAGCTGTATAGCTCTCCATGTTTTAACTACATATTCATGTTGCACCTATATCCTTGTGCTGGCAGTGTGCTGCTGCATTCTTCTGTTGCTTCATATCTATCTATCTATCTATCTTATCTATCATATCTATCATATCTATCTATATATCTATCTAACTATCTAAAGATAAAGGGAGAGCAGCACACCAGGTGGCACAAAAAGTAGTGGGTGTAGGCAGTCACAGGGGCCCCGGTTCTGGGTCCAACAAGGTAAATGGAAAAAAGAGATTGACTGCAGCACATCGGCGTATCCTGTAAAAAATTTTGTAGCTTTATTTCATAGATAAAAGGACTACGTTTCTGTGGTCTCACACCACCATTGTCAATCTCTTTTTTTCTATCTATCTATCTATCCATCTATCTATCATCTATATGTTTATTTATCTATGTATCTATCTATTATCTATTTATGGATAGCACTTAGAGATGAGTGAACTTACAGTGATTCGATTCGTCACAAACTTCTCGGCTTGGCAGTTGCTGACTTTAGCCTGCATAAATGAGTTCAGCTTTCAGGTGCTCCGGTGGGCTGGAAAAGGTGGATACAGTCCTAGGAGAGAGTCTCCAGCCCACCGGAGCAGCTGAAAGCTGAACTCATTTATGCAGGCTAAAGTCAGCAACTGCCGAGCCGAGAAGTTTGTGATGAATCGAATCACTGTAAGTTCGCTCATCTCTAGATAGCACTCTTTAAAGTGGAGTCCTTTCAAAGATACATAGCATGGGTGCAGTCAGGGAAATAGGGATCGAGTCCAAAAAATCCAAATTGCAAACAAAAAAAAAATTAAAGTTTTAATGCAGCATTCCAATAAAAGTAAGAAAAGTTGAACATTTATTTCATCATAATGCGTACAACAATGTTTTGACTTACTCCTTAAAAAGACTCAGTAGTGAGTTGAAATGTTGCTGCATACATATTTTTTACAATTTTTTGGGGAGTGCTGCATTGAAACTTTTTTTTTTATCTATCAATCTGTTTTTTTTTTTTTTTTTATTGATGTATTTTTACCACCTGGAAAATAAACAGCAATAAAAAATGTATGGGTATACAATACTGGTTGCTTGTGTACCCATAAATAACTGGCAAATGAGAGTGTATTCACATACAGCAGACTTGATGCATAACTTTTAGCAACTTGAAATTGGACCCATTATTTCCATAGAGTTGTTTCTGTCACAAAAAGAACACCCCCTCCCCTAAAAAAAATAATTTTGATTGGTCTTTTAAAACAAATATAATCAGTGACACAAACCAAAAATGTTCAAATGCATGTAGTTGGCACTGGGTACTAGTGCATTAGGTGCAAGCCGGCAAGTGGCTATGATAGTGCCAGCACATAGAATGTATTAAAACCACAGTAACTTGCCCCCTCTACATGTTTCAGTAGTCACCCACCATCTTTAGGAGGAATTTCTCAAAGATAAAAAGAAAGTATGCTTGTAATATGGAAGTCTAAAGGCATAATGCTTGTGTGCTTTCTATGAATTTGCAAAGATTTTCAAAAATAATTTATGACTTAAAGGGGTACTCTGCCCCTAGACATCTTATCCTCTAATCAAAGGATAGGGGATAAGATGTCTGAGAGAGGGGTTCCCACCACTGGGGACCCCCGCAATCTAGGCACCCCAGACATCCGGTGCATGGAGCGAACTTGGCTCAGTGCCGGATGACTGGCGATGCAGGGCGGAGGCTTGTGGTGTCACGGCCCCTCCCATAGACTTGCATTGAGGGTGTGTGGTTGTGACATCACGAGTCTCCGACGCTGAACCCGACACGGCGGCGGGCCCCCCTCAATCAGACATCTTATCCCCTCTCCTTTGAATAGGTGATAAGATGTCTAGGGGCAGAGTACCCCTGTAAGTAACTTTTTTTATGGAAGGAATGTTTTCACTAGTTTCACTAGTAAATTTTCTAGGTTGCCATGTAACCATGCAACCAGTTTTACTTACATGTGTATTTGTGTCTGAGCTCATCTGAAGAATACAAACAGTCAAGAGTGTGATAAAAACTCAACACAAAAAGTAACAAAGCAAACATACAGGAAGGACAGGGTGGGGTGGTGCTATGGCACAATCCATTTAGTATTGTTCTATGGTAATCAGGTTCTATTCATTCTCAGTGTACATGTCAATTGTACCTATTGTTTGACTTGAAAAGTCACAAGAACAAGCAATAGAAACTTTGTTTTGCCTTTTGTAATCTTATGGCTTTAAGCAAAATACTAAGTTATTTAAATTACCAGATCCCTCCTCCTACAAGAAAATAGTGTGTAGTATGGGAGAGACCAAGTAAACCAGATCTGGAAAACACAGAGAGAGATCACTTCTGATCAAGGCCACTACTGAAGAGGTAAAGGATTTATGGTGTCATTGTTTGTATTTATAAAGTTTGATACTCTTCTAAAAATGTTTCCAAATAGTTTGGCAACTAAGGTCCGGTTCAAATAGCATAGCAGCGTATGTTATTTTATGCATGCATTTTTGGCCATAATCTGTAAACAAACATCCAACAAAAAAAATGCATGCCTAAAACAAAATATGATGCAAAATGTTTCAGCATGTGAACCCGGCCTAATGCAAAAAAATAATATTTAGGCTAAGCTCATATGCAGACTTTGCTATGGATTTTCCATTGATTTCACCCCTGCTAGATTAAAAGAAGTAAAATCCACAACAAATCTGCAACATATTTTGCATGTGTAGTTGCAAAGCATACTCAATTTTCTGAGTTAACGGGGTACTCCCATGGAAAACTTTTTTTTTTTTAAATCAACTGGTGCCAGAAAGTTAAACAGATTTGTAAATTACTTCTATTAAAAAAAGCTTAATCCTTCCAGTACTGTTACAATGACTATACAAAAGTACATACATAAAAAAAAAAACCATGAATAAAAATGTGGCTTTAGGCTAAATTCACGCTGTGTACAATTTTTCGGCATATTTTTATTTTATGTGTGCTAAAATCGGGGAAATAAACTCTTGCAAAAAAAATCTGCCTTTTTTTTGCTGATTCTGAATAAAAATGCATAAGTAAAATAAAATATGTCAGAAAATTTTACACAGTGTGAGCTTAACCTTATATGTATATAATAGTTATATCATTCTAACATTCTAAGTTATGTAGGGTTACAAATTTACATTTTATATGGAGTATATGTGAGACATGGCTGGCCTTAGCTGTGTGCCAACTATGCGGTCGCACAGGGCACCAGCTGTAGAGGGGCAACAACAAGATGGGTGCAAATTATTATCAGCAGGGTCTATTTGCCATTTATTACTATATTAGGTCCAGTAAACATCATGTAAATTATCACAATGAAGTTTCTCCTAGTTCACTTCAAGGTTCTGTTCACACTAACTATAGTGTTGCATACTTTTTCACATTGGATGGGAAGTATACTGTTACGCCGAGCGCTCTGGGTCCCTGCTCCTCCCCGGAGCGCTCACGGCGTCTCTCTCCCTGCAGCGCCCCGGTCAGACTCGCTGACCGGGAGCGCTGCACTGACATTGCCGGCGGGGATGCGATTCGCATAGCGGGACGCGCCCGCTCGCGAATCACATCCCAAGTCACTTACCCGTCCTGGTCCCCGGCTGTCATGTGCTGGCGCGCGCCAGCTCTCTGAGACTTAAAGGGCCAGTGCACCAATGATTGGTGCCTGGCCCAATTAGCCTAATTAGCTTCCACCTGCTCCCTGGCTATATCACCTCACTTCCCCTGCACTTCCTTGCCGGATCTTGTTGCCTTGTGCCAGTGAAAGCGCTTAGTGTTGTCCAAGCCTGTGTTACCTGATCTTCTGCTATCCATATTGACTACGAACCTTGCCGCCTGCCCCGACCTTCTGCTACGTCTGACCTTGCCTCTGCCTAAGTCCTTCTGTCCCACGCCTTCTCAGCAGTCAGCGAGGTTGAGCCATTGCTAGTGGATACGACCTGGTTGCTACCGCCGCAGCAAGACCATCCCACTTTGCGGCAGGCTCTGGTGAACACCAGTAGCCACTTAGAACCGGTCCACCGGCACGGTCCACGCCAATCCCTCGCTGACACAGTGGATCCACAACCTGTAAGCCGAATCGTGACAGTAGATCCGGCCATGGATCCCGCTGAGGTGCCGCTGCCAATTCTCGCTGACCTTACCACGGTGGTCGCTCAGCAATCGCAGCAAATTGCCCAACAAGGACAGCAGCTGTCGCAGTTGACCGCCACGTTACAGCAACTTCTGCCTCTGCTACAGCAGCAACCATCTCCTCCGCCAGCTCCTGCACCTCCTCCGCAGCGAGTGTCCGCTCCTAGCCTCCGCTTGTCCCTGCCGGACAAATTTGATGGGGACTCTAGACTCTACCGTGGATTTTTGTCTCAATGTTCCCTGCATATGGAGATGTTGTCGGACCTATTTCCTACAGAACGGTCTAAGGTGGCGTTCGTAGTGAGCCTTCTTTCTGGAAAGGCCTTGTCTTGGGCCACACCGCTCTGGGACCGCAATGATCCTGCCACAGCCACAGTCCAGTCCTTCTTCGCTGAAGTCCGTAGTGTCTTCGAGGAACCAGCCCGAGCTTTTTCTGCCGAGACTGCCCTGCTGAACCTGGTCCAGGGTAATTCTTCAGTAGGCGAGTACGCCATCCAATTTCGTACTCTCGCTTCCGAATTATCTTGGAATAACGAGGCTCTCTGCGCGACCTTTAAAAAAGGCCTATCCAGTAACATCAAGGATGTGCTGGCCGCACGAGAGACTCCTGCCAACCTGCAAGAACTTATCCATTTGGCCACCCGCATTGACATGCGTTTTTCTGAGAGACACCAGGAGCTCCGCCAGGAAAAAGACCTAGATCTCTGGGCACCTCTCCCACAGTATCCTTTGCAATCTACGCCTGTGCCTCCCGCCGAGGAGGCCATGCAAGTGGATCGGTCTCGCCTGACCCAGGAAGAGAGGAATCGCCGTAGGGAAGAAAATCTTTGTCTGTACTGTGCCAGTACCGAACATTTCTTGGTGGATTGCCCTATTCGTCCTCCACGTCTAGGAAACGCACGCACCCAGCTCACGTGGGTGTGGCGTCTCTTGGTTCGAAGTCTGCTTCTCCACGTCTCACGGTGCCCGTGCGGATTTCTCCTTCTGCCAACTCCTCCCTCTCAGCCGTGGCCTGCTTGGACTCTGGTGCCTCTGGGAATTTTATTCTGGATTCTTTGGTGAATAAGTTCTGCATCCCGGTGACCCGACTCGTCAAGCCGCTCTACATTTCCGCGGTCAACGGAGTAAGATTGGATTGCACTGTGCGTTACCGCACAAAACCCCTCTTAATGTGCATTGGACCCCATCACGAAAAAATTTAATTTTTCGTTCTTCCCAACTGCACCTCCGAAGTCCTCCTCGGTCTGCCATGGCTCCAGCTTCATTCTCCCACCCTTGACTGGACCACCGGGGAGATGAAGAATTGGGACTCTGCTTGCCACAAATGCCTCTCCTCTCCTCCCAGTCCCGTCAGGCAAGCCTCAGTGCCTCCTCCTACACCTGGTCTCCCCAAGGCTTATCAGGACTGTGCCATGCCTCCTCTTGGCTCCCGTCCTGGTGACACCCTGCCCCTTGCCAAGCTTCACCCTCTGCCCTCCCTCCCCATTCCCACTCTGCTGTACTGCCTGCCTTTGAGGAAACCCTACTATCACTCCCGGTGTCCTCATCCCATGTGAAGCAGTTGCCGGACAAAAAAAGGGGGAGACCTAAGGGGGGGGGTACTGTTACGCCGAGCGTTCCGGGTCCCTGCTCCTCCCCGGAGCGCTCACGGCGTCTCTCTCCCTGCAGCGCCCCGGTCAGACCCGCTGACCGGGAGCGCTGCACTGACATTGCCGGCGGGGATGCGATTCGCATAGCGGGACGCGCCCGCTCGCGAATCGCATCCCAAGTCACTTACCCGTCCCGGTCCCCGGCTGTCATGTGCTGGCGCGCGCGGCTCCGCTCTCTAGGGCGCGCGCGCCAGCTCTCTGAGACTTAAAGGGCCAGTGCACCAATGATTGGTGCCTGGCCCAATCAGCCTAATTAGCTTCCACCTGCTCCCTGGCTATATCACCTCACTTCCCCTGCACTTCCTTGCCGGATCTTGTTGCCTTGTGCCAGTGAAAGCGTTTAGTGTTGTCCAAGCCTGTGTTACCTGATCTCCTGCTATCCATATTGACTACGAACCTTGCCGCCTGCCCCGGCCTTCTGCTACGTCTGATCTTGCCTCTGCCTAAGTCCTTCTGTCACACGCCTTCTCAGCAGTCAGCGAGGTTGAGCCGTTGCTAGTGGATACGACCTGGTTGCTACCGCCGCAGCAAGACCATCCCGCTTTGCGGCGGGCTCTGGTGAACACCAGTAGCCACTTAGAATCGGTCCACCGGCACGGTCCACGCCAATCCCTCGCTGACACAGTGGATCCACAACCTGTAAGCTGAATCGTGACATATACCACAGCTTGTATGTTTATTATTTCTGTCAAAACACAGGACTGAATGATTTTAAGTCATTCCCTTCTCGGCCCTGGACCCCTAGAAATGCAGACAATAATCTTCGGTGCACAATACGTTGACTTGTCTGGCTGCTATGTGACCGTGTGCATCTGGCTGCATTATAGCACATTTTTAGGGTTTTTGAACTGGGAATTTGTTTGCCTGGTATGTAATATGGGCTCCAACTTTTTTTTTAGCTACACCCCAACACCACAACTTTCTGTCCGAGGTATTCTCTGGGGGCTTCACAATGAAAAATAAAATGGGGGCAGCAAAGGACAATTTTGCACAGGGTACCATGCAGCTTAAGGCTGGTCCTGACCCTAAACGTACTTATGCATCCCTCAAAAAATCTTACATGTTTTACTGCCCATTTCCATGGTTTTTCCATTTAAAATTTTACATATTTTACACATTTCACTTGTAAAACGCGCATATAGAGGACAGCCAATAACCAAATCACAAAGCCATACTAATTCATGGTAAAAACTGTTTGATCCGTGACCTTGGTATGTGAGCTCAGCCTACATAGAGAAGTAGAAAAATGGATTTGAATGTCACAGATATTAGTACAGTGGTTCCTTAACTTACATCAGCCTCATGTTACAATTTTCAACATACTGTAGTCTTTTCTGGACAATTGTAACTTGACCCAGACTCAACATACCATTCTACGGACAGTCCAGATCTGCAAAACGTGTCAATCGCTGGAAGAAATGAAAACACCTGTGTTACTAAAGTGCATGCAATGACTGTCTGGTAGCGCCTCTCTTCAGTACTACATGTTCTGTACCAATTGTTACCTGTGCCAGGGTTTAGCTGCTCCTTTGGACACCAGGTAAGGGGGGCTCCATTTTACTTTTTTAGGACATTGCGTGTACTGTACAGGACCCTGAAGAAGCTCCTATCCTCTACATAGACAGTGATATACAGCTTCTGGCAGATCTCTCTTACTTTTATATATAAGGACTTTCTTTATCTACATTAGTTATCTACTTATTTTTCTTTAATCCTCACTTTTTCCTATTTTTGGATGACATTTTTAGGCTTCAGAACCAATTACCAGGTTTCCATAGAGTTAAAGACTCAATGTATGATGATTTCAACATACAATGGTCATCCTGGAACCAATTAATGCTATATTTTGAGGGACCACTGTACTAAGTGTGCCCAGCTATGTTAAAAATCTATACATTTATGTGAGATGTCCTGTTTTTTCATGACTTTATTCTGTGCCATGTTAATGGAAGCCTCGTCTTCCATTATCATGAATTTGTTGGAACATCTTCATTTTGTACATAATGAAATTATTTTTACTAACCCCCCAAAAATAACTTTTTTTTTTCCCACAGGAAAGCAAAGAGCAATAACATAGTCAATTTTGCCCTGTGTAAATCTACCATGATTAAAAGGAAAAATAATGCTATCATTTGGAATGCACTGAAGACTGTTGTTTTGCCTGTCCCTGGTAAACATGTGTGGAAAAGAAAAGCCAGAAATCTTTGGGCAGCCGTGTCTACACCCCACTGTGTGGATGGAGCTAACAGAAAACATCTACAACTCAAAATGCAAGCTAAAAGCTCTCTAAAAAACATCTCTGACATGGTGGCTACTTTGGCTGATAGCAATCGTTGCTTTGTCAATGTTGAAACTGGAGTGTATTAGGCAATGGAAACCTTGGAAGAGAACAAAACAACATTACAAATGATATATGCTTTACACCAATAAACTTACCTTGCTTGATAATTTTTCAAATAAGAATCTATCTATCTTTCTATCTAATATCTCACTCTTTTTCTTACCATTTGTGAACCATAGGAGCTTACTTATAGGGATCACTGCCATACTCTGACAAAAATTTTGCCTGAAAACATGTGCCGCTTGCTATGTGAAGCAGTGCAATATTTATGAATATCTATAAGGCTGGATTCACATATGTCCAGCATCCGGCATAGGTGAACTCAGCCTTAATCTAGATGTAATTGATGCCACAACTGATGACAACTTGTCCTCAGTTGTATGGCCTCCGGCATCCATTGTTTCTGGGCAATGGACAGGGGAATGCAGTAAGCTGTGTTCCCCTGTCCAGCTTGTCCAACCATCCGACATAAAAATTGAGACCCTGGAAGGTTGGGAACTGTCCCATTCAAACAAATGGGATCAGTTCTAGCATCAGTTTCCCTCCGGACGCCAACAGCAAAAGTTCTACAGCATTCCTTTTTTTATAAAATTCCAAAAACATCAACATCAAGTTTGTTTTTTTTTCAGGCTGTGATTGTAATGTAAAACAGCTGTGAATAATAATTAAAACAAGAATCGTGGGGGCTCACACTATATATTAGTAACATAGTAACATAGTTCATAAAGTTGAAAAAAGACCAGAGTCCATCAAGTTCAACCTATAACCCTAATGAGTCCCTACAGAGTTGATCCAGAGGAAGGCAAAAAAAAAAAAACTCATACTAGAGGTAACAATTCCTTCCCAACTCCAAATATGGCAGTCAGAATAAATCCCTGGATCAACATTCTGTCCCTATAAATCTAGTATCCACAACCAGCAATGTTATTATTCTCCAAAAATGCATCCAGACCCCTTTTGAACTCTTTTACAGAGTTCACCATTACCACCTCCTCAGGCAGAGAATTCCACAGTCTCACTGCTCTTACAGTAAAGAACTCACGTCTGTGCAGGTGTAAAAACCTTCTTTCCTCTAGACGTAGGGGATGCCCCCTTGTTATACAGTCCTGGATATAAATAAATCATGGGAGAGATCTCTGTACTGTCCCCTGATATATTTATACATAGTTATTAGGTCTCCCCTAAGCCTTCTTTTTTCTAAACTAAATAACCGGAATTCTTATAATCTTTCTGGGTACTGTAGTCCTCCCATTCCCCGTATTACCCTGGGTGCCCGTCTTTGAACCCTCTCCAGCTCCACTATATCTTTCTTGTACACTGGTGTCCAGTACTGTACACAGTATTCCATGTGTGGTCTGACTAGTGATTTGTACAGTGGTAGTGGAGTTATTTCCTTGTCGTGGGCATCTATGCCCCTATTGATGCACCCTATGATTTTATTAAATAAATATATATATATATATCGAGGTGCTTGTGTTGCACGTACCCTTCGTGCCAATAAAATGCAAAAGAGAAAAAGAAAATGATAAAGACCTCTCTCTCTCTCTCTCTCTCTCTCTCTCTCTATATATATATATATATATATATACAGTGACTTATGATGGCCCCGACATATGATCATTTCAACATATGATGGCCTCTCAGAGCCCATCGTATGTTGAAGGCAGCATCAACATATGATGCTGCTGTGTGTCGGGGCCATCATACAAACAGCTATCTGACAGCGCTGACAACTTCAGCAACTGACAGATAGTTGTTTAATGTGCCCCGTGTGCCCCGTTCTGCCTCCTGTTACTCACATGCTGTCCTGCTAACTCACGCAGGCTTCCACTGTGAGCTCTGTGTAAGCCCCGCCCCCCAGTTCAGCTATAGCCAATAGCCTGCAGCATCTTGCTGCAGGCATCCAATGAGCTGCTCCCCTTCCTTTCCTATAGAGCTGTAGTCAGCAGGATCATAATGGAGGACATTCTGTCCCCCTTGAAGGTATTTAAAGAACTGTACAGTACTGTATGCGATGTCACATACAATACAATGTCACATCACATACAATACATATATACACAATACACCCCATACATCAATGTTTCCCTATCAGTGTGCCTCCTTCTGTTGCTATAACTATACTACAACTATAACTCCCAGCATGCCCAGACAGTGAATGGCTGTACATGCATGCTGGGAGTTGTAGTTGTGCAACAGCTGGAGGCACCCTGGTTTGTTAAACACTCCCCATACACTCCACATACAGTGGTCATCCCAGAACCAATTAGCAGTTTCCCATAGAGATATGTATTCAACATACAATGGTTCCAAGGCCCCAGAACCAATTACCATTTTTACATAGACATATGTACTCGACATATGATGGTTTCAACATATGATGGTTCTCCTGGAACCAATTAATATCATATGTTGAGGGACCACTGTATGTATATGTATGTATATATATATATATATATATATATATATATATATATATATATATATAAAATTTAACTATGTTGTATGTAAAAATCAAGAATGATATTTATTCTAACATGTAAATACATAAATGTATGTCCAAGTAGGGCCCTTGCTGTGGACTATACCGTTGATAAAAATGCACATATAAAATAAATAAAAAAATATATAGTACAATAGAATAAAATCAGATGAATTAAAATGTAGCAGAATACAGCCACCCACAGTCTTGTGATAATGTATCACTGTATAAGTATATAATGTTGTTGCTGTGTCCAGTAAGTTGTTGTATCCAATAGTGTTTACTGTAAGAAAACTGTCATCAGATTAATAAAAATAACTACCCTCATCATGTGCAGCACATAGATTACATCACAGTATTGTAATCAAACATGTCTATCACCACAATAGCATTGTACTTATCCACCTGTTTAATAAGAATAGATTTAACCCCTTAAGGACACAGCCCATTTTCACCTCTAGGACGCAGCCCTTTTTTGCACATCTGACCACTGTCACTTTAAACATTAATAACTCTGGAATGCTTTTACTTATCAATCTGATTCCGAGATTGTTTTTTCGTGACATATTCTACTTTAACATAGTGGTAAATTTTTGTGGTAACTTGCATCCTTTCTTGGTGAAAAATCCCAAAATTTGATGAAAAAATTGAAAATTTTGTATTTTTCTAAATTTGAAGCTCTCTGTTTGTAAGGAAAATGGATATTCCAAATATTATTTTTTTTGGATTCACATATACAATATGTCTACTTTATATTTTCATCATAAAATTGACAAGTGTTTACTTTTGGAAGACACCAGAGGGCTTCAAAGTTCAGCAGCAATTTTACAATTTTTCACAAAATTTTCAAACTCGCTATTTTTCATGGACCAGTTCAGGTTTGAAGTGGATTTGAAGGGTCTTCATATTAGAAATACCCCATAAATGACCCCATTACAAAAACTGCACCCCCCAAAGTATTCAAAATGACAATCAGTAAGTGTTTTAACCCTTTAGGTGTTTCACAGAAAAAGCAGCAAAGTGAAGGAGAAAATTCAAAATCTTCATTTTTTACACTTGCATGTTCTTGTAGACCCAATTTTTGAATTTTTACAAGGGATAAAAGGATAAAATTTATACTTGACTTTGTAGCCCAATTTCTCTCGAGTAAGCACATACCTCATATGTCTATGTAAATTGTTCGGCGGGCGCAGTAGAGGGCTCAGAAGCGAAGGAGCGACAAGGGGATTTTGGAGAGTACGTTTTTCTGAAATGGTTTTTTGGGGGCATGTTGCATTTAGGAAGCCCCTATGGTGCCAAAACAGCAAATAAAAAAAACATGGCATACCATTTTGGAAACTAGACCCCTTGAGGAACGTAAAAAGGAATTAAGTGAGCCTTAATACCCCACAGGTGTTTCATGACTTTTGCATATGTAAAAAAATAATAATAATTTTTCACTAAAATGTGTGTTTCCCCCCAAATTTCACATTTTTGCAAGGGTTAATAGCAGAAAATACCCTCCAAAATTTGTAACCCCATCTCTTCTGAGTATGGAGGTACCCCATAAGTTGACCTGAAGTGCATTACGGGCGAACTACAATGCTCAGAAGAGAAGGAGTCATATTTGGCTTTTTGAGAGCAAATTTTGCTCGGGGGGCATGTCGCATTTAGGAAGCCCCTATGGTGCCAGGACAGCAAAAAAAAACGACATGGCATACCATTTTGGAAACTAGACTCCTTGAGGAACGTAACAAGGGATAAAGTGAACCTTAATACCCCACAGGTGTTTCACGACTTTTGCATATGTAAAAAAAATAATTTTTTTTTACCAAAAATGCTTGGTTTAGCAAAAATTTTACATTTTTAAAAAAGGTAATAGCAGAAAATACCCCCCAACATTTGAAGCCCAATTTCTCCCGATTCAGAAGACACCCAATATGGGGATGAAAAGTGCTCTGCTGGCGCACTACAGGTCTCAGAAGAGAAGGAGTCACATTTGGCTTTTTGGAAGCAAATTTTGCTCTGGGGGCATGCCGCATTTAGGAAGCACCTATGGTGCCAGGACAGAAAAAAAAAACACATGGCATACCATTTTGGAAACTAGACCCCTTGGGGAACGTAACAAGGGGTAAAGTGAACCTTAATACCCCACAGGTGTTTCACGACTTTTGCATATGTAAAAAAAATTAAAAAAAATTTACACTAAAATGCTTGTTTTCCCCCAAATTTTACATTTTTACAAGGGATAATAGCAGAAAATACCCCCCAAAATTTGTAACCCCATCTCTTCTGAGTATGGAAATACCCAATAAGTGGACGTGAAGTGCACTGGGGGCGACCTACAATGCTCAGAAGAGAAGGAGCATCATTGAGCTTTTGGAGAGAGAATTTGGCCATGTGCATTTCCAAAGCCCCCCGTGGTGCCAGAACAGTGGACCCCCCACATGTGACCCCATTTTTAAAACTACACCCCTCACGGAAGGTAATAAGGGGTGCAGGGAGAATTTACACCCCACTGGCATTTGACGGATCTTTGGAACAGTGGGCTGTGTAAATTAAAAATTTTATTTTTCATTTTCACAGACCCCTGTTTCAAAGATCTGTCAGACACCTGTGGGGCGTAAATGCTCACTGTACCCCTTATTACATTCCGTGAGGGGTGTAGTTTCCAAAATGGGGTCACATGTGGGTATTTATTGTTTTGCACTTATGTCAGAACCGCTGTAAAATCAGCCACCCCTGTGCAAATCACCAATTTAGACCTCAAATTTACATGGTGCACTCTCCCTTCTGAGCCTTGTTGTGCGTCCCCAGAACACTTTGCGCCCACATATGGGGTATCTCCGTCCTCAGGAGAAAATGCGTTACAAATTTTGGAGGCTTTTTTTCTTTTACCGCTTGTGAAATTTTAAAGTATGGGGCAACACCAGTATGTTAGTGTACAAAAATGTTTTTTTTTACACTAACATGCTGGTGTAGACCCCAACTTTACCTTTTCATAAGGGGTAAAAGGAGAAAAAGCCCCCCAAAATTTGTTAGGCAATTTCTCCCGAGTACGGCTATACCCCATATGTGGCCCTAAACTGTTGCCTTGAAATACACCAGGGCTCCAAAGTGAGAGCGCCATATGCATTTGAGGCCTAAATTAGGGATTTGCATAGGGGTGGACATAGGGGTATTTTACACCAGTGATTCTCAAACAGGGTGCCTCCAGCTGTTGCTAAACTCCCAGCATGCTTGGACAGTCAATGGCTGTCCGGAAATGCTGGGAGTTTTTGTTTTGCAACAGCTGGAGGCTCCGTTTTGGAAACACTGCTGTAGGATACGTTTTTCATTTTTATTGGGGGGGAAGGGGTGGTGGTGGGGGGGGGGGGCAGTGTACGTGTGTATATGTAGTGTTTTACTCTTTATTTTGTGTTAGCGTAGTGTAGTGTTTTTAGGTTACATTCACACTGACGGCGGATTACACTGAGTCTCCCGCTAGGAGTTTGAGCTGCGGCTGCTGCAGCTCAAACCTGAAGCAGGGAATTCACTGTAATCCGCCGCCAGTGTGAATGTAACCTGTACATTCACATGGGGGGGGGGGGGGGGGGAACTACAACTCCCAGCATGCACTGACAGAACGTGCATGCTGGGAGTTGTAGTTTTGCAACAGCTGGAGGCACACTGGTTGGAAAATACTGAGTTAGGTAATAGAACCTATTACCTAACTCGGTATTTCCCAACCAGTGTGCCTCCAGCTGTTGCAGAACTACAACTCTCAGCATGTACTGATTGCCAAAGAGAATGCTGGGAGATGTAGTTATGCAACAGCTGGATGCACGCAAGTACAACTCCCAGCATGCCGAGACAGCCATTTGCTGTTCCTGAATGCTGGGAGTTGTAGTTTTGCAAGATTTAGAGGGGTTCAGGCTGGAGATCACTGACAGTGGTCTCTAAACTGTGGCCCTCCAGATGTTGCAAAACTACAAATCTCAGCATGCTAAGACAGCAAACTGCTGTCTGGGCATGCTGGGAGTTGTAGTTTTGTAATATCTGGAGGGCTACAGTTTAGAGACCACTGTCAGTGATCTCTAGCCTGAACCCCTCTAAATCTTGCAAAACTACAACTCCCAGCATGCCAACACAGCAAACAGCTGTCAAGGCATGGTGGGAGTTGTAGTTTTGCAACATCTGGAGGGCGACAGTTTAGAGACCACTCTCTAAACTGTCGCCCTGCAGATGTTGCTAGGCAACAGACTATGGACACGCGGCGCCATACTCACCTCCACCGCCGCCGTGATCACAGCCGCCGCCGCCGGGTAAGTGATCGCCGCCGCCGCCGCCGCTGCTACACGGTTCCCCCCGCTGTGCCCGGACACCGATGGGCGGGCATAGCGCGGGGAACCGAACTTTAACCCCCCCGCCCCCAGTCTGCTATTGGTCGGCCGCTCCGCCGATCAATAGCAGGGATAGGAGGGGTGGCAACCCTGCCACCTCACTCCTATCTCTTCAAGGGGGATCGAGCGCTCCCCCTGCAAACACCATAGATGCCGTGATCAGACTGATCACGGCATCTATGGGGTTAATGCTGCCGGGACCGGCGCGATCGCGGCCCCGGCAGCTGCGGTGGGACTCCGGCTGTGATTGACAGCTGAGTCCCACCCGCGATCTCCTGCGCTGCCCGCGGCAGAGCAGGAGATCGCTTGGACGTATGCATACGTCCATTTGCGCGAACGTGTAATTCGCCTGGACGTATGCATACGTCCAATAGCGGGAAGGGGTTAAAGGGGTACTCGTGTGGAATTATTTTTTTTTAAAATCAACTGGTGTCAAAAAGTTAAACAGATTTGTAAATGACTTCTATTAAAAAATCTTAATACTTCCAGTACTTATTAGCTGCTAAATACTACAGAGGAAATTCTTCAGAGTATGCCTTTAACCCCTTAACCACTTATTGACCCAGGGCATACCTGTACGCCTGTGGGAATTTCGGTCTCTGCCGCGCGGGGACCGGATCGGGATGCCTGCTGAGGCCCCCCCCCATGTCAGCGATCACCGCAAATCGCCAGCCAATTCAGACCGGCGATCTGAGGCAATTCCGGGTGATATGGGTCTCCAGTGACCCAGAAAATAAGGGGGATCGGGGCTGTCAAAGACACCCACGATCCCCCTGAAGGGATAGGAGTGAGGTGGCAGGGGTGCCACCCCTCCCATCCCTGCTATTGGTCAGTCAGAAGTGACTGACCAATAGCAGATCGGGACCAGGGGGGGGGGGGTTAAAGTTTGGTTCCCCTGTTCTGTCCACCCACAGTAGTCTGGGCAGAATGGGGGAACTGTCCTGTTACCGGTGCCGGAGATCACTTACCATTGGCGGCGGAGACTGGCGGCGTCAGCGGATGGTCATGACGTGCGGCTGGCTCCCTGGTTCAGACTACTGAAGCCGGTGAGTTGCCTAGCAACATCTGGAGAGCTACAGTTCGGACACCCCTTTACAGTGGTCTCTAAACTGTAGCCCTCCAAAGGTTGCAGAACTACAACTCCCAGCATGCCCAGACAACTGTTTGCTGTCTGGGCATGCTGGGATTTGTAGTTTTGCAACATCTGGAGGGCCCTCTAAATCTTGCAAAACTACCTCCAGCTGTTGTATAACTACATCTCCCAGCATGCCCTTCGGCGATCAGTACATGCTGGGAGTTGTAGTTTAATTAAACGCATTCAAGAACATCTTAGAGCCATTGGCAGCGGTTCCTACACTAACGCATCAAATGTTTCTAAACACTTTAAAAATGTCCATGATGGTAATGTAGCTTATTTTTCGTTCTCGGGTATTGAAATAGTTTGTTCACATGACAGAGGTGGAGACCGTATCAAATTATTACGCAACAGGGAAATCTTTTGGATTTACTCTTTGCGCACATTTCAACCACATGGGTTAAATTTAAAATCAGACGTCATCCTTCATTACTAAATAGTTTTAGGTTGCCTTTGATATTTCATATACATTATCATTCATTGTATCACTATTTATCAGTGTTTTTGCAACCTTTTTCCTCCCAACTTACATTTTGTGTCTCCTTAAAAATATACAGGTTTCATATACATTGTTTGCACTGATTTTATAACTATGTTATAGGTGCTTAATGATTTATGATTTTATACCTGTTATGTTTAGCAGAAGGGTGCCTCTATTTTTGGAACGGACAGGGTTAATCTCTGTGATTACAAGATAGATTTACTCACCTGTTCCATTAGGAGGCTGTGATTTATTCCCCTACCCTTCTGCTTCCCACCATGCATCTGATGAAAGGTCACATGACCTGAAACGCGTCATGCTTGGCGCTGACTCCTGGAATTTTAAATGTTTGTCTTACTGAAGTATCTCCATGTCGATGATTTTATGTGGTTCTAATAAAGGTGAAGTTTCATAATCGCTGGCATCTACCTTCTTTCTTCGTACCCTTGAAGGATTACATTGCCGTGCGGTGGCCGGGTGAGCTGACTACTCTTCCATTTTTGCTTAATTTACAAATCTGTTTAACTTTCTGACACCAGTTGATTTAAAAAATAAAAATGTTTTACACCAGAGTATGCCTTTAACCCCTTAACCACTTAGGGACCCAGGGCATACCTGTACACCCGTGGGAATTTCGGTCTCTGCTGCGCGGGGACTGGATCGGGATGCCTGCTGAGGCCCCCCCCCCATGTCGGCGATCACCGCAAATCGCCAGCCAATTCAGACCGGCGATCTGAGGCAATTCCTGGTGATATGGGTCTCCAGTGACCCAGAAAATAAGGGGGATCGGGGCTGTCAAAGACACCCACGATCCCCCTGAAGGGATAGGAGTGAGGTGGCAGGGGTGCCACCCCTCCCATCCCTGCTATTGGTCAGTCAGAAGCGACTGACCAATAGCAGATCGGGAACAGGGGCGGGTTAAAGTTTGGTTCCCCTGTTCTGTCCACCCACAGTAGTCTGGGCAGAATGGGGGAACTGTCCTGTAACCGGTGCCGGAGATCACTTACCATTGGCGGCGGCGACCGGCGGCGGCAGCGGACGGCCATGACGTGCGGCTGGCTCCCTGGTTCAGACTACTGAAGCCGGTGAGTTGCCTAGCAACATCTGGAGAGCTACTGTTTGGAGACCCCTTTACAGTGGTCTCTAAACTGCAGCCCTCCAGAGGTTGCAAAACTACAACTCCCAGCATGCCCAGACAGCTGTTTGCTGTTTGGGCATGCTGGGATTTGTAGTTGTGCAACAGCTTGAGGGCTACTGTGCAGTGGTCTCTAAACTGTCGCCCTTTAGATATTGCAAAACTACAAATCAAAGCATGCCCACACAGCAGTTTGCTGTCTGGGCATGCTGGGATTTGTAGTTTTGCAACATCTGGAGGGCCCTCTAAATCTTGCAAAACTACCTCCAGCTGTTGTATAACTACATCTCCCAGCATGCCCTTCGGCGATCAGTACATGCTGGGAGTTGTAGTTTTGCAACAGCTGGAGGCACACTGGTTGGAAAATACCGAGTTAGATAACATAACTTAACTGAAGGTTTTCCAACCAGTGTGCCTCCAGCTGTTGCAAAAGTACAACTCCCAGCATGCACGGTCTGTCAGTGCATGTTGGGAGTTGTAATTTTGCAACAGCTGGAGGTTTGCCCCCACCCATGTGAATGTACAGGGTACATTCACACAGGTGGGTTTACAGTGAGTTTCCTGCTTCAAGTTTGAGCTGCGGCAAATTTTCCGCCGCAGCGCAAACTCCTAGCGGGAAACTCACCGTAAACCCCCACCTGTGTGAATGTACCCTAAAAACACTACACTACACTAACAAATAATAAAGGGTAAAACACTACATGCCCCCCCCCCCCCCAATAAAAATGAAAAACAGAGCCTCCAGGTGTTGCAAAACAACAACTCCCAGCATTTTCAGACAGCCACTGACTGTCCAGGCATGCTGGGATTTTAGCAACAGCTGGAGGCACCCTGTTTTGGAATCACTGGAGTAGAATACCCCTATGTCCACCCCTGGCAAGAACCATCTTAACTTGTCTCTGCATGGACATCATCTGCTCTGGAATTGGCAATAAAATGTCCTCAATGGTGGAGACCCACCGCTCAACCTCGCTAGTGCGTTCACGGAGCTTTTGAGTCTCGTGGCGGAGTATCACAAAATCTTGATGGAGTTCATCCACCTTAGTAACCATCATTGTTTGACAGGATGTGAAAGCTGCTAACAGTTGAGTAAACTTCTGGTTCACCGAGTCAGCGGGGCATGCAGAGTGATGGGGAGAGCAGCACCTCTCCGAGCCAGGAGAGAAAGAGAACAAAAGGGGGGGGGGAGCAGGAGCTGAGTAGGGCCCCCCTCCACCCCCAAGGGTCTTGTAAATTGGCTGAGAGTCCTCACAGCATGCACCGAAACTTTAGAGACCAAAGGAGTAGGAGCACAGGAGTCTCGCCCGGCATGTTCCTCAGCAGGCGGAGGGCCCTTATCAGAGGAGATCTCGTCTCCTGAGGACTGTCTGGCAGCCCCAGCCGCTGGCTTGGCTTTTTGGACCGGTGTCTCGGGCCCCCCATGTCCGCCAATAGCAGCGTAGGGTTACAGCAAAGGTAGATGCACAGGAAATGCAATGCAGGCACAGCAGGTGCGCAGTGAAGTAACAGTAGATTTACAGCCGATGCTACGCGGGGAGCACAGTAGATGCACAGTGGATGCGATGGAGGCACAGTGAAGTCCCATTAGATGGACAGCAGATGAACCGAGGGGCCCAGTAGATGCGCAGTGGAGACGGTACAAGCACAGCAGATGTACGATGAGGTCACAGTAGATGTACAGCAGATACCCCTTGGAGGCACAGCAGATGCATAGTAGATGCGATGCAGACACAGCAGGTGCACAGTAAAGTCACATTAGATGCACAGCAGATGAACCGTGGGGGGACAGTAGATACACAGTAGAAACGATGCAGGCACAGTAGCTGCACAGTGCAGTCACAGTAGATGCTCAGTAGTCGTGGTGAAGGTACAGCTGATGCATAGTAAATCCCTAAGAGCCACAAGGAATGTCCAGCAACAGCACATTACGGGGCACAGAGTTCAGTATGGGCAGGTACTAGGATCAGAAATCATAGGGATGACAGGGAGGCCGCACTTGAACCCCCGACTGCTTGAGCCAGCAGCCAGCCACCAAACTCTCACACAAGCAGCAGAGTACAATTCACCTCAGTGACAGCAGTTGCAGTCCTCCCCAGCGACAGCAGAGGGCACCAGGGGATAACATGTCCACTTCAGGAGGCTCCCCTTACTCCTATAATTGGTGGAGGATGTGGGCAACCTGTTGCTAGGGGCAATGGCATGACAAAATGCTGCATTTGAATTTTGTGGACATTTAAAAAGCCAGAAGCATATGTCCTGGGTGAAAGCTGCTGATGCTGCATTGCAGAGCCGATCCAGCACAATGGAAGAGGTGATAAAGCAGCTGTTACAGGCTAACCTGAGACTTAGTCCTTGGAACAGCAACAGAAGTTTAATGCAGAAGCTTTTCAAGCCCATCAACAAGCACAACAGCAGACCATGGCACAACAACAGGAAACAAACCGCTTGCTAATGGAGAAGACTGCTGCGCTCAGAGAGACTGTTGTTGCTCAGACCTCACGAGTGGAGAAAACCCCCCCTGAAACTGTGAATGTGAGGAGGTTCTTGGGGGCTATATTCCTGTCTGTTCCTGTAGTCTGTTTAGACTCATCGTTTTTCCTGTCTGGTGTTTTGAACTCTATTTGTTTATTAGTTCTTTATTCAGATCTTTGGACATGCACTGTACATGCACTGATCTTAGAGTACTCTTAGATCTTAGAGTGATTACTTAGCTAGGGTTTTCCTCTGTGCTTTACCATAGGTCTATAGTGTCCCCTGAACTTAATACTATAGAGTTCAATGTTCCTGTTTTGTTTCTGGTTTGTGACCGACTGTTTAATAGTATGTGTTTTTAGGCCCCTTTACTGTAGCTCAGGGAGGGACCGTCACCCAGTTGTCGATATACTGTTTAGGGTGGGTGGACAAGTAGGCAGGGAGAAATGTTTTAGGATCAGTTTAGGGCTCCCTCTCCCTGTCCCCTGGTTGGTCCCTGACAGCTTGTTTCCCCAGATTTCAGCAAAGTTTCTGGTTTAGACGGATGCGTCTGATACAGGTTTGGGAGCAGTCCTGTCACAAGTGGTAAATGGGGAAGAACACCCAGTAATGTGCCTGAGTAGGAAACTGACCCCAGCAGAGAAAGAATATGCCATAGTGGAAAGATAGTGTCTTGCCATCAAGTGGGCATTGGAGTCCCTGAAATATTATCTGCTGGGTAGAGAATCTGTGTTGGTGACAGACCATGCTTCTCTCCTTACAAAATTTCAGTTTTAAAGTGGAACATAGATCGGGGACATTACAAGGCAATGCGGATGCATTGTTAGGGTGTACTGTATGGTCACTAAAAATCCCCAGACCTCTGGTATGAAGAAGAGGGGGGGGGGGATATGTGGTAAAATGTACGGGAAAGTGGTGGATGGGGTGTATATTTTACCTGGTTTCCTCAGCCAGGCATGATAAAGGAAATCCAGAAGGTTATATTCTGTTTTAGCAGAGCATAGTCTGCTAGGGCTCTTTTGATTAAGTTACATGGGCTGGATTTCCTGGACTGGAGAATAGGTTGGAAGTGGGAGTGATCCAGTCCACACCCCTAGTCCACTATGGGTTTCCCTAATCCAAGGGGTTCCCTGGTGAGGCTTCCTGTGCTGATTGCTAGAGAGGAAACCTTCTAGTAAAGGACTTTTCGGGTTTGAGTGCTAGAGAGACTGAGAGATGAGAAGCAGCCACAGCCAGAACTGCAGCTCAAACCTACCATGTCTGAACCTTCCTCTATGGACATTTTGTGAGTTTGCTCGGGGCCTGACATTAGGCCCATAGTAGGTAGTGAGGTATCCTGATGTTTAGTTACAGTCGAACATGCTTAGGTTTTATTGTTTTGTTTGCATGCTGTTTGCATGTTTGAAACCTGCTGCCTGTGTGAATACTGTCACTGCCGACCCCACCATGTGAGCTGTTCCCTACAATATATACAGTACAGACCAAAAGTTTGGAAACACCTTTTCATTCAGAGTTTTCTTTATTTTCATAACTATGAAAATTGTAGATTCACACTGAAGGCATCAACACTATGAATTAACACATGTGGAATTATATACATAACAAAAAAATTGTCATATGTAATATTCTAGGTTCTTCAAAGTAGCCACCTTTTGCTTTGATTACTGCTTTGCACACTCTTGGCATTCTCTTGTTGAGCTTCAAGAGGTAGTCACCTGAAATGGTTTTCACTTCACAGGTGTGCTGGTGTGGAGGAGGAGGTGTGATGGTGTGGGGGTGCTTTGCCGGTGACACTGTTGGGGATTTATTCAAAATTGAAGGCATACTGAACCAGCATGTCTACCACAGTATCTTGAAGCGGCATGCTATTCCATCGGGTTTGCGTTTAGTTGGACCATGATTTATTTTTCAACAGGACAATGACCCCAAACACACCTCCAGGCTGTGTAAGTGCTATTTGACCAAGAAGGAGAGTGATGGGGTGCGGTGCCAGATGACCTGGCCTCCACAGTCACCGGACCTGAACCCAATCGAGATGGTTTGGGGTGAGCTGGACCGCAGAGTGAAGGCAAAAGGGCCAAAGACTGTTGGAAGACAATTTCAGGTAACTACCTCTTGAAGCTCATCAAGAGAATGAGTGTGCAAAGCAGTAATCAAAGCAAAAGTTGGCTATTTTGAAGACCCTAGAATATGACATCTTTTCAGTGGTTTCATACTTTTTTGTTATGTATATAATTCCACATGTGTTAATTCATAGTTTTGAAAATAAAGAAAACTCTGAATGAGAAGGTGTTTCCAAACTTTTGGTCTCTGTACTATATATATATATATATATATATATATATATATATACATTTCTGTCCTGTCTTTTTGTCCTGTTTTGTGGATACCCTCCTTGAATTAGAGAGGTATAGATATTATTTGCATGCTGTAGTTCTCCAGTGTAATTCAATTTCTTTTGGCTCTAATCTTTTTCCCAACAAGAATTCTTTTAAGGTGGTGGCAGGATGACATGAAGTGGCATAAAGAAAAATGATTCTGGCTGTGTTTTTTGTGTGAGTATCAATCGAATTTGCTGTGAAAAAAAACAAGACCAAAGAACACTATCTTCATAGATTTAAAGGAAAAAGAGAACCTCAAACCACAGGGAACCTGAAGGAATACTTCAATAACATTCTCTGTGGTTTGAGGTTTAATTTTTCCTTTAACTGTGTGGAGATAGTGTTCTTGGATTTTGCTTTGACCAAAATACAACTGATACTGTTACTCATAGAAAAGAGCATCTGGGAACATTATCCTTCACACTATTTTATGTCATCCTGTCCATAATAATACTGCCTATGGGACCTACAACAAGGAACGTAATCATATCAGTAGTATTATCTGTAATATCTGTTGAGGGGATCCTCAATAGTCAATAAACCGTGGAGAACATAAACCCACAAAACATATAAAGTTGTTAAGCCAAAATCTTTTTTCTTAATTTTTTTTTTAGTACTGAATATTACCAATATGTGCTATGATACATAAATATGGCCCAGTGTTATGTGTTTTTTTTTTTTTTTAAACCTTTCCGAAACTGGGCAAAATGTATTCCTTATAGAGCAACAACATTATGTTAAATGGTTTTACCCTGCTAATTTAGTAAAATGTCTCAACAACATCATAGTTTCCTCATACACAATAATAAAACTGACAGGTAAAGTGAATGACAGTGATCATCAAATGAGAATAGCATGGGATGAGATATATTAGGCAGCCGGTGAACAATCTAGTGATGTACATGAAGCTGGGAAAAACAACATAAAACCTGGTTTTATTCACCAGAAAAGTTACTGTAGTATAGATTGGTGAAAAGGCAGGTGAGCGGGCATATGAACTTCAGAACTGGGCAATGAAGCAATGCAAGAATGTACTCTGATCCAATGAAGCAAAGACACACAGAGAGGCGGCACTCACCAAGCAGGTACATTTATTCAGGTCTCATGGATGTGAAACAGGTGGCAGGCGGGGGAGCTGCGGTGGAGGACAGGGAAGAGGAAGTGCGAGAGTCGCACAAAACAACTTGTTCCGGCTAGCCCTGTCCTCCACCGCAGCTCCTTCGCCTGCCACCTGTATCATGTCCATGAGACCTGAATAAATGTACCTGCTTGGTGAGTGCCACCTCTCTGTGTGTCTTTGCTTCATGGGATCTTTGTGCTTCTGCTTGGCTGAGCACCCCCGCTGCAGGCTTGCCCATGAGTTAGTCCTAAGTGTTTCCCTGTGCCTCTTCCTACGCTTAGTTTCGTATGTGCTGGTTTTTCTTCTGTGCTGCTTGCAAGAATGTACTCTAGTCTAATGAATACAATTTTATTTTGCATCCTGGAACATGGATGGCTGGCTATATTTGCATATCTTACCTGGAAACAGCTGGCATCAGGATGCATTATGGGAATAAGACATACTGGCAAAAGTTGTAAGATGCTCCAAGCAATATTCTGTTGGGATACATTGGGTCCTGGCATTCATGTGGATTTTACTTAAACATATACCACCTACAGAAACATTTTTGTAGGCCAAGTACATCACTACATGGCAAAGGCATTTTCTAATGGCAGTTGCCTCTTTCAGCTGGGCAATGTGTCCTGCATACTGCAAACATTTTACAGGAATGCTTTGAGGAACAGAACAAAGATTTAAAAATGTTAATTTTTCCATATATCAATGGAGGATCTGTGGGATGGTCTGGAATGAACAAGTGAGATCCATGGAGGCCCACCTTGCACTTTACAGGACACCACAGACATCTGGTACCACACGACACCTTCAGAGGTCTTGTGGTATCCATACTTCAGTGGGTCAGAACTGGAGCTATTTTTGGTGGTACTAGGGGGATGGTTTTAATTCCATGGCTGGTTGATGTAAAAGACAATGTACTGTACATTGTCAGTTTATAAAGGTCTCCAATTAATGCATGTCTTTTTTGGGCAGCAACACCTACCAGACTAAATACTTTATTATTTATAACAAATCCTTTTTGGTAAATTTAAGTTGTTGTACCAGTTTAAAAACACAGAGGAGCAAATTTTGTATTACAGGTTTTTTTTTTAGCTGGCTTTTTTGTGACACGTTGTTGACATTTGTGTCTCATTTATTAATTTGGTTAGCATTGATACTCATAAATTTGCCACATCAACACCTTTGCTATTTTGAAACAGAATGGGATACAATAAATGGTCTAAGTTTGGAGCATCTAAATGCTTTAAAGGGTACCTCTCATCAAAAAAACTTTTGATATATTATATATTGATGTATGCAGAATAACTTCACAATTGCATGTTAATAAAAAAAAATATGCTTCTTTCTATTTAATTTTTCACTTTGAAGAAATGACCACTAGGGGTCTCCTTACCAGTCCTGGCAGCAAGCATTTCAGACTCATGCTGGAGTCCTAAACACTACGAGCTGCCAGTCTGCTTTTTTCACAAAGGAGAACACTCAGAGCTGCCATCCTGCTTTGTTCACAGCCTGTTTGGCTGTGAACAAAGCAGGCTGGCAGCTCTGAGTGTTTAGGACTCCAGCATGATTCAGAAATGCTTGCTGACAGGACTGATCGGGAAAAATACAATAGAAAGAAGCATATTTTTCATTAACATGCTATTGGAAAGTTATTCAACATTCATTAATCTAAAATATATCAAAAGTTTATTTGATGAGAGGTACCCTTTAACACTTTGTGCTAAGTTTTTTCAATTGAAGAGAGCACAAAAAAGTCTGTTCAAATGTTAGACTTGGGGACACTTTTCCTAGGTCACCAATTAGGTTATTGAGTGAATTAGTAAAGTTTTCCCAAGCAAAAGGCACCCATATTATGGGTGAATGCCTCCACTTGACCATGAGATTCATGATCTGAACTGACAGGTCTTCTGGTGGCAGAATAAGGAGTCTTAGGAACAGCAAATGGCAAGATAATGGAGGAACTCTTTTTCTGGGTGCTAAGCCACATTTCTACATGTTGTAAATGGGGGATATCACTCTGCTAAACTTTCAAGGTCTCAAGCTAATCATTTGCCTAGACTTGGCAGCAGGTTCCTCCAAAACCCTTATTTATCCTCACCCTGCATCCTTCTTCTCTTTTACTACATATCCCTGCACATGAGAAGTACTGCTGCCCTGGCAGCCAGTATCATTTGTCATCATTGCTATAGCAGCAAAGATGCTCTCTAAAGCCAGGAAGCTCACTATGAGATCATGGCTCCCAGTGGGGACACAACCTTCTGCCTCATTAGACTAAAGTGAAGAGCACTGGCTATGGGGTGATTGTAGTGCCAGGGCACCGTTAACTTCCACTATCCGAGGAGGAGATAACTTCTACTGGGCAAAGTGCGGGGACAAGGATTACACCGATGCAAGTTTACAGATATCTTTACTGTTGCAAGAGTTAGTAAAATCCTTGACAGTACAAACTTTAGTGCAGAGGGATGTGCATAGAGTAAACCAGGGAGCTTGTCACCTTGCTGAGACTTGTAGTAGGTGCAACTGCAGATTAGTGATTATAACAGCACACACTGGATTTAGAGACTTTATGTTGACTGATTGAAGACTGTTTCTTCCCCAAGGAGATTTTAGGATTTTCCTTCAGGTCTCCTCACTCGGTTCCTTAGCTCTACAACTCCTCTCTCCTCTCCTCTCACAACTCTCTCCAACTCTATACTAGACATTTCCTACCCTCTACACTACATAAAGGCCAATATAAGGGAACTCCCATTGGGGTATCAGGGTCACCTGGTCACTCTGCCACAGTCCCTTGGTACAGTATATCATTTAAAGGGGTACTCCACTAGTTAGCATTCGGAACATTTAGTTCTGAACGTTGTGTGTGCGCTTTGGGGGTCAGCCACGTTAGGCTGCCACACCCTCTTCCATAAACTTGCATTGAGGGGGCGTGGCCTTATATCAAGAGGGAACGCTGGTCAGTGGAGTACCCCTTCAAGGATACCATAACATAGGAATACAACACAGCATAATCAATTAGATAATTACGCAATTGGCCAAACATAGAGACAGCAGGGATGCCGAAAGCAACCTTTTGCCCACAGGACAACCTTTGGTGCTGGGACACCACACTAACATAAATGGCTACAGGGGGAAGATGCCACAGATGCCACATAATTGACAGTGGAACACAAAGCCATTTAAACAAGGGGACAAATTTCGTCAAGCTTCAGCATTAAAAGTGGGAATCTTTGTCTCCTTTTGTATAGAAATGTACAGCAGGGAATGCTGAAAATGGTGTCCCATTCAGGGATTTAGGTGCTGAATTTAAAATTCAATTGTGACAATTTACCATAGCATTAGATATATGCTTTAAATATATACCCTTAACCCTGTGCTTCAAAATAGAACTATGTCCAATAACAGTCAAGTTGACAGCGCTGGTGCTCCCAGGGATTGTTCAGAGCAAATCTTTTGGCGTAGGCCATATTTTTTTTTAACAATAAAATTCCTGTCATGGTTAAAAAGGGGTAGTTTTGTTGGTGTGGCTTTACAAAAAAAGTATGGTTTGTCACTTATAATTAATATATCATTGGCTGTCAAAATGTGTTCATTTTATGTAAAGGGTCAAGGATATATTACAATATTCACCCCTGACATCCTTTCTCCAGCCCTAAGACATCTTATCATCTATCCAAATGATGGGGGATAAGATGTCTGATTGTGGGGGTCCCGCAGCTGGGGACCCCCACAATCTGTCATGCAGCACCTACCTGTCTCAGATGCACAAAGCGATGATCACGTGTCTAAAGACTCATGGGGCGGGAGTATCGTGATGTTACGACTCCTCCGCCTTGTGACGTCATGCCCCGCCCCCTCAGTGCAAGTCTATGGGAGGGGGCATGACTCCCATAGGTTTGCATTGAGGGGGCAGGGCGTGACATCACGATACTCCGGCCCTGGAGTCGTGAGTCTTTGGACACGGAGCCATCATCTCTTCATACAGCTGAGACAGGTGGGTGCTGCATGAGAGATTGCAGGGGTCCCCAGCGACGGGACCCCCACGATCAGACATCTTATCCCCTATCCTTTGGATAGGAAATAAGATGTCTTAGGGCTGGAGTAACCCTTTAATCCCAATCCTAGTGGTATTCATTACAACTAATATTATAATAACTTTTAGACAACAGTTTACCTGTGGTGGAAAGCATGGTGGAAGTCTTAGGCTGGGTTCACATATATCAGTTGTCCGGCATAGTTTTCCTCTGGTGTGCACTGGAAGGAAACAGATGCTAGAACTGATCCCAGTCAAATCAATGGGACAGATCACAATCATCTAGCGTCCCAATTTTAATGCCAGATGGTTGGACATGCCAGACATCAGTTGCGTCATCATTTGTGTCGAGATTTAGGCTGAATTCATCTTTGCCGGATGCCAGACATATGTGAACCCAGCCTTAGTCTGTGAGACACTCTACACTCTACTGATGCGATGAACTAGATATATTATACATTTTCTTCCTTTTTCTGATAAATGGATAGAGATCCCCACATGAAAAAGAATGGGGACCCACAACCAACATTGATCAAGTCTTGGATCCTTTTTGGACTGTGGTGGAAAAATTAAAAGTCCCAAATTTTTCTCCAACAACTTTATTGCCATGCATAAAAAAAATCCTTATTTACAACAAAACAAATAAATGAATAAATAGATATCTTAGTTTCTTCATTTTTCATAAATTTTTTACGTTCATGAACAGCTTAAGCCTTAGAACTCTGACTTTAATAAGTACACTGTTGTCAGCCTATATTAACTACAAGGCATTTTAAAATTGAAAGCAAAAAAATTAAATGAGACCAAAATCAAATCATTATATATTAAATGAACTATACTGTACATTGAAGTCAAAGCACCAGAAAATAAACCTGTTCTTGGTTTTACTATAGTATTATTGGAAAGCGATTTCCACTAGCCAAAGAAAATCATGATATATAAGAGAAGACCAAATATTCACCAATAACTATACAGGAATTCAGGTTCAAACACTGCACTATATGATTATTCTCTCCGGTGCCAAACCACATTAATACCCTGACAGCATCACATCGTTCACACACTTTTTATCTTCGCACACGTAGTCCATTGCCAGTTAATTTTACACATAAGTTGCTTTTGGTATACTGCTCAGTTATATGCATTAACATTAGCAGTCAAGAAACACTTCTTTACTAACGTTTCCGTGGACCATTTTCCTGAAAATATGTCCATGAGTTATGTCAACCTTTCAAGCACAGTTTTATTGGGTTTTCTACTGATGAATAGTTCTAATATGAGTGTGTATACATTGGAAATAAGCATTCAGGCTTTCAACAATTGCATTACCTATTTAACTGAACAGTATGAAAGTGACTTAAAGGAATAAAATAATGAAGGGAATAAAACAAAGTCATGTGTAATTCCTAATATAAGGTGGCACTTAAAATATGAAAATTACGAAATTAATTTAAAAAAAATGCACTTACAGATCAGGTATGTCACAGGTTAAATTTTATTGGCTACACTTATTGTTGGGTACTATTTGTCATGCAGGTTTATATTAACTCTTAATGACCACCCATATGCATTTTTGCAGTGGCCATTAATCTACAATGCACTGTATTTACAGCAAGGACTCCAATACTATCCTGCACGTTGAACATTGTCCAGAGCTTACACTGCCTCCCCACTGACTCCACTACCTTCAAAGGTAAAAGGCATTCGGCAATATAAGTGATGTAAAAAAAAAAACCATGATTCCTCAGATTAGGCAACCTTCTTCAATTACCATTTGGTTCAGTTTTGTCCATTGCAGGTGCAGATGTAGCACCTCATATAGTAATGGTGCAATTTCTCGGGATCATAGTGTACCAGAGTTCTGTGACCCTCACTCCTGCCTATGAACATAGAGAGCATTGTAAAGTACTTACAGAAGAAGGCACTCCAGCCCCAAAAAAAGAAGTCCCTTCTATACAGTAATCTGTCAATGCTTTCTGTATTTTTGGCTTAATCTCAGTATATTTTCTAAATATGAGCATACTGAGATCAATTGGCAATGCTTTACAAATTTATGATGTACTTTGGGCCATGTCACCTTTCTATCACAGTCCATAGAGATGAGCAAATTTTAGAAAAATTTGACTCAGACGATTTGCCGAAATTTCTCCCAAAATTTGTTTCGATCCAAATTTATTTGCGGCAAATCGCTACTAAAAATGGCTATTTCTGACCTACAGAGAGCCTCAAAAGGGGTGTAGAACACTGTCTTGTCCTAACAGGCATAGGGAGTGTGCTGTGTTAGTGAAATAATACTGTTATTCAGAATGACATGTAGATTACAGGCATCGCTATTAGAATCATTGCCGCAGAGCGGCTGAATGTGGCAGCAGGGAGACCGTATGGCCTCAAAATTGAAGAGAATAAATAGAACTGCAAATATTTCATTTAATCAGTTATGGTTCATTGTTATCGCTCCAACCTGTTTAATTGGATTCTTGTAGAAATTTCACAGCTAATTTATGACGTCGACGACCATAGGGCCTCATTCTTGAAAAGATTACACTCATTTTTTTTAATAAAAATTTTAGATTTTAAAATCTAAATTTAATATTACACTCCCAAGCTTAACCCCTTAACAACCACGGATGTAGATTTACGTCCTGTGGCCGGCTCCCGATCTGTGAAGCATGCTCAGAAGCTGAGCGCACTTCGTATCTGCGGCTAATACCGGACATCGCCGACCAGGCTGATGTCCGGTATTAACCACTTAGACACCGTGATCAATGTTGGAAATGGCAGTGTTTGTAGGTGGAAATAGGAAGAGGTTCCTGTGTGGGGCCGCCCTTTTGAGGGCGAGTAACACTTGCAAAGAAGGGAATTAATAATGCAAGAGTAGGGCCTTACAGGGGAAGTTTTTACCCCCACCAGTTATAATGGACCAAATGTTGTTCCCTTCCACCTCTTAGAGGTCTTTGCATCACATCAATTAAGTACGCATGTTTTATTCTAAGAAAAGTTAAGCTTTAGCTAATGCATATCCTCAATACTTACTTGAGGTCTGATGGTGAGCAGCACCTTCAACATGTTTTGCACTATCCATATTTGTGAAGTGTTGGTGTGTGCCATGGTCAATCTACTCTGATTTATCAGGCATTAGTGGGTGGAAATCCTGGCTAATCGATGCCTGATTTATCTTCACAAAGGTCAGTTTCTCCACATTTTTTGTGGACAGACAAGCTCTCCTTGGGGTTACTATGGTCCCCGCCACACTAAACACCCGCTCTGATGGCACAGTACTGGCCAGGCAGGACAGATTTTCATGGGCAAACTCTGCTAGTTACAGCCACAAATCAAGTTTAGCTGCCCAGAAGTCCAGCGGATCTTCAAGGTGTGTTGGCATGTCAGATCAAGGTATGCCATCACCTGCTGGTTCAGATTTAGCTCCAGGTCTACCTGCTGCTAATGAGTTGCTTGACTATGTGGGTGAAGACTCTGCTGATGGAGCTGGTACTGCTCCTGCCACCCCACCCCTCCCCAGCAGCCATGGCAGTGGAAGGTGAGCGCAGGGGGCCCCTCGGGTCAGACATGCGAGATGAAGGGCGATGGCGCAGATCGGCATCGGCCAACTGACTATGTAGGATGTCACTGTAGTAGGTAGTTTGTCGTCGCTCTCAGTGGGTGTAAAAAAGGTCCCCATTTTGTGGCAGTAGCGAGGGTCCAATAAGGTGGAGAGCCAGAAGTCATCCCGCTGCCGAATCGTCACAATTCGGCGGTACGCAAGCAAGTGAAAATGCATTGTTTCATTTGTCCAAGTTACTCGGAGAAACTCCCTGCCTCCATCTCCACTGCATACTGCCACGTTGTGTCTGGGTCCTCTCTCTTGCCTTCCTCATAACCCTCTAGCTCCTCTATCTGCTCTGGCTCCTCCTCTCCTGTCAGATGACTAGAAAAACCACCCAACTCATGAAACCGAAACTGTGTTCCACTGTGCCCCTCCCCCTCCTCCTCCAGTTCAGCCCCCACAGGGCTCATGTAGGTGCCGCGGAAAAGGGAGAAAGGTGAAAAGGGAGGGACTGCAGCGCCAGCAACTTGGACAGGAGCACATTCAGCTTCTGCGCCGTTGGATGAGTGGGCACATAATGTTATCTCTGTGACATGGCATCGTCGATGGATTGCTGGAGGAATGACTGATTCAAAGTAGGAGGAGCAGGAGCATCTGGAGCGACAAAAGATGGGTATGACACACAACTCCCTTCGGCTGAGGTGGTGGAGCCTTGGCTGGCTGAAACAGGGAGCGGCGTGCCACTGGGTGATGCAGCCGGCTGGACCACCACATCGGAGCAATAGTTCTCCCAGGCCGCTTAATGGTGACGCTGCATATGTTGACGCAGGGCCGTGGTGCCAACATTGAGACCCTGGCCACGCTTCACCTTCTGCCGACACATCTTGCATATGGCCAGGTTAACCTACTCAGATGCTTGATGAAAAACTGCCACCGTCTCCAGAAACCCCTGTTTCTTTACCTCCTGGGAAGGTAGGCCGCTGCGAAGCAGGTGGTCTACCCTGGGCACATTTGGCTCCAGACTTCCCACTTTTGCCACCATGCTGACTGCCAACCATGCTACCAACTTGCTGGCTCAGCTGCTGCCTCACAGGCAACCTGCAACCCTCTTCTCCTGATGATGATGAAGCCCCTTCTGCACCCGGCTCCTAAGTGCGATCAGCTTCATCAGCCTCATCATCATCATCGAGTTGTCTCTGCACGTCACTGATGTGTTCCTCAACAGTGTCTGCTTTGGGAGCCTGAATGCTCACAACACCACCTCCCACTCCACTCTCCTCATCAATACTTGCTTGACTAGCGTAAGAAACGGTGGATGTCTTCTCCAATTCTTGGATGGGCAGTAGCTGCTGACTATCCTCTAGATCGTCCTCACTAAATAGTGGAGCTGAACCCACAGCATAAGATACTTCTGTGGGGGAGGGAACAGCATAGGGCAGAGGCAATGGGAGTACAGGGACTGCTTCCGGGCCATGCCAACTGAGGGTTGTGTCTGAGGAACCCATTGACTGTTGACTGGGGGTGTCAGATGTCACTTGTGATTAAGTGGATGACCATGTTAACCAATCGTCGAGACATGACTGCTAGCTAATACCGGGAACTCAGGCCTCTCGCTGCGACTCCTGCTACCGCTTGCCCCTAGTCTGCTTCGACCTCTGCCTGAAGAATTTAGGCCTCTGCCACTCCTCTGTGCACGTCCTGGCACTTCTCTGCCTGACATACTTAGTGCGTATATGAGGGGAGTACAATAAGCTCCACTACGCTTAAAAAAGTATTTGTGTACAACACCAGGCGGTGAGTACTTTTGCCTGGCCTTTCACAATATCTAGGCCCTTGACACATTAACAGGAACAAAATAATACATCACTGAGATGTAGGTATGTGGTATGCACTTATGAGGGGAGTACAATGCACTCCAGTATGCTTTAAAAAGTATTTGTGTACAACACTAGCCGGTGAATACTTTTTCCTAGCCTTTCACAGTATCTAAGCCTTTGAGACTTTAAGAGGAAGAAAATAGTACACCACTTAGATTGTACATATGTGGTATGCACTTTTGAGGGGAGAACAATGCGCTACAGTACGTTAAAAAAAGTATTTGTGCACAACACCAGCAGTACACAACAGTGCTGCAGCACACAGTCACTGTGTACTACACCCAAATTTGCACTTTCTCTCTCAATCTCAATCCCTTCCCAATCAGTGCTTCTAGGCAGGATTTGTGCTTGAGCTGAATTGCTGCTGTTCTGTGCAACACACTATGCAACACATTGCTCTCTGTCCCTCTTTGTAATAGAACGCTGTAGACAGTGACTGGGAGGTGAATTGCTGCAGTAAGAATGCTTTTCTTTGCAAAACACACTGCTCTCTTTCCCTCTCTCTTTGCAACAAAACGCTGACTTGACTAAGAGGTGAATCACTGCTGGAAAAAAGCTTTTATGTGCAACATACAGCGCTGTCTGTCCCTATCTATCTCTTTACAGTGAAATGCTGAAGTGACTGGCCGCAATATGGCTGCCGATTATATAGGGCTGTGACATCACAGTAGTGACTGGCTGCTGAAAGGCTGCATGCTGCATGTGATTCCGGGTCATCCCGCCTACCCTTTTTTCCACCTTCCCAGGATTCCCTACCCCATGTCCTCACATGTGGATCCGCCATTTTAGATGCCCTGGAGCATGAACAGCACTAAATGGAGTTTAATGAAGCGATTCACGCAATAGAATCAAGGCGATATTTGCATTAGTTGCAAATCTAATTTTTCCTGAAATTCGTAATGAATTTGGATTCATCAGATTCTATTCACTCATCCTTAACAGTCAGCATTAGATTTTTCAGCAGTTTATGCTACAGTATTTCTTATGTGAAATAAAGGCTATATATATTTTCCAATGTATATACAATGAGCCTTTGGCACATATAACCCCATTGCTACTTCTTCAATAGTGTTGAGCGCGAATATTCGAAATGGGTGCCACCGGGCCGTTTTAGGGCTAGGTTACACGGACTGTGAGAAGGTTTTTTTTTAGGCAGCACAGAGTTATTTAGCCCCCTTCCCATCCCCTCTCTCTTGTTATAGTAGGGGAATTACAAGATGCACCAGCCTGGGGTTAATCAAGGGGTGGACATATGGAACAGGAAGGTGTGGGCAATGTGGGATATGTAAGTCCTGTTGTTTCCCCCTCCCCTTCCTCTTACCAGGTTCCAGCAGGAGTTCGTTTGTGTCCCCTGGCTGTGTTATGGCTGAAGAGTTGGTAGGTCTCCTCCAGGATCGGGCGGCGGCGGGCCCTGGGTTCCTGGCTCACATGTTTGCTGAGCTAAGGGCCTCCCAGCCACCCCCCTCGCTGTGTTCCCCGGCCCCAGAGCCTGGCGTGTCGGGAAGCCAGCGCACTGCACAGCTTTCCCGTGTGCCGGAGCGCTTATCCCACAGTCTCCCTAGTGCTTCCAGCAGCAGGGCCCGCTTTGCTGCTGGCCATGCGGGTCCACCGAGGCTCCGCCCCTTCTCTGCATTCAGCTGCCGCCATTATCCCTCTCCTCTCAAGTGGCCCGGTAGTGCTTTTTCACCCCTCCATGCCCTTGTTATGGGTAACAATGCTAGTACCCCTCTGTCCAGCTCCTCTGCTAGTGAGGAGGCTGCTGGGTCAGCTGATGTGCCTGCTCCTAGTGAGGCAATAGCTTCAGTGTCCTCTGCCCCCTTCCTCTATACCCCCCTCCATCTATAGCTGCCCCTGACCCCCCAGGCTTCTGGTTTTCATGATGCCCTGGAGTCCCTTCCCTTCAACCAGCCACCTGCTGCTATGTAGTGCAGGTCTGTGTCTGGCTGTAGTAGCCGCCACCATGGTGTTTCCTGGAGGAGGCGCTCCTCTTCTTGCTCTTCATCCAGCAGATATCATCGCATAAGGTCCGATGCCTCTGGCCGCAGCCTTTTCCTCTGACAGCTGCTCATGGAGCCTGCCGGGTCGGGAGTGTGCTTCCAAGAGTCGCCGGGAGCCTTCGCGTGTGGTCGGAGGTTCCCAACGCGCGGACAGTCGGTCTGGCACGGCTGAGGTCTCGTCAGCAGTTGCTGCTCCTTCGCTTCCCGCTCCTCATCCGGTTCCGGTGATGTCACCTGCTTCTTCTGGTCCGGCTCCTCCCCCTGCTGCATTGCCTGGTGAGTTTCACTATGTGGGGTTTGAGGGAGGGTCATAGGTCATTGGTTCCGGCCCTGAAGGCTTTGTTGATGCAGTTGGAGTCCGGTTCGCCGGGGGTGGGGATGTTACAACCCCCCCCTCGGCGAAGCGTCCCCCTTCTCCGCCTCTGGTTCTTGCTGGCTCTTTAATGAGAGCCACTGCAAGTTCTTCGGACTCTGCAAGTTCAAGCATGAATGTTCCACTTGTGGGGGCAGTCATGCGGCCGTCAGGTGTCCCCGAGTGGCAAAATTACCGGTTAAGGGAACACCAGCTTCCGAAGGGAAAGATGCCAGTGATTGTGGGCGCGATGTTGCCCTGGCTAGAACTCTACCCCAATAGGTCCGAAGCTGATCAGTTATATTTTGGGTTAACTTGTGGTTTTTTCATTCCATATGTTCCCTCTGCTTTTTCTCAGAAGGCCTCAAATTTGCAATCTGTCGTTCTTCATCCGGCTACCCTGTGGGAAAAAGTCAGTAAGGAAGCCAATCTGGGTCGTTTTCAGGGTCCTTTTGTTTCCCCCATTTTCCTAATTTGAGGGTCTCCCTATTGGGGGTGGTCCCCAAAAAGGAGAGTGACAAGTTTCGCCTTATCCATCACCTGTCTTACCCGTAGGGCGATTTTGTTAATTATGGGATTCCTAAGGATGTGTCTACTGTTACTTATGTCTCCTTTGACAGGGCTGTGGCACTGGTCCGGCGGGCGGGTAAGGGGGCCAGTATGGCTAAGTCGGACAATGAATATGTTTTCCGCCTCCTTCCGGTACACTCAGAATATTATCACCTTCTGGGTTGCTGCGTGGAGGGGATGTATTACTATGACACCTGTTTACCCATTGGATGTTCCATTTTGTGCCAGTACTTCGAGATGTTCAGTTCGTTCTTGGAGTTGGTGGTGCGATTTTAAACTGGTTGACAATTATTCATTACCTTGGTGATTTTTTCTTTGTGGGCCATGGAGATTCACCTCATTGTAAGTTCTTGTTGAACTCGTTTTGTTTCCTCATGAGTCGGCTGGGTGTTCCCCTCTCAGCTCGGGGTTCCACCCAGTCCTTCCTGGGGATTGAAATCGACTCTCTGGTGACAAACTGGTGAAATTGATGGGTCTCATTGAAGGTTTCTGTGGGGTTTTCAAGGTAACTTTGAAGCAGATGCAGTCCCTCTTAAGTCTCCTTGTCTTCGCTTGTTGTATTATGCCGATGGGCCGTGTTTTTTCCAGACATCTTTCTTTGGCGACCAAGGGTGTCAGGAGACCTGAGCATCGGATTTGCATACTTCTCTGCTGCGGGTGGATCTATTGGTTTGGTGCGAGTTTTTACGCCACTACAATGGCAGCACATGTTTTCAGGCTCCAGAGATATGCAACAATGAATTAGCTCTGTTTACGGATGCTGCTTCTTCTGCAGGTTATGGGGCTCTTTTTGGGACGGTTTGGAGTGCTTAGCCTTGGAGAAAGGAGGGGTTATGTCGTAATATGACGTTGTTTGAGCTGTTTCCCATTGTTGTGGCTGTTCAACTTTGGGGCACTTAGCTGAAGGATCCCAAGGTGTGTTTTTGGTCGGAAAACCTCAGCGTGGTGCATTGCATTAACAGCCAGTCTTCCTCCTCTCACCCGCTTCTGGCCTTGCTTCGGCACCTGGTCTTACGTGTTTGGAGCATAACATCTGGTGCCGCTCCCGTCATGTTCCTGGGGTTGATAAAGTTTTGACTGATTTGTTGTCTCGCTTTCGTTTTCAGGAATTTCGGGATCTGTGCAAGGGGGCGGCCCTGGAGGTCTTGCCCTGTCCGCAGGAGATGTGGGACCTGGTGTCGCTGGACTGCTGCCGTTAGTTGTTTCCTTGGTGGCACCGGCCACCTGGTCAGGTCACGAAAAGGCTTGGAAGGACTGGTTGCTTGCTGCTGGCTCGCACAATGTTTGGACAGGGGATGATGTGTGCTTTGCAATTACTGCTGACTATTTGCTCGCGCTGCAGGCCTCTGGGACCTCTGCGACGGGGGCTAGGCGGCGCTTATGCGGGGTCGGTTTTCACCTGAAGCTGCGGGGATAAGCTATTTTGCGTACACCAGGTGCTTAACCTCTTAAGGACCCAGGGCGTATGGATACGCCCTCACACCCTGGGCTTTAAGGACCCAGGGCGTATCCATACGCCCTGGCGTTTTCCGGTCTCTGCCGCGCGACGGGCAGAGATCGGAACTGGATGCCTGCTGAAATCCTTCAGCAGGCATCCAGTGCAAACGCCGAGGGGGGCCATGTAGGGAAATCGCCCTTGCGATCTGCGGCGATAGCGGGCTGATCGGGTCTCTGGGACCCGACCGCCCGGTAATTTCGCATGATCCCGGCTGTCACAGACAGCCAGGACCATGCTAACGTATAGGAGCGAGGTGGCAAGCCTGCCACCTCCTCCTATACCCTGCGATCTGTCGGTTAGTTAACCGACCAATCGCAGGGGGGGGGGGGGGGCGGTTACTTCCTCCCGTCCTGCCCGGCCCCTGAAAGTCCGGAGAGGACGGGAGGAAGACCGTAGGACGCGGCGGGGGACGGGGGAGTGCTGGGGACCGGCCCCGGTACTTACCTCGTCCCTGAAGACCCGGATCCTGGCGGCGGAGACGGCGGCGGCGGCGACAGGTGAGTGGATCTTCAGCCGCGGTCGGGCCCTTTACAGCAATGCACGTCGCCGTAAAGCGACATGCATTGCTGTAATGGGACCCTGTATACTACAACTCCCAGCATGCCCAGACAGCCCTTGGCGTCTGGGCATGCTGGGAGTTGCAGTTTTGCAACATCTGGAGGTCCACAGTTTGGAGACCACTGTGTCCCTCCAGATGTTGCAAAACTACACATCCTCAGCATGCCCTTACTGTCCAGGCATGCTGGGAGTTGTAGTTCTGTAACATCTGGCCCTTCAGGTGTTGCAGAACTAAAACTCCCAGCATGCCTGGACAGTTTTGGCATACTGGGAGTTGTAGTTTTGCAACATCTGGAAGGGCACAGATTGGGAACCACTGTATTAGTGGTCTGCAAACTGTAGTCCCCCAGATGTTGCAAAACTACAACTCCAAGCATGCTGGGAGTTGTAGTTCGGCAACATCTGGCTCTAAAGATGTTGCCAACTACTACTCCCAGCATGCCTGAGAATGTTTGGGAGTGGTGGTTTTGCAACAACTGGAGGCACACTGGTTGGGAAACATTGTCTGTTTCCTAACTCAGTGTTTCCCAACCCATGTGCCTCCAGCTGTTGCAAAACTATAACTACCAGCATGCACTGATAGACTGTGCATGCTGGGAGTTGTAGTTTTGCAACAGCTGGAGGTCCCCCCTGTGAATGTACAGGGTACATTCACATGGGCAGGGGGCTTACAGTGAGTATCAGGCTGCAAGTTTGCGATGCAGCAAATTTTGCGCGGTAGCTCAAACTCGCTGTAACCCCCCGCCCGTGTCACTGTACCCTAAAAACACTACACTACACTAACACAAAATAAAATAAAAAGTAAAAAACACTACATATACACATACCCCTACACAGCCCCCCTCCCCAATAAAAATGAAAAACGTCTGGTACGCCACTGTTTTCAAAATGGAGCCTCCAGCTGTTGCAAAACAACAACTCCCAGTATTGCTGGACAGCCGTTGACTGTCCAGGCATGCTGGGAGTTTTGCAACAGCTGGAGGCACCCTGTTTGGGAATCACTGGCATAGAATACCCCTATGTCCACCCCTATGCAAATCCCTAATTTAGTCCTCAAATGCGCATGGCGCTCTCACTTTGGAGCCCTGTCGTATTTCAAGGCAACAGTTTAGGGCCACATATGGGGTATCGTCGTACTCGGGAGAAATTACACTACAAATTTTGGGGGGCTTTTTCTCCTTTTACCCCTTATGAAAATGTGAAGTTGGGGTCTACACCAGCATGTTAGTGTAAAAAAATAAATTTTTTACACTAACATGCTGGTGTTGCCCTATACTTTTCATTTTGACAAGAGGCAAAAGGGAAAAAAGCCCCCAAAATTTGTAATGCAATTTCTCCCGAGTATGGAGATACCCCATATGTAGGCGTAAAGTGCTCTGGGGGCGCACAACAAGACCCAGAAGGGAGAGTGCACCATGTACATTTGAGGTGATTTGCACAGGGGTGGCTGATTGTTACAGCGGTTTTGACAAACGCAAAAAAAGCAAAACCCCACATGTGACCCCATTTTGAAAACTACACCCCTCATGGAATGTAATGAGGGGTGCAGTGAGAATTTACCCCCCACTGGTGTTTGATGGATCTTTGGAACAGTGGGCTGCGCAAATTAAAAATGTTGTACAGACCACTGTTCCAAAGATCTGACAGACACCAGTGGGGGGTAAATGCTCATTTTATGCCTTTTTACATTCCTCAAGGGGTCTAGTTTCCAAAATGGTATGCCATGTGGAGGTTATTTTGCTGTTCTGGCACCATAGGGGCTTCCTAAATGCGACATCCCCCCCCCCCCCCCGAGCAAAATTTGCTCTCAAAAAGCCAAATATGACTCCTTCTCTTCTGAGCACTGTAGTTTGCTCGTAGTGCACTTCAGGTCAACTTATGGGGTACCTCCATACTCAGAAGAGATGGGATTTCAAATTTTGGGGGGTATTTTTTGCTATTAACCCTTGCAAAAATGTGAAATTTGGGGGGGAAACACCCATTTTAATGACATTTTTTTTTTTTTTTTACGTATGCAAAAGTCGTGAAACTCCTGTGGGGTATTAAGGCTCACTTAATTCCTTGTTACGTTCCTCAAGGGGTCTAGTTTCCAAAATGGTATGCCATGTGGGTATTTTTTGCTGTCCTGGCACCATAGGGGCTTCATATATGGGACATGCCCCAGAGCAAAATTTGCTCTCAAAAAGCCAAATATGACTCCTTCTCTTCTGAGCATTGTAGTTCGCCTGTAGTGCACTTCAGGTCAACTTATGGGGTACCAACATACTCAGAAGAGTTGGGGTTACAAATTTTGGGGGGTATTTTCTGCTATTAACCCTTGCAAAAATGTGAAATTTGGGGGGAAACACACATTTTAGTGAAATGTTATTTTATTTTTTTACATATGCAAAATTCGTGAAACACATGTGGGGTATTACGGCTCACTTAAATCCTTGTTACGTTCCTCAAGGGGTCTTGTTTCCAAAATGGTATGGCATGTGTTTTTATTTTGCTGTTCTGGCACCATAGGGGCTTCCTAAATGCAACATGCCCCCCAAAAACCATTTCAGAATAATGTACTCTCCAAAATCCCCTTGTCGCTCCTTCGGTTCTGAGCCCTCTACTGCGCCCACCGAACAATTTACATAGACATATGAGGTATGTGCTTACTCGAGAGAAATTGGGCTACAAATATAAGTATACATTTTCTCCTTTTACCCCTTATAAAAATTCAAAAATTGGGTCTACAAGAACATGCGAGTGTAAAAAATGAAGATTGTGAATTTTCTCCTTCACTTTCCTGCTATTCCTGTGAAACCCCTAAAGGGTTAAAAGGCTGACCGAATATCATTTTGTATACTTTGGGGGGTGCAGTTTTTATAATGGGGTCATTTGTGGGGTATTTCTAAGATGAAGACCCTTCAAATCCACTTCAAACCTGAACTGGTCCCTGAAAAATAGGGAGTTTGGAAATTTTGTGAAAAATTGGAAAATTGCTGCTGAACTTTGAAGCCCTCTGATGTCTTCCAAAAGTAAAAACTTGTCAATTTTATGATGCCAACATAAAGTAGACATATTGTATATGTGAAAAAAATAATTAAAATATTTTGAATATCCATTTTCCTTACAAACAGAGAGCTTCAAAGTTAGAAAAATGCTAAATTTTCAAATTTTTCCTAAAATTTTCAAATTTTTCACCAAGAAAGGATGCAAGTTACAAATTTTTTTTTACCACTATGTTAAAGTAGAATATGTCACGAAAAAACAATCTCGGAATCAGAATGATAACTAAAAGCATTCCAGAGTTATTAATGTTTAAAGTGACAGTGGTCAGATGTTCAAAAAATGGCCGGGTCCTAAGGTGTAAAATGGCTGGGTCCTTAAGAGGTTAAGGGTTGGCAACGGGTGCAGGCCCGCAGGGACTGCCGACGGCCTTTTTCTTTTTCATTATTGGCTCAGCTACTTTGCGCAGTTGCGGCGATTTGTTCTGCGGATTACGAGGCTTCCCTTTTTCATGCTGCATTTTTTGGCGCTCTGCGGGTGGGCGAGTTGGTCCCCCCCTCGGCTAATGCTAAAGGGGGCATTCTTTTTGATGACGCCCTGGTCTCCAATGGGGTAGTACAATTGCGCATTAGGCGATCAAAAACGGACCAGCTGGGTCAGGGATCCTGGCTCCGCATTTGTGGGCGAGTTGTGTCCGGTCTTGTTGATTTTGTCCTTTTTATCGATTAGGGCTGCGTGTGACCGGTTTTTGTCCCATGGGTCGGGTTTCCCTTTGACTAGATATCAATTTGTGTTGGTTTTCAAATGCGACCTAGTGGCTGTGGGGCCCCCCCCCTTTGGATTATGGGTCCCACTCTTTCCAGATCGGGGCGGCTATACAGCGTATTGGCCGATGGAAGTCGGATTGCTATGCTGGTTATGTGCTTGAATTGTTGCTGCAATATATTCTCTCTTTCAGGCCCTCGCCCCCTGGTGGTCAACGTCGTGGGTCATTCCTATTTATATTGGGCTGCTCAGAGAGCCACGTGTCGTCCCCGGGGCAGATCGCTGGGTTTCCAATGGATTGTTGTCCATTATAGGGGCTTGCCCTGGTCGAGGGTGCTGACAGAGTGTACAGATTGCAGGCCATTCCCTTATGCTTGTGGTTCTGGTTCTCCATGCCTGGGGGAATGACTTATGTTCTATGCCAGTTCCTGAGTTAATTACATTAATGAGGAATGATTTGGAGCATATTATTCTGTTCCCAGAGTTACCTTGCAAGGGGGCTCTCTCCACCGCTGCAGAATCGCGAGCCCCCTGTTCTGCCAACTCCCGCAGGGCTCGATATGTATGGCCCCGGTCGGGGGTTGTAGTTCGGCATCGACAGCTGGAAGGCGATAACCGTCGCCTCATGTCAATGGATGGGGTTCACTTAAACGACATTGGGCTAGACATTTTCCTCTCTGGGTTGCAAGACAGGATAGAGCACACCCTATTTGTGTTAGGTGGGGGTTGGAGCTCAGTATGAAGATATGTGAGCTCCTTCTGTGGCGTTACAGGAGCAGTTAGTTAAATGGGCACTGTCACCAACTTTATTTTTTGATATGTTGTAGTACTTATGTATTACAACATATCTCTAATATACTTTTATTATTATTTATTTTTTCATTAAAAAGGTTTAATTTACATTTAAAAACCGGCTACTGAAAAAGGACTGATTTTGGAGTGGCAATCAGTCCTTTTTCAGTTAGGCTGCACTCGCTCCCTGCCTGTCAATCAGACAGGCGGGAGCGAGCGCATTGGCTCCCTGGCCACTGGCTGGGAGGCCACTCCTCCCGCACATCACCGCCACCGCCTCGTTGCCGCCGCTGTCCCTGCACGCCCGCTGCCGGACTCTGCAGTAACAATGAGGGAACGGGGTATGCGGGGCGGGGGGGAGGAGGGAACAGGCTAGTGCCGTAGCCGGGGGGGGGGGAAGGGGCTAGCAAAAAAAAAAAAATAGGATGATGGGAGCTACCCTTTAAGTAATGGAGGTGGATGGCTGAGTTGCCCGTCGGCTAATGCCAGCAGCTGGCAGTGCTCTTCCTCTCTGGTTACCAACCTACAGGAGGTTAATTTTATGGTTATGTAAGCGGAGCTAATAAAGATGTGGCCGACCCCCACGTCCACTAAGGTTAACACTTGTCATGTCGTTATTGGGGGGACAAAGGGAAAAGGAGGGATGTGTTGGTAGGTGAAAAGGGGGGCCTTTCGCACAGTCTGGGTGCCACCAGGTCGTTTTAGGGCTAGGTGGCACGGACTTTGAGAACCGGTTTCAGGCCGCACAGAGTTGATTAGCACCCTTCCCGTCCCCTCTCTCCAGCCAGAGGTTAATTAAGGGGTGGACGTATAGAACAGGAAGGGGTAGGCAATGTGGGATATATAAGCCCTGTTGTTTTCCCCTCCCCTTCCTCTTACCAGGTTCCAACAGGAGTTCCCACCCTCCTGCCTGTCTTTTGTTGATGGCTTCTGTGTTTTGGTTTTATCCCTGTTATACAAAAAAAAAAAAAAAATAATAATAATAATAATAATAATAATAATAATAATAATAATATATATATATATATATATATATATATATATATATATATATATATATATATATATATATATAAAGAAACATGAAAGAACTTTCTGCGGAGATGGTAATAGAATAGGTAATAGAATTTGGTTTCTTTTATTTCTCTGTTTTGTCATTTATCTTATGTTTACTGTTTGGAATGCTAATGTGGCAGGTTCTCTTGCCTGGAAGTTTAGGGAGTTGCCTATATTGCTTTTTCTTTTGGATTTTCAAGTCACAGCTGGTGGTACAGGAGCAGTTAGTTAAATAATGGAGGTATATGGCTGAGTTGCCCGTCGGCTAATACTGGTTGCTGGCAGTGCGCTTCCTCTCTGGTTACCAACCTACAGAAGATTGGAGGTAAATTTTATGGTTATGTAAGCAGAGTTAATAAATCTGTGGCCGACCCCCACGTCAACTTAATAAGGTTAACACTTGTCATGTTGTTATTGGGGGACAAAGGGAAAAGGGGGGATGTGTTGGTAGGTTAAAAGGGTGGGCCTTTCGCACAGTCTGCAAATTTTTACTGCGAATATTGGCACTTTGCGATTTTGCGAATTCTTAGAATATAGTGATATATATTCGTAATGACTAATATTCGTTTGTTTTTTTATGGGAGTTTATTCAAATATTTATGCAAATTTTTATGCGAATATTTATGCGAATATCGGCACTTGCAGACTGGACACTGATCCCTCCCTTCTTTTAGGTGAAAGATATAATTGTGCCCACTATGCAAATTTCATTACAAACAGCGAATTTCACAATCATAGGACGAATATTCGTCCATATATTTGCAAAATATCGTGAATTTGATTATGGCCCCTGCAGCTCATCACTATTCTCCAATTGTCTTCCCTTTTACCACTTTTACAGATACAAACCACTGTATACCAGGAACCCATACAGCCTGTGGTTTTATGCAGCCACCTCAACAGCCGCCATTGCAAGCAGATAGTCATTAATGTTGTTATTTTACTTATTTGATGTTATGGCTGAGTTGTGGAAATGCCACACAACAGTAAGTTACACTTGTTCTATATGTATATGAGTTTATAAGATTTATTTGACACTATTAAGTGCCACACAACAGTAAGTTACACTAGTTCTATATGTATATGAGTTTATAAGGTTTATTTTGCCCATTAAGGTCCCTATGCCCATAACAAATTTACATACCACTAATTGCATTTCATCATTGTACAATTGTGTCAGTTTACAATGTTCTATTACAGCCAAATATGTACCATATGTGCTAAATGTAATCTACAATAATAGTAACAATTATGGACATTTATCAACGGGTTTAGTCAGGTTTTCTTTACTATAATTGTTGCAAAATTGTCGCAACTGCGACTACGCGATTTTTCGTGCGACATTTTGACTGGAAAGCGAGAAAAGCAAGTTTTCCTAAAATTTACTATGTAGTAATAATTTTAAAATGGAGTACGGGTAGTCAGGTATTTATTAACTGCGACAGTCGCAACTGCGCAAAAAAAAGTCGCAACAGCGTTAAAAATTGACTAAATTTACTCCAGCTCAAACATGGAGCAGAAAAAGCTACTACCAAAGTAAAAAAGGAAAAATTGCTTATGTGAAAGAAAATTATCAACAGGCTGAAAGCAGTTGATAAATACGTCACACATAAGCAAAAAAGAAGGAAGGAAAAAATTACTAAAAAAAAGAATACATAAGCAAACATTGATAAATGTCCCTCAATGATTTTTAAACGTGTACAATGTTGATCAATGCTAAATTATAATTTTACTGTTTATTTCACTGGTCTTATTTAGACTGGAAAATCAATGTTATGACCAATTGGAGACATATAAATTGTAATTATTTAAGTTGCATGTAAACAAGACTTTCAGGAAATTCTACTGAAATTGTGACTAGCTGGGCTTCAAAAACCCATAGTGATCATCTAATGCATATTGTTTTAAAGAATTTCAATAAAACTCATAAAACATTGCCATTGCTATAAACTTCAATTGAATTTATAAGAGTTCTCCTTTTTGACTAATAGAAGGTCTCAAGTTAAATGCTCTCTATCCACTATAATGAGCATATGTCCTCCTAGGGTCTTTAAAAAGGAGTTAAAGGGATTATCCACCATAAGGTGATTTTATTACTTACCTATAAGTGTGAGGTCACTTTTCTCCCTCCTACACATCAGTCACCCCACCCATTGCAGTACAGCTGCAGCCCTGTAGAGAATGATCTCCTTTCCACCCAGCAGTCTCTTCACCCATTGAAGCGGACAGGCTGCTTAACCTGACTAGTGATGTAATGTCTTGGACCACACTGCAACCTGGGAAAACCTGAAACAACACTAATGTTGTATGCTGTTAAAAAAACATTAGGGTAAAGATTACATAAGAATTGGGAGACCAGCCATGAAACATAGGTACAGACACTATATTATAACCTAAAATCATTTTACAGCCTAAAAAAAATTGAATACCCCTTTAATGTTATTTTAGATTTGTATTGTAAAGCTGCTACTGTTTTGCAGATGTTCTTTATAAATATATACTTCGTATGTGAATAGCTGCTTTTGATTATTACTTGTCTTATCTGAGACTTAAAGCACTCCCTAAACAAAAATCTCAGATGACTTATGAAAATATTATTCTATTTCCAATTTCTTTTCTATATTTTAAAGTAGGAAAGAAAATATAATAAAGCGTGAAATCAATCCCTGCACTCACTGAAATGTATATATGATAGAAAAATTAAATTATATAACACTTTGATTTACTAATATATTAAATGGCTACACAAACCAGAGCCACACTTTCAGCTCACAAACCACAACATCTTGGCATAGACTATATAGATATAGAATAAAATCCATCTATGAACTCTCAATACCTGAAATGTCAGGGTATCATACAAAAGAATACACTGGAACTTCTGGCAGTATACATGTAATAATGACAGTCTCCAAAAAACAGTAAAAGAAAAAATGTACCTTCAAATGAATCCAAGATTCCAGGCTCTTTTCTTTTGCCATATAGTTAAGCTCTAAAGAGCAGTTCACCTTGGAAAATGCAATAGTCCAAAATCATTAAACACAATGACAAAAACATAGCAAATGCCACGTAGATAAATATGTAGTAAATAAAATGAAAATACCCAATTTATATCATCATAACTATTGAAAAGTAAATAAAACCCACTTTGTCACTTTTACAATTAAATTTGTAAATGTTAAGTCAAAATAACAAATCAAATCTATTAAAATCCACTGAGCATTCTCACTGCCGAGTACAAAAGGGACTTGTTAGACTTGGTGGTTGGGCATTTCATGAATTGTGATCCATTTGGATTATACTGTCAAATATATGTTTCATGCATATGTCATTGTCAATACAGATGCATGTGTCTTTATTTGTATGACATACACTGACTTACTGTTTGGCTGTTGATGGTCTATTGATATATTAACCCCTTAACTACATTGGACACAAATGTACATCCTGGTATGATGGTACTTACATTTGTGTCATGTGCATGATGCGAGCACCGGAGCAGTGCTCACACCATGCATGGCAGGTCCCGGCAATGGCGAACATTAGTGATCATACTTATGTAAGTCATTAATCCCTCAGATGCCATGATCAATACAGATAACAGCATCTGCGACAATGCGGCACTTGTAATGGATGATCGGATCGGCCACTGCACTACTGTGGGGATCTGATCATCCAAGATGCTGAACAGAGGTCCCCTCACCTGCTACGGCCGTCATCCCGGGGTCTTCTTCTCTGGTCTGACATTAAGCAGACCACAGAAGAAGATCGCCGATAATACTGATCGGGGCAATGTCTATGCATAGCACTGAACGCTATTAGTAATCTAATGATTGCTATATATATACCCTTATGGGGACATAAAAATTGTAACAAAAAATAGTAAAAAAAAAAAAAAGTTATGGCCCCTTTTCCACCTTTTTCCCCTAAAAAGTGTAAAAAAAAAAAGGAATTAAGCATATTTTGTATCTGCGCATGTGTATCGTCGTGTGTGTGTAAAATATATTGTTAATGATCCCATACAGGGAAAAATGTAAATACAACAAAAAAAAAGTCCAAAATTGCTGCTTTTTTGTCACATCACATAAAAAAAAGTATTAAAAAATCATTAAAAAGTCACATCTATGCAAACATGGTACCGATAAAAACTAGAGATCATGGTGCAAAAAGTGACCCTCATACAGCCTTGTGTACGAAAAAATGAGACAGTTATAGGTGGTTAAAATAGGGAAATTTTAAACATACTTCTTTTGTTTTTTTTAAAAGTAGTACAATAGTAGAAACGTTTCTAACATGGGTATCATTTTAATGGTATTAACCCACAGAATAAAGAAAACATGCTATTTTTACCATACAGTGTACAGTGTGAAAACAAAACCTTCCAAATTTAGCAGAATTGTTATTTTCTTTTTAATTTCCCCACACAAATAATAATAATTTGGGTTCACCGTACATTTTGAGGTACAATAAGTGATGTCAATACAAAGGAGAATAGTTCTTGCAAAAAAACAAGCCTTCATATGGGTCTGTGGATGGAAATATTAAAGAGTTATGATTTTTAGAAGGGGTGAAGGGAAAAACGAAAATGCTGAATTATTTTTTTTTAATTGGCTGTGGCCTTAAGGCCAAAATGGGCTGTGGCCTTAAGGGGTTAAACCTCTATGTCAGGAGTCCAAGCATAATGTACACTTAGCCGTCCTTTACATTTAGAAATTGAAAAGGGAATAAGTGTAAGCAGCACACAAGGCAAAACATAATTATACACCAAAAGTATTTTATCAGTGAAAGTTTATAGGTATATATATTTTTCAATGGTTCTTTCATGTATTTAAACATGTACAATTGACAGATAGCCAAATTGTTAGGATTCGGCTAGCTGGATGTGGATCCTCTGTGTCAGCGAGGGATTGGTGTGGACCGTGTCGGTGGACCGGTTCTAGGGTTGCTACTGGTTTTCACCAGAGCCCGCCGCAAAGCGGGATGGTCTTGCTGCGGCGGTAGCAACCAGGTCGTATCCACCGGCAATGGCTCAACCTCGCTGACTGCTGAGAAGGCGTGGGACAGAAGGACTAGGCAGAGGCAAGGTCAGACGTAGCAGAAGGTCGGGGCAGGCGGCAAGGTTCGTAGTCAATGAGGAGAGCAGGAGATCTGGAACACAGGCTTTGGACAACACTAAACGCTTTCACTGGCACAAGGCAACAAGATCCGGCAAGGAAGTGCAGGGGAAGTGAGGTAATATGGAAAGGGATCAGGTGGAAGCTAATTAGGCTGATTGGGCGAGGCACCAATCACTGGTGCACTGGCCCTTTAAATCTTAGAGAGCTGGCGCGCGCGCCCTAGAGAGCGGAGCCACGTGCCAGAACATGACAGCCGGGGACCGGGACGGGTAAGTGACTTGGGATGCGATTCGCGAGTGGGCGCGTCCCGCTATGCGAATCGCATCCCCGCCGGCAATGTCAGTGCAGCGCTCCCGGTCAGCGGGTCTGACCGGGGCGCTGCAGAGAGAGAGACGCCGCGAGCGCTCCGGGGAGGAGCAGGGACCCGGAGCGCTCGGCGTAACAGTACCCCCCCTTAGGTCTCCCCCTTTTTTTGTCTCCTTGTCCCTTCAAAAGAGATGAGAACATAGGGGACGCCTCTTGAGTCTCCTTCTGAAAAAGGAAGTCCTGGGTAGCTATACCAACGGCAGGTAGTTCAGAAGAAGTGGGAATGGGGAGGGGGGGCAGAGGGTGAAGTTTGTCACGGGGCAGAGGGTCACCAGGACGGGGGCTATGAGGAGGCACGGCACAGTCCTGATAGGCCTTGGGGAGACCAGGCACAGGAGGAGACACTGAGGCCCGACAGACGGGACTGGAAGCAGACATGAGGCATTTCTTGCGGCAAGCAGAACCCCAATTCTTGATCTCCCCGGTAGTCCAGTCAAGGGTGGGAGAATGATGCTGGAGCCATGGCAGACCGAGGAGGACTTCAGAGGTGCAGTTGGGCAGGACCAAAAATTCAATTTTCTCGTGATGCAGTCCAATGCTCATAGGCAAGGGCTCTGTGCGGTAACGCACAGTGCAGTCCAACTTCACTCCGTTGACCGAAGAAATGTAGAGCGGCTTGACAAGACGGGTCACCAGGATGCAGAACTTATTCACCAAAGAAGCCAGACTAAAATTTCCAGAAGCACCAGAGTACAAGAAGGCCGTGGCCGAGAAGGAGGAGTTGGCAGAAGGAGAAATCCGCACGGGCACAGTGAGACGTGGAGAAGCAGACTTCGTACCCAGAGACGCCACACTCACGTGAGCTGGGTGCGTGCGTGCGCTTCCCAGACGTGGAGGGTGAATAGGGCAATCCACCAAGAAATGTTCGGTACTAGCGCAGTACAGACATAAATTTTCATCCCTACGGCGAGTCCTCTCTTCGTGGGTCAGGCGAGACCGATCCACTTGCATAGCCTCCTCGGCGGGAGGCACAGGGGTAGATTGCAAAGGATACTGTGAGAGAGGTGCCCAGAGATCAAGGTCTTTTTCCTGGCGGAGCTCCTGGTGTCTTTCAGAAAAACGCATGTCAATGCGGGTGGCCAAATGGATAAGTTCTTGCAGGTTGGCAGGAATCTCTCGTGCGGCCAGCACATCCTTGATGTTACTGGATAGGCCTTTTTTAAAGGTTGCGCAGAGAGCCTCGTTATTCCAAGATAATTTGGAGGCGAGAGTACGAAATTGGATGGCGTACTCGCCTACTGAAGAATTACCCTGGACCAGGTTCAGCAGGGCAGTCTCGGCAGAAGAAGCTCGGGCTGGTTCCTCGAAGACACTACGGACTTCAGCGAAGAAGGACTGGACTGTGGCTGTGGCAGGATCATTGCGGTCCCAGAGCGGTGTGGCCCAAGACAAGGCCTTTCCAGACAGAAGACTCACTACAAACGCCACCTTAGACCGTTCTGTAGGAAATTGGTCCGACAACATCTCCATATGTAGGGAACATTGAGACAAGAAGCCACGGCAGAGTCTAGAGTCCCCATCAAATTTGTCCTGCAGGGACAAGCGGAGGCTAGGAGCGGCCACTCGCTGCGGAGGAGGTGCAGAAGCTGGCGGAGGAGATGGTTGCTGCTGTAGCAGTGGCAGAAGTTGCTGTAACGTGGCGGTCAACTGCGACAGCTGCTGTCCTTGTTGGGCAATTTGCTGCGATTGCTGGGCGACCACCGTGGATAGGTCAGCGAGACTTGGCAGCGGCACCTCAGTGGGATCCATGGCCGGATCTACTGTTAGGATTCGGCTAGCTGGATGTGGATCCTCTGTGTCAGCGAGGGATTGGCGTGGACCGTGTCGGTGGACCGGTTCTAGGGTTGCTACTGGTTTTCACCAGAGCCCGCCGCAAAGCGGGATGGTCTTGCTGCGGCGGTAGCAACCAGGTTGTATCCACCGGCAACGGCTCAACCTCGCTGACTGCTGAGAAGGCGTGGGACAGAAGGACTAGGCAGAGGCAAGGTCAGACATAGCAGAAGGTCGGGGCAGGCGGCAAGGTTCGTAGTCAATGAGGATAGCAGGAGATCTGGAACACAGGCTTTGGACAACACTAAACGCTTTCACTGGCACAAGGCAACAAGATCCGGAAAGGAAGTGCAGGGGAAGTGAGGTAATATGGACAGGGATCAGGTGGAAGCTAATTAGGCTGATTGGGCCAGGCATCAATCACTGGTGCACTGGCCCTTTAACCCCTTAAGGACCAAGGACGTACCGGTACGTCCTTGGTCCTGCTCTTCTGATATAACGCAGGGTTACACAGTAACCCCGCGTCATATCACGGTGGGCCCGGAGTCATAGTGAAGCCGGGACCCGCCTCTAATAGCGCGCTGCGCCGATCACGGCGCCGCGCGCTATTAACCCCTTAGCCGCGCGCTCAGAGCTGAGCCGCGCGACTAAAAGTGAAAGTTCCCGGCTAGCTCAGTCGGGCTGTTCGGGATAGCTGTGGCTAATCGCGGCATCCCGAACAGCTGACAGGACAGCGGGAGGGCCCCTTCCTGCCTCCTCGCTGTCCGATCGCCGAATGTTTGCTCAGTGCCTGAGATCCACCAGTGATCAGCATAGGAGTGATCAGCATAGGAGATCAGTGTGTGCAGTGTGCAGTGTTATAAGTCCCTATGGGACCTATAACACTGCAAAAAAAAAGTGAAAAAAAAAAGTGAATAAAGATCATTTAACTCCTCCCCTATTAAAAGTTTGAATCACCCCCTTTTCCAATAAAAAAAAAAAACACAGTGTAAATAAAAATAAACATATATGGTATCACCGCCTGCGGAAATGTCCGAATTATAAAAATATATCATTAATTAAACCGCTCGGTCAATGGCGTGCGTGCAAAAAAATTCCAAAGTCCAAAATAGTGCATTTTTGGTCACTTTTTATATCATTTAAAAATGAATAAAAATCAATAAGATTAATAAGTCCTATCAATGCAAAAATGGTACCAGTAAAAACTTCAGATCACGGCGCAAAAAATGAGCCCTCATACTGCCCCATACACGGAAAAATAAAAAAGTTATAGGGGTTAGAAGATGACAATTTTAAACATATTAATTTTCCTGCATGTAGTTATGATTTTTTCCAGAAGTCCGACAAAATCAAACCTATATAAGTAGGGTATCATTTTAATCGTATGGACCTACAGAATAAATATCAGGTGTCATTTTTACCGAAAAATGTACTACGTAGAAACGGAAGCCCCCAAAAGTTACAAAACAGCGTTTTTTTTTTCAATTTTGTCGCACAATGATTTTTTTTCCCATTTCACCATAGATTTTTGTATGCCTGACGTCATTACAAAGTAGAATTGGTGGCGCAAAAAATAAGCCATCATATGGATTTTTAGGTGCAAAATTGAAAGAGTTATGATTTTTTAAAGACAAGGAGCCAAAAACCAAAATGCAAAAACGGAAAAAAACCCTGTCCTTAAGGGGTTAAATCTTAGAGAGCTGGCGCGCGCGCCCTAGAGAGCGGAGCCGGGTGCGCCAGAACATGACAGCCGGGGACCGGGACGGGTAAGTGACTTGGGATGCGATTCGCGAGCGGGCGCGTCCCGCTATGCGAATCGCATCCCCGCCAGCAATGTCAGTGCAGCGCTCCCGGTCAGCGGGTCTGACCGGGGCGCTGCAGAGAGAGAGAGATGCCGCGAGCGCTCCGGGGAGGAGCAGGGACCCGGAGCGCTCGGCGTAACACAAATCATGATGTAAACAGCCTCTGACTCCCCTTTATAGGTGCTGGGGAAGCAAGTTTAAAGATCCCCTTGTTTACTGTGATAATCTAAGCATTCCATTAGGGAACTCATATGTTATGAAGCATTCAGTGCCCGCTGGGCATTTTTTAGTCCATAAAATGTCTATGTTTTTGGTGGCATCCTCTCCTAAAACCCCTTTCTCCACTGAAAATTGGAGTCTCCTACTCTGACATCCTTTCTAGAAGGTGTCAGTCAAGAGTTGAGTAGGGTTTGGGAGGGGTTGTTGCCAATAACAGAGAACGCCCCTGTCCTCTGTTTGTCTGCCTGCTGAAAATGGGTATGCTTTATCTCCCACAATGAAGCTTCCACACGCACGGTGAGTGTAGTCTGCTATTTTCTTCACCGCATTTGCCCAATAACAGAGAACACTTCACTCTAAGGATATGTTCACATCATGATTTGCCTCTCCATTGCACAAATACAACAGCATCCTATCAAAATGGAATGCCAATGTATCTGTGCATGGAAAGACATTATGTTGCTTAGACTTAATGGTCAGAACGTAGCCATGTAGTGAAGACAGTCAAATAGTTTTTGAATGCATACAAGTTTTATTTGCTGAGCTTTAGTATACCTGTATATGCTTGGAAAATATTCAGAACAGTAATGGTTTAAACTCATAAGGTATTATTCTATTTTAAAAATGGATCTGCTTGTGCCATTTTTTTTCTTCTGATGTTGAGTTCCTTCCTGTATTGTAGTTCAGATTCACAATATGTATGGCTTAAGAACTGGACTCTTCCACCTTTCTTCACTGGCTTAATGTCTACATAAAACTTTCTATGTATTTGAAGAGAAGTAGTCTTTATTTGAGACACTTCAAGAACCTATATTTGCTAAGTAATGTGTCCTCATTTTATTTTATTCAGGTAATGGTATGTTAATATAATTAATAAGAGTCTTCCACTATAAGTGTACATTGGGAGTGTTTTCACACATATGCCTTCAACAAAAACTCCAAACATATGCCACCACATAGGCATACAATGGCATATGTTGCCCAAAGACCATTAACAAAAATGTATAGAAAATGAATGTTTTGTTTTTCGTTACATTTTTATTGAATGGATCTGTATTGATCAACATACAAAGGCATACTTTCTTTAGGTATAGTATGCCAAAATATTTTTTTTAAATGCCCAAACACAGCAAGTGCAGCCTGGAGGGTTGAGGGAGGGGGGGGGGGGGGGAGCTGTCCAACCAACAGCATATGGCAGTTAAGTGTGAGTGGAGCTATGATTGGATTAGGCTGGACCCCCCCCCCCCCCACCCCCCCCCCAGCACTCCAGGCTGAACTTTCTGTGTTTGGACTTCGGTCCAAAGTCTGTGGATTAGATGGGGGAAAATGTGCTCCTGAGCTTTTTTAAGCACAACTAAAACATAGAAAGCGTAATTTTTTTAAACAAAGTATATTAGAAATATTTGTGAATTACCATAAGGAGTGCAATCCTTTTCTCATTAGTTTTAATGAAAGTTACCCTTTAAGGTCATTTTTAAAGTTTTTTTTTATGTCAGATAAATACCCATTGATGCAATTGTGGTCCCCAGCACAGGATGTCGTCCTGTGGGCTGAAGATTGCCTCAGGCATCCCTATTTACTATGTGTTGGGTTCACTGCTCCATAGTTTAATTTGTTATGCCTTAATGATGTTTTGTCTTTTTTATGAGATTGCAGAGTGACCCAGGTGACC